>NC_081181.1:48405898-48769136 GCF_029867415.1 Vicia villosa | reverse complement strand
AGTCAGGCGTACGAAATATTATATGTCGTACAGTGGCCGTCGGTTACAGAAATAAAGTGACAAAGTAAGTCAAGCCCCGTACAACTCTTCATATGTCTACAGTGGCCTCGATTACAAAATAAAGGTGCAATAAGTAACAAGATCGAAAACATTAGTTGAAATCCTCAGGGAGATCCTTTTTGATCTTCAAATATTGAGTCTCCCATGAAGACATGCGAAGTTCAATTAGTGCCCGGTGTTTCTTCAACTTTTCGATTTCTGGCACTAACTTTTGTTGCAGTCTCGAAATGTTTCATTCCTGACTGCACCACTTCGAGCAAGTCTTGTTGATTAGATTTTTGTAGGACTGCTTGACAACTTTCAGCCTCCCTTTATCTTGCCCTCGAGTACTTTGATTTCTTGTTTCCAAGAGCCGATTTTCTTCTCATAATCATCAATGGCCTTCTGATTTTCTGAATGTTTGAGCCTGGGGCCTCACCTTGTTTCGTTGCGTCCATAGCAAAATTCCATGAAGAGTCATGAGAGGCCTTTTTCTCAGATAACTCTTTTTCGACATTTTGCCTTCGAAGGATGTTAGCTTGGAGTTGCTCGAGTAGAGAGCCCAGCAGAACAATTACCTCTGAAACTTCCTGTGGAAACTTGAAGCAAATCTACTTTCTTTAGAAGTTGATTTAAGTTGTGGGCTCTTAATAGGGTCCTCGGTTGAGAACATCTACAAGATTGACCCCAAAGAATCTTTCTTTTATTTGTCGAAGAAGACTGGGAATATCTTCCTTGTCACTAGAGTCTGCAGTAGCAGCTGTTGAGATATTAAGCTCCGGAGGCGAAGGAGTATTCACATTCATAATGGCCTTTAAGAAACTGAGAGGATCAGTTTGCTTAAGTTGTTCAAGCTCTGAAGGAGTAAGCTTTGCAGGGGCAGGCGTCGAAGTTGTCTCAGGAATGGTTTTTGCGTCAAGAGTTGAAGTTCCATGAGAAACTGGTTTTTTCAGGCTGAGAAATCTCTTCCATAGCATCTTTCTCCGACGCGGAATCTTCGTTGTCATGTGATTGCTGGTTCACATTATCGCTGCCTGAGAATGGATGATCCTCTTCCAAATTTTTGCCTTGATGGGTAGCTGGGGATTCGTCAATAGAGTGGCTTTCTTCGACTGGTTCATTAGGCAATATGGTAGCAATTGGCCTAACGTCTTCAAAGACTGGTGAAAGAACACGAGTTTGATTTTGAGAGGTACCTATGTTAAACAGAGCAAAGTTATTCAAAAAAAAAATATAAGCTTTTGAGGAGTTTAGTTAACGAAAGTTAAAGTTTGATAACTACCATAAAGTTTGTCAACATCAATGGTGAGGCCAGGGTCTTTAAAACCGGAAGTAGCAGTGCCAGCATCATCCTGCAATAACAAGGTAAAGTGTCAGTACAATTATTTAGTTAAAATCACAAGATAATATGTGGGACAAACCCAAAGTACCTTGGGTGGAATATTGTCTGGACTTGAATTATGGCTTTCCACAACGAAAGCATTACTAGCAGCTTTCAAAGGAGACTCTTCAGAGGACGCTTTATCACCAGGAGAAACAGCTTTGGAAGGACTTGCCTTTCTCCCTTTTCTCGAAGGGGTAACAGCTTTGTATTTTTTCTTCTGTCCTTGTCTAGTTTGAGGAGGGGATTTATCTTCGCCATCCGAACCAGTGGTCGAAGAAGCTTTACGCTTCGAACCCGTTGGGGGTTTCGAACTCTGGCAAGTGGAAAATGAGAAAGATGAGTACTAATCACATGTTGTACAAGATTTAGAGTATGAGATAAGTATGTACCGTGGGCTTCTTATCAGTGACGAGGGAGTCACTCCCACTTGGTTTATTGCTTTTAGATGTCCCAGAGTCTTTTGGGGCAGAAGCTTCCTTAATCTTCCTCCTTCGTGCAACAGCTGTAGTTGAGACTGAAATCAGTATATCAATAAAGAAAAGATAAGTCAGTCGAAAAGATTGCCTTAATCCAGACCTTCAGGTATTGGAGTCAGGACACGAACATGTTTAAGATCTATATGAAGATGTCCTTTGAAAGTATCCAAGGTATGCTTAGTCGGAACCACTCGTTCAGCGCGTTTTTTGGTACTCTCTTGAAGAATTTTGAGAGCATTCCCACACACGAACCAGTCTGGGAAAGGAGGACTTAGAGCCACACCAAAATCAGCACTTGGTAGTGGGGGGAATTTTGGAGGATTGAGTTTGAAAGCCACTTCATAACGTAGTTCTGGTCGAACATACGAGGGCAATTTCAACTTATTTAGTTTGGCGGAAAACTTTTCGCGCAAAGTAACTGCAGCCTCACGAACAGTCCGACTAAGATCATCAGGCCTATAGATAGTTTCAAAGAATTTTTGAAAAGCTTGGATTTCTTTAATATGAGTGGAAGTACCTTTTTGGAAGTTCTCCTGCACATCATTGAAAGCTGCAGTTAGTTCCTGAGCAAGGCTATCAGCATCAAAAATTTGAGAGCTATAATACTCTGTCCACCATTGATGAAAATCTGGTGTAGGGTAAAAAGAAGGTTCAAAAGGAATAGGAGAAAGATTGGTGACGTCAACGTATTTGTCGATTTTTTGTTCACATTCCTCTTCAGTCAAATACAAAGTGTGGAAACACATATGGTTCCTTTTCTCATATAAGCACTTGGGTGTTATTTGAGTTAGCCCAAATTGTCTTGAGACCAAATTCGGTTGATAGCACATGAGGATACATTGACCCTTTGATGGTCGAAGACGGTGGGAAAATAATCTTGGAGTCAGAAAGGCTTCCCAAATTTCCATAGATTCAGTTTGTTGATCCTGAGATGTTGGTGGAAATTTTCGAGTAAACCATTCAGGACCTATTGTTCTGTGTACAAATGGGGCCATAGAAGGATCGAACTGATCACGCCGAGCAAACATCATCGAATACGCCAGGAAATGTTCATGAAGCTTTCCCATTTCCTCTTTTGGAGTTAGGTAAGCTAACCTGGTTCCCTCTATAGTTCGATTTTTGATTGTGCTATCCTCCTCATTGACATCTCCTCGAAAGGGAAGATGAGTTTCGAATGTAGCATTAAGCCACAATTGCAATAGCCAGAAAGGACCAGCGTAAAGTAAACTACCAGATTTGAAATTCTTGGTAAGGTTTGCAGCTTCACTAAGGTTTTCATAAAGAGACTCTAGAAGTAGTTGGCTGAGGTTGAGCTTTTTCCCATCATGCAATTGATTAGCCATGCAAAGGTACCTTTTCGCAACTTGAATAGACCTTGAACAGAAGGCACATCGTGAAAGCCATAATGCTAGAAAAGCAATATGCTCTTCATCAGATACTGTCGTTTCAGTGGTAATATGATGCTTCTAGATGAATGCCGTATAAGTGACTTGCGAATCGTTAAAACCAATAGTGTCATTATCCATTTCATTGGGATCGAAGGTTTCACCAGTTGGTCGAAGTCCTGTAATAGCGGCCACGTCGAAAAGCGTGGGGGTAACCATTCCACATGGGAGATGGAAGGTGTTGTGAGAAGCATCCCAAAAATGAACCGCTGCTACTAGCATGGGTTGGTTGTATTCTAAACCCGTTCTTGACAGTTGAATCAAATCGTATATTCCTAATGTTTTCCAGAAGGATCTTTTTTGTTTCTCTACCTTTTCTAGCCAGGCATAGTACAAGTCAGGATCTTTGGCTAAAGGGATTGACCTAAACACTTTTACAGAATTGGTCATATAGTTTAACCTAATTTTGTTTAAAGCTAAAGGGATTGCGGTTGAAGTTTCCTCAATATTAGCAGATTTGCCTAAAGGAGAGCGACCATCTTCATCTATCTTAACTTTGCTAACTAATGGTCTAGTCTTGTAGTAAGCAGGAAAAAACTTATTCATAGATTGGATATTTTCACTCGGTAACGGACCCATAAAGGCAAGAGTTTTTCCAGAGAGTTCAAAGGGAATGATTACCTGGGAAGCGTAAATAGCGCGTATTTCTTCAGTGTTAGGGTTTGGAACGAACTCTCGTTCCCCAGAACGTGTCGTTGATTGGAGCTTCAAAGCGGGTTGAAGAACATTTGAAGAAGAAGCCATGAAGAAATTTTTTGATTAAAAGAACAAGATTCTGAAAAAGAGTGAAGATGTTTAAATTTTTTGGTGAAGAAGATGAATGAAAGGTGGTATAGAGACACAAGATCAAGTATTTAAAGGTTTAACGGGAACTTTTTAAATCTTTTGGGTAAAGCCCGAGAAACACGTGGCGGCTGGTGATTTAATCCAACGGCGGTCGAATGAGTTAGCTTCACTCCTAGTATGTAGGAGTAATGATCAGGAAGTAAGGTTAAAACGTGGGAATGTAAGTTATGAGAAGACATCTTTGAAAATGACAAGACGTTTCGGAAACAGTGTTATCAGTGATTATGACGCTAGTCAGCAGTCTTGGGACTTTCAAGGATCATAAAAACGAAATCTTATAATAACAAGAAACGCCTATTTCTGTTGATTCTCGAAACAGGCATTTATTGGGGGCAATTTGTTAGCTGAAGATTTCGTTTTATGTTGTTCATCCTTCGAAGGAGTTGAGAATCGAAGGAAAGATGGTTACTGATGGCCATCCCTTAAAAAGTAAAAAAATGGCTACTGATGGTCATGCTTCGGAAAATAAAGACTTCTAAGTTCGATGAAGATAAGTGAACACTGAAAGATTAATGAAAGCATATGTCTTCGGGACTTAGACAAAATTCATAGAATATGTATTCAAGTATTACTACTTAGCGTGTTTTTTAGTAGTGTTTGTTTAATACACTGCCACGCGTCGAAGATGGACTCAGGCGGGAAGATTTGAAATTCGAAGTCGGTTTCGTAACCGTTCAACAACAGATGGCTTCGCTGGAAGTTCTGATGAGAAACGTGGCAGCAGATTAGTATAGGACCGTTAAGGTCGAAACTAGTATAAATAGGAGTCTTAATGTTAGGATTCTGTGTGTTCATTTTGTACAAATCACTCACATATTTACTCAAGTATCAAGCGTTAAGAGAAAGAGTTCGCTGAGAAAATGTACGTATGACACCACCATTTTAATACATGTGTATTATCTTTTTGTTTTTATCTTTCAGAATTACTGCATTTCGTTTACTTCTTGCCATTTACGTTTCTGCATCTTTACTTTAACGTCATTTACTTTCGAATTACTTTCACGCTATTTACTTTCAAAGTCTTTTATGTTTCTGCAGTTTAAGATTCTTTACGTTTCAATTGTCCTTTTAATTTTTATATCATGTCACTTCGATGAAGTCACATTTATATGTAACAAAGTGATTGTCAAGACTATTTGTTCTGTTAATCGAACAACGCTTATTGAAGAAGACAAATAATGAATATGGCTCGAACAAACATTGATAACAATCTTCTTGACTATGTGTCCTAGGATCAATCTAGTCGATCCTGCAAGTAACCAAATCATATTTATTATAGTTTGGAAGACTAGCGGTTGTTTACCGGAAATCACCGTAAACAGGGGGGAACATAACATAGTCAATATGATCGAAATAATCTTAGCCCAAAAAATGGCCTTAGTGTTGGTCTTCGTATGCCTAATTTTGTTTATGAATTGTCTGAGTATGTTTTGAAAACTTAACTTCCCAGGGGTTAGAAAATTTCAAACTTGACTATCGAACATATTGCTCGATATCAATCAGAGGCGAGATATTTGGCCAATAATGAGAACTAGAAGATGAAATACTTCCCTAATTCTCTGACAAAAAATGGTTTCACATGGTTTTCCACCTTACCTCTGAATTATATATGTAACTGGAATCAATTGGAAAGGGTGTTCCAAGAAAAGTTTTACATGGGTCAGTCAAAGATCAACCTGAAAGAATTAGCTAGTGTGAAATGAAAGTTGGCTGAATAAATAGATGATTAACATTCTTAGGAAAATGAATTTGAGATACTTCACTCAAGTTCCTGAGCATGAGTTAATCGAAATGGCTGCAGAAGATTTAGACTATTCGATTAGGAAGGAGTCAGATACCCAATACCTAAGGGATATGGCTCAATTAGCAGATATGGTTAGGCAAGTCGAATGGTTGAAAGATGAAAAGGCTATGTTGAATAAATATCACAAAAAAGAAAAAGTTGCTTATGTAGAAAAAGATAAAAATGATCAAGAATTCAACATAGTTTATGGAAAATGATATTAACCTAGCACAGTTGCAACCAGGACCCCCCATATGTTTGTAAGGTCCTAAGGCCCTCTAATGGAAAAAAGTATTGTCAAACCTACTAAAAATAAAAAATTCATTGCAAAGACGTGTACGTTTGAAGTAACTAAATGTGATGAAATTTCTATCTTTTGGCTGTCGATGGACAAATCATAGTGCCTAAAGGCCTAAAGGCTCCACCATTGGAACAAAGAAAGAAAAAGGTTTACGCAAGTATCATAATTTTCTTGGTCATAAAACCTCCCATTTTGTCCTATCAAGGATCTAGTACAAAATACTCTAAAAGATGGAAGGCTGAAGTTTAGAGACAAAAGCAAACCACCTATGAAGATTAATTCTGACCATCTGTAAGTCAAAGTAGTTAATTTCATCGAACCTATCAATTTCATAATGGTCGATATCCCTAAAGACCCCAGTTCGAAATCCGGAGAGGAGAACATGCTGGACTATGTTGAGAAGGTCAAAGTTGTGTACCCAAAGGTTAAAGAAGAATTGATTGATTTCCTCAACATATGCAAGATAAAAGGCTCTGAGATCATATCGTTCCCTTATTACAGTGCTGTCTTTGATAAGAAGGCCACAAAAGGCCTCAAATATTTCAAACCTCAATCACCTATAAGAAATTTCAAGGGTGAGAGAAGGCCTCAATTTTCCTTTGACAAGATAGGAGTACCTTACCAAAAACATCAAGGATCTTCACGCAGCCGGAAAAGTCAGATAAAAACTTATATGCAACCCGCTTCTGCTCCTATTGGTGAATGGATTCGACCTGTGGGAAAACCCAATGCTGACCAACACAAATGGAAGGTAATTGAGGTAGGTGTAGGTTCCTCATACAATGACAATTCTCAGATTTCTATTAAACACTCATATGGTTTTAAAAATCCATTTGGGTAACAATCCAATGATACATACTAAATAGATAAGATATCAAAGAACAAAAAAGCAAACTCTTGAGGCTAAAGAATCAAGTAAAAATGGTAAAATTCTAAAAATGAAAATTGAAAAAATGGCAAATATACCCCTAAAAGAAAGATTATTCCCTCCTTTGCCACCAGCGGTCAAATGAAATGGAAAGAAATCTGTGCCAAACGAACTAGATGAGACGTGGATGGATAATTTTATTCAGAGTCATAAGGGGAATTAAACTTCATATGTAATGTTGTTTCTGTCCTTCCTATAGAATATGACACAGTAACTGAGATAACAGAGGAATAAGATAATGGTCTTGCAGAAGAAATAGCGAGCAATAAACCACTTTGTTATTATGTAAAATTTTGTTCCTAAGGGGACAGATGTCGCACGCGATGTCTTAGCACATGGTTCGATAAGTTAAACTAGAGCCACCATAATTTACTAGTACAAGATAATGGAGAAGAAAAGAAATAAATAACACAAAGAATTGGTAACCTAGTTCTATGAAACCACAACTACGCCTGGAGGGTTGAATTCACAATCCAAGAAAGGGAATTCACTATTAGTAACCTAGTACAATCATTCTTACAAGCAACAGTAAACCCTATGTTATCCTATTCTTTTTCCTAACACTACCCAATGACTTTCTATTTAAATCCTCCCTCTAAACATGAGAACCTACTCACTTTCTTCTCTATCACACAACCCGTGATAAGGGATAACAATCACTAAACCCTGGTGATCAACTTCACTCATAACTATGAGTGATGTTGAATCTTACAACTCAACTAGGAAAACCCTATATCCCAAGTTACTAAAACATAGTGGTGTACATAAAACAATGACTCTTTTGAACCCTAATCTCTATAGATCTTCAATGTATAATCTGTGTCTTCCAAGATAGGAAAGAGATCCTTATATAGCATAATTCTTCTGGGTTTTTCTTCATGGATATCAACTTGGAATTCATCCACAAATAATGTATATTCTATTGGATATGATTTGGTCCACAAATATCTCCAACAAAAAGATATGATTTGGTTTCTTTCAAATTTAAATCCTCATTTAAATTTTATTTGATTGTTACGATTGTTTCATGGTATTTCTCATGCATAACAAGCTACCAAGCATTATCCAAAGATTATACCATAAGTGGATAAAGTGTTTTTGCCAAAATTGTACAAAGACAACTTTCCCACGAAACCATGTCTGGAGCCTTGTGATCAGAAGTTATGAGCAGCAAACACTCCATCTAAACACCTGATCACACTCCAATATCTCCATCCATGCCAAAAGCCCTCTTTTGATTCAAACTTATGCATTTTTGGACCTTATTTTCCACTACAAGCAAACCATCTTCTCATAAGATTTTAGATCACTCAAAGTATGTCCCTCACCGGTCACCATTTTTACTTGGTTTTCATTAATTATTCGGAAAAAATCTATCATTTCGGTAGCATAATGTTTTATCTTTTATCGTTTTTTCGTATTTTGTTTCAGTTTTCGTGTTTGGTTGTTTTGCATTGCTTTGAATTTCATGTCAATTAGGGTGTTTTTGATGCTTGGTTTGGTAGTGTTAGTCTTTCAGGTGCAAGCGAACAAGTCCAAGAAATTGATGTTAAGCCGAAGGTCAGTCTGCTGAAGCTAGAGGTGAGATTTCTCACTAACAGAAGCCTGATACGGGTGCCCATGTCACTTAACACGACCCGTGTCAGGATGGAGCTAAGAGCACAAGAAAAACGGAAAACAGAAGGCTGACACGGGTGCTTGTGTCACCTGACACGGCCCGTGTCAACAAGCCTGGAGCAAGGAATTGAAATCACAAAGTTAATGGGCCAGCACGGGTGCCCGTGTCGCCTGACACGACCCGTGTTGGCAGGAGCGAGAAGAAAAACACATTTTTAAATTCTTAAGTTTCTTGGTTCATTAAGGATACTTTGGACTTTCCGCATTGCTGTTTGATGACTTGAGGCTATTTATACATAGTTTTTGAAAGCATTTGGATTTTGATCATACTGGAGAATTACAGAAGAGAGGAGAGCGAGCAAGGGTTTCGAAGAACAATGATCTTCAAGGGCAAGCGCAATTGAAGATCAACGGAATCGATAATATTTATAATGTCTACATTTTATTTTGTAATCCTTTTAAATATTATGAGTTACTAAACCCCCCAATGCTAGGGGTGTCCCTGATTTGCAATTGTTATGAACCGAATTTCCATTGTTTTTATGTTATTGATGTTTTTATGAGTCCTATTTACTGTGCAAAGATCTTAACGTTTTTTCTATCGGACCAATAGTTATTGATTTACGCTTAAGGTTAGGCCGGACAAACCACCTTAACGTTTTTTGCACATTAATACTACGGTGAAATCGCTTAGGAATGAGGATTTAACCGTAGTAACAGTTAAATTCTTGGTAAACAATTCAAATTGCTTGATATCACCATTAATAGCTAAGGAATTAGGATTAAGGATGAATATCAAAGGTTTTCAGTTAAGGAATTAAGGAAAACAAATCTTGAGATTCGGTATTGGTTCATTTGAACAATATGTCATAAAACATGGATGAAAGGTTTTCGCAAAGAAAATCACACACCTAACCCTAGCATGCTTTCTCATATCTTCCAAACCTCAATTTTACGCTATACTTTAATTTGTTATCATATTAATCGTTATTTCACAACAATCACTAAAATCCTCCATGTTCTTTTGTTCAATTGAATCATTAAAATAACTTATATTTCCTACGGAGTCCTCGAGATCGATACTTGGGATTAACTTTTTTTATTACTACATCGGTACAAATAGTACACTTGCTATTTTTCCGATCAATCCCATACCTCACTTGAAGCCTCTATAAAAGGCCAACCTTGGATCATATCAAAGACACACAAAAACTCCATTAAAGCTCTCATTTTAACTCAAAAAACCATATCTTTGAATCTCTCATTTCCTTTGATCTATTTCCGTTTTTTCACATAATCATCATCCATACACTTAGTAGAATCTATTATATGCAATAGATCACAACTGTAACCATCAAAACCGTGTCACCCAACCTCCATTTTTTCACCTTGCACATTGACTTGGTTGAGAAGTTTCAGATTATTTCAAAGCAAAGCAAGCATATCCGCGTGTTCCTGAGGTCTCAAGGAAGCTAAAGAGATTGTTTTTGCGCGTCTATAACAACTCTAGAAGAGGCATTGGACCTTCTCTAATAGGTACATTTTGGTCACTTCATTTTTACTCATTTAAGCATCATTTTATACCATTCTTTTTACAGAACTATTGCCTTGAATAACATGAGCTGAAGCCCTTTGAAAATAGGCATTGGTTTTACTTCTATGTGACTTAATTTTATTTTGAAGTTTTAGGGTTTTTGAGATTTTTGATTAAATTTGTGAGCTAAGAGTAAAATAAATGAAAACTATGATTATATTTGAAATTCTCATGAAATTTTGAGCGCAATGATATACTCACATGTTAGTTTTGGTAAAAAAAATTGAAATTTGGCCATTGTTGAATTTTTCTTACAGCAACGAGGAAGAAGATGGATTTTTGGTGCGGATTCCATTTTTAAAATTTTGTTTAATATATATTTAATTGAACGTGTTACATATTTGAATTAGCATTGTCTCCTAGTGGTTAAGGCTTTGGTATGTTAAGGACCTTGGTTCAACACCTAGGGACCTGTTTTTTTACAACTTTGTTCTATTTTTTCTTTTTGTTCATTTCTTTTCTTTTATGTTTTCTTTTCTTTTAATATATTAATTATTTTTAATTTAAATATGCTATGCCTTAAATTATTTTCTTCCATTTTTTTATTTATGTATTTTATTATTCACATTTATTTTCTTTCCTTTTTATTTATTTATTTATTAAAAAATGCAAAAGAATATGATTAAATGTTTAATTAGTTTGTTGGAATTTATTTTGACCTAATTTTTTGCCATGTTTTTGCTCATTTTTTCTTTGACCTCTTACTGATCATAGTATGCCATGATATGTTACTTTGTTTACTTGAAGCATGAACTTAAAGTGAAGACTTATTTTTTGTTAAAGATATTTATAAACTTTATGCCATCTAATTGATAAAAAAATTACCTTGTCAAGTGTTGTTGACTTTAATACCATGTTATGTCTTGATGGTTTGTTCAAAATGCTTGATGATATATCTTGACACATGAATGCGGTCTTTACCATGCTTTGCTTTGGTTAATCTTTGCCATGCATTTGTTCAACCAATTTGTTGGCTTATCCTTTGATGCTTTGACCTATTCTTGGTGCCATCTTTTATTGACTAATGCATGAACACATGAGGTTATATTTGAGATGTATGAATGTGTGCTTGCTTGTTGTGAATGTTTGATCTAAAACCCTAATACCATGAATATTTGCATGTTACTTTGATTCAAGTTTTTCTATGTCATGATGAATTATTTAGTGATATCTCTTGTGCTTGATGCTTGAGTTTGTTCATTTGATGTTGTTGATCATTGCTTGTACCTTACATGTTCCCTCAGGGTTTCTTAGTTCAACTTGATCTTTGATTAAGATTGAATTAAGATAGAAATTAGGACTATTATCTAAGCATGACAACATGATTAGGAATCCCCTTTTCAATCCAAACTTTTAGTCCATCATGGCATGTCAGCATTAGGTTAGAAATTCCCTCCTCAAATCTCAACTTTAAGTTCACTTTTCATGATAATAATTAAGGTCAAGTTTTTCCATTATATTTTGTTTCTTATGCATTTGCATCTATTACTAAAACCTTTTTCTTAATCAAATCTAAAAAAAACTTAATAAATATTTTAAATACTTTTAAAACTATAGGATAATGTAATCAAATGCTCCCAGCCTCGAGGGACCATTTGAGGGATTACCTAACAAAACACTCAACAAATTCAATATTTGCCATAGGGCTTTTCTAAAAAAACCTTTTCAAAAAGGACATGTTGAATTCCATTCTACACAATACAACAACGTGTAAGTCTCCAAACGTCGAGCCAAAAACGTTAACTATTAGAATGTGAACTTAGCATTGTCCATAAAAAACATCAACAAACAAAACCTTTTCAAGAAGAACTACGGTGTTCTGATTCCCTTGTGGATACGTAGGCACAGGGTTGCAAATCTCAGGCGAACACAATAATAAAACTCTTTTCTTTTTATTTCCTATGTTTAAACAATAATGCATGCATTCTCTTAGCGAGTAAGTTTTAGATATACACAATCATTAATTAGAACAACAAGGTGGATCCTGTTGAGTACAACGGGTGTGAGGGGTGCTAACATCTTCCCCTTATGTAATCCACCCCCTTACCCAATATTTGGTGGCGAGACCAGTTATTTTCCCTTTTCTTAAGGTTTTCTTTGATATTTTCCTTTCCCTTCTTTGGGATAAATAAATATTTGATGGCGATTCTATTGTTTCTAATAGACATGTCATTTTTCATGAGGTAGCGACAATTGGCAA
This sequence comes from Vicia villosa, assembly GCF_029867415.1. Lineage (NCBI taxonomy): Eukaryota > Viridiplantae > Streptophyta > Magnoliopsida > Fabales > Fabaceae > Vicia > Vicia villosa. The sequence continues at coordinate 48,756,523 of NC_081181.1, read as the reverse complement.
CTATGCCGGGGACTCCGTAGTAAGTCAGTCCTAGATCTTGGTTTTGATCTATTCTTTAAGTGCTTATCTATTTGCTTTACCTGCTTTATTCATTTGAATTTATTGTATTGTCTTTATTTTTATACAATATTATGGAAATTGTTGTTTTGGTTCTGTGTTGGGTTGAGAAGACACTTTAAGAGATAAGCCCACTACCAAGGCTTGAGAATACACACCAAATTAGAGTGGATAATCATGCTGACTCACGTAGTGCTTGATACATTTGAGTTGGCATGAGACCCACACCCAGGTTAGGACTTCTTTGAGATACTATGTCCTGCATGCCTATACACTAGACATATTATTTCATTGAGGGTCGTCAAAATATGGGAACCTTTTAGAAACCTCTGTTCATAGTCCTGAACCCACATGTGAGAGGGGTTTGGACCTTTGACAGGAAACTTGGACTTCCATCCTACCTTGTTCTTGGTTTTCTAACAAGGTTTTGAAATGGTTACCCTATTCAGAGATTCAGTACAGTAGTTATTCAGATGTTGTGGGACCTTGATCCCATGCCTTTGCATTCATATTACATCATAACATACTTGTAATCATCATGTTCATTATATTTACAGGGAACCTTGTCTTTGATTCTTGTATTAAGCTTGCTCCTTATAGATGGACACTAGTAAGAAGGGCAACCACAACATCAGCTATACAAGTTCCAGACACCAGATTTGTAGCTTCTTATTAACCTTGCTTCTAGGGCTACTCCAGATGTCATGGATGATTTCAAGAAAAAGTTTGGAAGGATCCTTGGCATTCTTCACACAACCATCACTTCCTACGAGCAAGATACCATTCACACTCTTCTTCAATTTTAGGATCCTCCATTAAGATGCTTCACTTTCCCCGAATATCAGTTAGCCCCTACTATGGAGGATTATTCTGGAACTCTAGGGAATCCTATCAGAAATCATGTTCCTTTCCATGCTTTTCACGAGGTAGCAACATCGAGGAAAAATTCCAAAAGGAAAAAAAAGTTTATCGAACTTCAAACCTTAAGGTAAGAGGGAGAATTATTTACTCATAGGTTGTTTAAGGTAGTCAGATAGTGAGGGATCCTAACCATCCTATCTTCTTCTTCCCCATTCCTTTCTTTATTGTATTTGATCGCATGTTTGTTGTAACTCCCCATTTACCCGGCGAATAATATCAAAATAAAAATTACAAATTTCAACATATAAATAGGATGTCACATTTACTTCTTAAAAACTACGACATTTAAAACATATACATAACATTTAAACTCGGATGAACCGATAACAACGTAATTAAATCTTCAAAACAAAACAACTTTTTGTAATTAAGCAGCGGAATCTTAATTTCAACTTGAATGACATACCATCTTTTCCAAATAAAATCAACTCCAAAACAACAAGGTACTTTAATAAATTCAACTTAAAGTTCATCAACTAAATATAATAACAACGAGAAAGCAACAAGCGTTCATCCCCCCGAGTGTTACGTATCATAGCGATTACACCACTCGAACTAATGAAGGTAAACAACCTTCAATATGGATTACCTGCATGTTACCAACATATGTGTAACATTCAAACAGAAGGGGTGAAATATCAAACAATATAAACGAGTTTATGATAAATAATATATTAGACTCAAATTATATACAATTATTACTTCACAACCATTCATATAACATTTACAGCAATTATGTCATCAACATATTATAACAACTTTTTCATTAACATGCAATAACAACTTTATATAATAACTTATTAATATAATGGAAATCAGGATAAATAATATATATTAGAACCATTTCATATGAAAATCACGCCTCTCAACATTTTAGAGCAATATTATTCACCACACAATCATCAACATAATATAGCAATAACTCATCAACACATCAACTCAATTATGCATCAACTCAAATACACATCAATTCAAATACAGAACAATGAATGCGACTCAACAAATGCACATTCATGTGGTATCATTGGAGCAGAACTCCCAACTTAGAAACGGAGCAGAACTCCCAACTTAGAAACGGAGTAGAACTCCCAACTTAATAAATGCCAATATCCGAGGCGTAAACAAGGCATAAGCCTTCAACTTCAACATGGTGCCAATCCAGGCCAACTTGTAGAGCATAAGCCCCAAACAATGATATGCCTTGTATGCAAACAACTTAAGAGACACACCAAAGCAACGGTACAACATTAACAACACAACCACAACGTCATAACAACAATAGTAACGGCAAAAACAACTTAATAACAACTCAACAACTTAGTCAACCTTGTACCAATAAATAGAGGCACTCATCACATTGCAACGTTGGCCATAGGCCTATAACTTTGTATCAACATGGCAACAACAACATATTCAACAACAACATTAATCAATAACACATATTTCAACAACAACATTAATCAACAACAAACAACATAAATAATTCACTGAAATATATTTAAGGTATACTTAATTATTCGGGTAAAATCAACTAAATTCGGCTAATTAAATTCTTCTGTTAAACTATGAATATTCATCAACTTAATTAAAATCACTATTTCTACCAACCTGTTAATTTTTTGCTATTTTATTTAACCTGCTAATTCTTGCTGTTATACAATATATACTGCTATTATATCCTCATGTAACTTGCTATTAATTTACTGTTACTATTATTCTTATTACCAACTGCCTAATCCTTAATCATAAACAGCAGCACAATATAATTTAATAAACAAAATAAAAGAACAAGGTACATAAAACAAGGCACGGGCGACTCAGGAACAAACAAAACAAACAAACACATGGAGGGCACTGTGACGGTCGTCACAGTGGAGGTGTGCCGATCGGAACCCCCTCCCTTCCCTCCCATGCCGGTCGTCACAAGGTTCTGTGACACCGTCTTATCCTTTCTCCTTCTTCGTCTTTTCTTCGTTTCTTTTCTTGCAACTTTCGTTCGTCTGATTCACTATTTTTCCAACGACTTTTTATTGGCTAACATATAACAATAACAACACCAAATCATATGAACAACAACAATTCAACACACACATACATCAACAATTTTAATAACCCGAATCCCACATATCATCCATCATATACCCGGTTATAGAGCAAGAACCCCACCCTTACCTTGAATTTGGAGGCCTCTCTATACTTTTCCGGTTGAATCCGCGTTCTTCCTCTTTTCCACTTTTTCACGATCAATCTTCTTCTCCAAAAGCCTTATTCTTATTCTCTTCTTACTGATAGAATAAAACCTAATATTTTCCTTTTTAGCCAAATAATAATAATATTCTTATTGGACCTAACAACACACCTCCCACTCCTACTACCATCAACACTTAATTAAGCCCATAATAATATTGTCTTATAATACTCCAATAAATTAATACTATATTATTTTCTACAACTTAATTAACCCATCAATTAAAGAATATATCATAGTATTTTGCCAATAATTCTAGCTTCAACATTTTTAACAATTAAATTCCAAAATAATTTAATTAAATAATTATGGGTTAATAGTAATTCACCCCCTGTAATGTTAGCGAATTTTTATTTTCCCCCTCCCTACCTTTTGGCAACGGTTTTTTCAAAAAAACTGTTGCCAAAACCTGCCTTTGGCAACGGTGGGCGGTGGGGGGTGGGGTAAACCGAAACACGCTCATATTACAGGGGGGTAAAGTACTATTAACCCAATAATTATTTAAGTTATCGGGGCGTTACATTTGTCAGCATTAGGGGTTTGAGCAAAACCGTTAGAGGCGATCGATTGATGTATTTCTATATTCCTATGATCATGATTTGAATATATATATATATATATATATATATATATATATATATATATATATATATGTGTGTGTTTGAAATCCATGTTGATATTATTTGTGATTGATCTATGGTTGTGCCCCTTTGGGGATTTTTGTTGATAATTGGTTATAATCTGTTGTACTATGTTATTTTTATTTTTATTTTGAGTAATCGATGACCTAGTTGAGCTAAGGCACGGAAATTCCAAATGGCCTAATTTTTAATGAGAAAATCAAATAGCAAAATAATCTAAAAGTCGAAAAATAATGGAAAATATTAGTGCTAGTACCATATGATTTTGTTGGTTGGAGTTTATTATTGAAATTAAGATATCTCAAATATTGCTTGCTATGAAATAAAATAATTGTATTTTTACAATTATAGCTACATAAGGTATAACAACCTTCTGAACCGTTCTACCAGTTTTACCACTTCTTGTCTTGGTAGGCGTCAAGATAGTAGAAGCTGCAACCTCTTCCACCTCTTTCTGCACTTTCTTACTTACCACATTTCTTCTTGGGTGGCTTTTGAACCTCATTATTTTTTTCAGAAGAGACCATCTTCCTCTTCTTATGTTTCTTGTACATATATGCACGTGCACTTGGAATGTCCTTCGAAGACAGAGTGGCACCAATATGCTCTTTGTGCAACTTGATATGTTCTAGAATCACCTATGGATTATCCAACTTAGAGATGATAGGAAAATCATCAATATAATCAGTGTTGTCATAGATAGGCTCTCAATTATTGACGGAACTTGTCTCTGGAGAGTACCATGCAAAGGAACCAGAACTCATCTGATACTTAAAATATTTACATGATTTATCTGAGCACTTCAAAAAGTTTAGATAAAACTTGTGTCCAGGGGGCAAAATTTCAGGGCAGGCTTGCTGTCTAAGCTAACAAGTTCGAAGAAAGCAAGTTTCAACTGCATTTTCATAAAGGAAATGCTCTCTCTTCCTAGAATAGAAGACGAGGATGTGAATGCTATCGATGTCGACCTGATTGGCAGTTGGATGGTGCTAATAGTTCACTATATGCAGTCAGGAAAGTTACCACAAGATGAGTTGGAAGCAAATAAAATCCGCAAGCATGCAGTGAAATGCATCCTTATGTTAAGCAAGCTTTACAAAATGTAATGCATAGGGGAACATGAGATCGCCCAAGTCTTAGCCAAGGTTCATCAAAGGGCTTATGGCAACAATATTGGTGGGCGAGCCTTAGCCCACAATTTATTAAGAGCGGGTTACTTTTGACCCTTTTTAATGAGAGACAATATAAAATCCATCAAGAAGTGCAACAAATTCTAGAGGCATGCCAATCTACACTGTGCGCCAGCTGAGCTTATCCATTATGTATATACGCCTTGGTCTTTTTACCAATGGGGAAAAGACAATTTGAGGCCTTTTCCTATAGCTCCCAACCAACTATAATTCATGATCGTTAGGGTAGACTACTTCACAAAGTGGATAGAAGCAGAAGTTGTGTCCAAGATAACGGCAGAGAGGGTCGACCACTTTTATTGGCACAAGATCATGTGCATGTTTGGTTTGCCATGAGTCATTGTCTTAGACAATGGAACTCAATTTTCTAGTGCCGACATAATTGATTTCTACAAGGAAATGGGAGTGTAAACCAAATTAGCATTCGTCATCATCCACATGCGAATGGACAGGCAGAGTCAGCTAATAAGATAATATTGAAAGGGATAAAAAAAAGTTGGATGAGGCCAAGGGTTTTTGGGCTAAACATTTGTATGTTGTCGTAATACCACACTACTCCTCATTCCACCACCAGACGCTCTACTACCAATCAAAATTGACACGCCAACATGGAGACTTTCCCGCTTTAAAAAGGAAGAAAATAAGGAAGGGATCATATGTACTGATGACCTAAACGACGAGACAAGTGATGTCACACACATCCAAAAGTTCTCCTTTCAATAAAGAGCCTCCAACAGATATAGTTCCAAGGTAATTTGAAGAGATTTGTAGGAATGCGATTTTGTGCTACGCCAAGTTGTGGTACCCACTCAACAGGGAAAACTAAAACCTAATTGGGAGGGGCTGTATCGTGTGTATATATATATATATATATATATATATCAGAAGTTGTCGAATGGAGCCTAAAAGCTCGAGAATTTGAACAGACAGCTTATTCCTAGAACTTGGAACTCAACCAATCTAAGATACTATTATATCTAAGAAGTGGGAAGGAGAATCCTTTGTTTGCAAAAATTATTATATCATATTATGGCTTTGTAACAAGTTATTATGGTTTGACTATCAAACTATGTTTTTGGGCTTCCACAAGAAGATCTTTACTGCCCTACTGGGTAATTATATTGTTGGACTTTCACATGAATATCCTTTCCACCCTATGTGGTAATTATATTGCTGGACTTCTATAGGAAGTTCCTTTCCTCCCTACGGGATAAGTATACTGACAAACTTCTATTGGAAGATCCTTGCCACCCTATGAGGTAATTAAATTGTAGGACTTCCATATGAAGATCCTTACTGCCGTTGTATTACTCACTAGAGGGGCTCAAGTTAAGTCTCATTAGGGGAGTTTTCGGTAGAAAGATTATATGAACTTTGAGACCATAAGTCAAGAATGAGTGCTCGACAAGGCTCCTCAGGAAGATCAAAAGATAAGTCGGCGCTTAAAATACTTCACCCTCTACGAACCCTCATGCTTGGGGATTGTGTTATGTTATAATTGAGAGAAACCTTAAGGAGTAGTCCAAGTGGCATATGCCTGGTTTTTCTCCTTTCCTGAGTCGCCCCTCTATTGGTTCGAGCGTCCTTCGTATGGTTCAATCGCCTATTTTCTTGATGTATTACCCGACCTTCCCGTTTCTCCGTCCATAACGCGTGATTGTGTATGAAGTGTATACCAGGTCCACAGTCATATGCAGGAAGTCCTGAGACTTAACTACACTCCTTGGATTTCAGGGAATCAACCACCCACCCTTGGTGAGGTTGCTACATAATAGCGAGACTCGATTCCCTCAGTTGAGATCTCTGAGGGCTATAAATACGTTAGTGCCACAGTACTGAAAAAGATAATCAATAACTCCAAAAAATACACCTAGACAATAAATTCTCACCTTACATGTGCTGGCTCTCAATACTCTAACAATTTTAAAACCTTTGACAACTCTTGTTCATTAGGGGTTGTGACACTTATTGTATTTTTTGTAAATTAGCAAAGTCTAAACAAATTGTAAAGGTGGAAGAATAATTGTTGTGGTGATGAGTAAATTCTTTTGTTTTATTATGCTAGGGTTATATATTTTTTCTTCCCATAAATTGTAAGTGGGCTGCCCATTAAGATGGTCCACAAACTAAGTTTGACCCAAATAAAGTTTGGCAGCATGAATTTTCCAATCTAATCAATTACCAAACAGGCAGAAAAAAACGTGTCTTATGCAACATTAACTATCTCTTATAATAAAAAAAATTGAATGTGATGATGTGTCATGATTGTGTTGGTAGAGGCATTAAAATCAAAGACTGACAATATTGAACATCATATGGAAGAACAAATCCAGAAGAAACCCAGAATCCTGTGTCTCCATGGATTCAGAACAAGTGGTCAAATCCTCAAGAAACTAGTCTTACGTTGGCCTGAAACTGTACTACAAAAACTAGACCTTGTTTTCATCGATGGTCAATTTCCAGCACAAGGAAAATCAGACGTTGAAGGCATTTTCGATCCACCTTATTATGAATGGTTCCAAGCCAACGAGGATTTCACAGTGTATAGGAACTTTGAAGAATGTTTGGGATACATTGAAGATTATATGCTAGAAAATGGTCCTTTTGATGGTGTGCTTGGATTTTCTCAGGTACTGTTTTGATTCCTTGGAAGATGAAAATGCTTTTTTTTTTCCTTTTGGTTTTGATTTATCATGAGTTAATGTTATCCAGGGAGCTTTTTTAGCCGCTGCATTGCCAGGAATGCAAGAACAGGTACTACTTCATGCATGTCTATAAACTCTTTTCACCTTATTTCTAGAAGCTATCCATGACAGTTTATAGGAAAAAAAATTAACTTAATAGGTTTAAGATATCTGTCTCAACTCTCAAATTTTTCGAAGCACTGTGAATGTTAAATGCAGTTTAACCTTAGCAAAATAAATAGAGCATCTATTTAATTATGATTTAACCGTGACAATTATTTATAAGGTCTTATTTAGCCACGGCTTAACTGTAAAAAAATTTAGGCTTTGTGCGATAGTATGTCTTGCAGGCCTCAAAGGCGTCATGCATAAATACTTGTAGGATAAATGGTTATGTTATAAGCGTTTAATTAAGTTGTTTATCCCGACAAAATGTGAGGTTGATGTTGAATTGCAATTTCTTTAATGATGATTTTTTTAGGGAGTAGCACTTGAGAAGATAAGCAAGATAAAGTTCCTGATTCTGATATCAGGAGCCAAGTTTGGTGGAATGAAATATGGAACACCTAAACTAGCTTCCAATGCATTTTCAAAACCAATTCATTGCCCTTCTCTTCACATTATAGGTATAGTTTCAAGAAACCATCACTTCTTATTATTCTTTCCTTTGCATTTTACCTTGAAAAGTCACATTACTCATCAATATACTTGATTCTTATAATGTAATTAAGGTGAGTCAGATTTCATGAAGCCAGAAAGCATTATTTTGCAAGAGGCTTTTGTTGACCCTGCTGTGATTCATCACCCAAAAGGACACACAATCCCAAGACTTGGTATGTACATAACTGAACTTACTTCATTTGATAATTTTGTTTACTTTTAACAATGGATGTTTCTAGGATGTATTTTAAACATTTGTTTTGTATGTACAAAATTGGTTTGGTGATTTTTTTGGGTCCAGATGAAAAGAGTCTTGAAACTATGCTTGATTTCATTGACACAATTCAAGGAATGCTATCAGATGGTCACACCAAGCATTAAATCTTGATGTAGAATTTTGGCTCCCTTTCTATGAGACTATGATGCGAAACTTGGGGCAAAATGTATAATGATTTTGTGGGAGAAGGTATTTAGTCTGTTATAACTATTACCTATGTTGAACCATCAGAGTTTTATGTGTCTAGATAAGCTATGAAGATGAACCTGATAAGTAGTTGATTTTTCATATATAAATATTGTAAACCTCTCCTTTGATGATAAATAAGAATCAGATCACTCATTCATATTCAACCCTTCTTGAGCGCAACTATGAAAATTTTCATCTCTAATCAAGATTGTTTCTCATTATCTCTAAACAATTATACCTAATCTTATTACTCATATATGGAAAATAATCACTTCTATTGAGAGTAGGGAGGTTATACTTATTTGGAGGCACATAAGTTATGGCATGTCTGCCCTTCAGGATGCCTACAACTATGTTGCAACTCCTTCAACCAAGAAATACAAGACATATCACATTTGAAATATTGCAATTCCTCCTTCCCAATCCATAATGGAATGGAGACTCATTCACAACAAGATGCAAATTTATGAGAATATGATGAAGAGAGAGTGTTATTCTCCAATTTGTAATCTTTGCCACTCTTTCACAGAATCCCCATCCCATCTTTTCTTGTACTGTCCACTGGACTCCAAGATTTTGATTTGGCACAAGATAGATTTCTCCTCAATCCTCACTACTTTTGAGGTGTGCAGCAAAGGGTGGAGCCATGAGTGAAAGTTGCTCATTTGTTCGACCATCATAGCAACTTTCAATCTCATATGGAATTGTAGAAACTCAAACAAATTCCATGACCAAAGTCTTAACATTAACATTATGACTTCTCAGATAATTGACTTTGGTTCTATGACTAGAAATCTCACCAAGCTGGTCACATGGTCTTCCATAACTGATTTCTTGGAACTCAAGAATTTCAAAGTCTTTACACACCCTTTTAAAGCTCCAAACATCAAGGAAACTGATCTAGTAACCTCCCTTCTTGAACGGGTTGAAATGTAACACTGATGATACAGCTTTAGGCAGCCCTTCTAAGTTCTATCTCTGCTTGTGTAGGAATCTTCAGAACCCCACAATCTCCAGACTCCCTTAATGTTACCTTGGTTTGCAAGTCTCACAATCTTGTTCCTTCGGAAATCAGAAATATATGGATGAATAACAGGATTTTTGCAAGTCATTCTCAAATTTTGATTTGACACACTTTTAGGGAAGACAATTATTGTGCTAAACAAACTTGCCTTTTTAAGTCTTACGTGGAACTATGCACCTAGTCCACCCTTCTTACTTGTATTCCTTTTCTTTCTTTAATATACGAGGCTTCTATAAAAAAAAAATTAAAATAGACTGGGAGACCAATTTAAAATATATTTTTATATTTGTTAGTAAATAATTCATCAGTGACAATGGATGACCTGAATAAAATCCTTTAAATAGTTGTATTCTATGGTGGAACAAGAAAAAGAAGATTCCGAAAGAATGAGCTATTTCGGTGCGATATCGATAGTTTCAGGTACAGTGGAGCGGAGAGAACCTGCAAGATTAGTAATCCAACGTGAAGTCAGTGAAACTAGAGAGATATAGTCTGAGAGTGAGATAATCCATTAATAACTAATTGGTAGGATTTATATAAGACAGGAGGTTAAAACCAACCGCCTTTGTCTAATCAGACATGTGATGCATGGAGTCGTTTAATAATATATAACGACAGACAATTCTTGGGTGATTAAATCAAGTGCTCGAATTTCTAATGAGGTTTCACTTGATCATTCATCCTACTCGGTGGAGATTTAGATTGGGCCTTCGTAATCCGGTCTTCCGCTTTGAGCCTTTAGCCTGCCAAAAACATTTGTACCCCAATTTCTTGATGTTTCTTAGTGAAGCAAGAATTGCGATTCTCGGGTCTCTCTATATTTTTTTCTCTCTCTCTCTCTCTCTCTATATATATATATATATATATATATATATATATATATCAACTTCAACTAGTCAACTAGCTAACTAATAATAAAACATACCACCAAACACCCAAAATTACCCTTAATGAAAAAAATAATTACACTTACAAAAGCCCTTTATAGTAATTTGCTAAATCAAAGTTTTATTCCCACCAATCACATATATTCATTCCTCCAAATGGCACTTTCTTTTCATATTCCTTTTCATTATTTTTTTAATATATCTATTAACCATTGGGTTTTTCCATCCAACTTTTCAAAACCCAAAAACCTTTTTAAAAAACTTTTCCATTTCCCACACTTCTCTCTCTCTCTCTCTCTCTCTTCAACATTCAAACCCTAAATTCATGGTCATCTCTTTCTCCCTCATCTCCGCTTCTCCCATTCTCCGATTCAAACCCTAAATCTCTGATTCTCCCCTTCTCTGTTTAAAGATATGTTGGAGGTTTGTGGCTTTATTAGTAATCGAGTTTTGTAGTGTTTATCAACGATAGATTTCGTTTTCCTTCTCCCTTTTGTATTCATAACAAATTTATTCATAACATATTTTTTGTTGTGTCCTTTTTGTAGTGTTCTGGCAAAAAAAAGTGGCGGAGGAAGGATGGTTTCACGGTGGCTGCATTTTTCCAAGATCACAGGGACAATCCTTCTCTTCTATTTCTTTTAGTTGTCGTTTGATAGTATCATAATGTTTTTCTTTAACTTTAAATCTTCACTCTGTTAATGAATGATGATTTGTGTTTTCAGCTTCAAATGGAAACATTACAGATTTGATTGGATGCCGACTTTCGGTTGGTGATGTGCTCCTTTAACTGAGGTATTTTAAGATTCATTATGTACTATACACTGACCTTTTTCTTTTTATAAACTATAATATTTGTTCATGGCCTGATCTTTTTAATGGCTTTTATAATTTTGTTTGTTTGGCTTGATTTCTGAATTTAACTCTGTTTTAACAACTTATTCCATGTGGTTGTTGTAAATCATGACAAGTTAATTAAGCTTACTAGACATCTTACGTGTTACATTTATTCCATTAGAAAAGTTATCAGAAAGAATCTAGATGTGGCTTCAAAGGTAGCTTTCTTTTGGTTCTTGTCGGTGTAAAGACCGTTAGCCTTTGAGTTCGGTGTCATTTCCACCGCATCGCCGACATTGACACATTCAAGTACTCTAAACTTGTGTTTGCTGTAGACTGTTTGAATTAAATGGTGTCTCTATGTATGCTGCATAATACCGATTTTCATCTATGACATGTTGTATGTGTCCTTTGATTTTGAAGCATAGTTAACAAGAGTGTTGATAATTGTTGCTGGTAATGATATGCAAAAACAAGGGTGGTAAAGACCGTTAGCCTGAGTTCGGTGTCATTTCTGCCGCATCACCGACATTAACACATTCAGGTACTCTAAACTTGTGTTTGCTTCAACAAAAGTTCTGTTATTTCTATTGACTATATTATGACTCATTTCTATCAAATTTTGTGCTAGGATTTGAAAGCTACTAAATTCACTTTATTTTTGTCTCCGTTGTAATATCTTAACTTTTATTTAAACTTCAAAATCGACAAAATAAAATATCATCGAATTATTATGTGCACAAATGTGAAGTGATGTTTTAATGTTTAAACTTAAATGATGGAACTTGACCAAAGTAAACTGTGATTTTCATTTTTCCTTCGTATTGATCATTATATTTCTTTATTTTCTAAATGCACCTTAACTTCTCAAGTTCATGCAAGCAACAATGTTTTTACTTGTGATTTTTCATGATAAGATTCTGGTGATTTGTTTTTATGGATTATTAATCTTCCTCTTTTCAATCTTAAGAGTTTTTTTTTGTTTTAACATAATATTTGTTCCGATTTCTACCAAATCTAATTTCATCAAAATTAAATAATAATCTCTTGCAGCTCAATCAGCTACTACCGAGGAGAATGATCTCAAGTCCCAAATTGTGGTACATATTTTGGATTTCTCATCTTGCATTTGCAATAAAAGGCGAGTTGCTAGGTTTGTTAAAATATGTACATGGATGCCTTTGCTAAATGCAGATTAAAAAAGAAGATAATATACTAATACTCAAAAACTTCTAGAGGAGCTTCTAAGAGCTGGTCCTGTCCAAGTACGCAAGATCCCAGGGTTCTATTTGACATATTACACTTTTGAATAAGTTGTGCACTGGACCCTTTGTGTTTAATAAATACAGATTCTGTTTTGAGACATTTGAATATTTTTGTTTGTTTTTAAGGGTGGTATTTTAAGGGTGGTATCTTTTAATAAATACAGATTCTGTTTTGAGACATTTGAATATTTTTGTTTGTTTTTAAGGGTGGTATTTTAAGGGTGGTATCTTAAGATAATATTGTTTTGAGTCCTTTAAAGCAGTATAATGCAGTTGTGTACTTGGTTGTTGATGTGTGTAGCAGTACTTTGAATGATATTTCTAAGTTAATCCAACTAAAGGAAATGCAGTGCTTTTCTAGAGTAAGGTTAGTAAAAAAAATTCTTTTAAAGAAATCATTCATGAGAATTATAAAATAGGAACACTAATAAAAAGTTAGAAGACTGAATATATTTATTAGAAATAAAAAGTTAGAACATTGTGATAAATCTATTTCCAAGTTTTTGACTTTTTAGTGTGTTTACATTTAGTTGTTGCTATAGTTTGGAGTTTCTTAAGTTTTTGAATGATTTCAAGAGGCCCTGATGTGATGTTGTACATCTATCTTTGTAATCTGTTTGTTTATTTGGATATAAATTTACTAAATTTAATTGATTATTAGTTTTATAAGTGTGCAATTAACAATATTCATTTGGTTATTTACATTTGAGTTTAATATGCGATTTATTCTAATGTTCAACTACAATTTTAACTCATGCAGTCATATAATTTTAATGGTCTATACATTGAATGAGATGTGGTTATGATTTTTGTGAGGGGGCAATTGATAATTTAAAATGAAAGAGGATTGCTGCACGAGTGAAGATAACCAATTTTGAGATCCAAAATACTGCTAAAACAAATTATGAAGAAAATGTAAGTGAATCATTTAAATATCAGTGTAAACACTAAAGAAAAAAAACAACAATAACATTTAAAGATCCATTTGTTTTACAATATTTTAAACGATTCATATTATTTTAATATTTTGTATTAGTAAATTAGTATTATATATTTTTTCCTTTAAAAATATATGATCTGGGCATTATTACACGTTATTTAAATATTTTAAATATTACATATATATTTCACTATAGGTATGACATACCAAATAAAATAATTGGTGCACCCGCATGAGTAGTCGATAAATTTACACATAAAACATACATAAATATTGCTCTCAATGAAAAAATATTTCAATAAAAAATATTTTAAATAATATTATGTATTTCAATTTTATCACTCTAATATGATTGAAAAACCTATTCACTTTTAAGATATTGCAATCACTAATTTGCACTTGCACTTGTATGTAATGTTAAAATGAATGAAATACTTTATGAAGTGTCACAATATACAACCAATTAGATTTAGACAGCAAAATATTTATAAATATTGTTCCTAATATGTATGAGTACCTGCAAAATAATTATCAGTAACAACCAAGTGGATCTAATATACTAAATTTTATTAGTAAAACTCACTATTTTTACGGGTCATTATCCCCATAATACTTTTTTTATGTGAATTTTATTACTGAAACTCATTGTTTTTACGAATCACTATCACCATAATACTTTTCTTATGTGAATTTTATCACTGAAAATCACTACTTTCACGGGTCGCTATCACCATAATACCCTTTTGCCTATTGCAATTCCAAATTATTTTTTCTAAATAGCTGCTATATATAGCTTCGTTACATCTATATTATGTTTTATGAAAATCTCAATTTAACATTCCTCATTCGAGTTTTTAAACTTCTTTTTATGCGTTTGTAATACATTATTTCATCTTAAGAATTGAGTTACACGTGCGGACGCACGGGTCTTTTACTAGTATATATATATATATATATATATATATATATATATATATATATATATATATATATATATATTATTCACATTTTTTGTTTAGTCATGGCCAACTTAGGAAATCCAAACAGGAATTCTGTGGACTTATCTAATGGAGATGATATAAGCTATGCTTCCTCGTCATTGAAGTGATTGACTTAGAAGTGTAGGGTGTGGTTCCTCAGTGGTACGGGTGTTCGCAGTGTGGTTTGGGCGATTTTGACACTAAAAGTCATTCGAATTATAAGAGAAAAAATGCGCGATTCGGTTGGTGTTTAGAAATAAAATTGAACCAAACCATCGTGGTTTATATTTGTTCGATTAGTTTGATTTCTTACAATTTTTTTATTGAGTTATACATACACTTATAGAGGACAACATAATTTTGTACTTCATCACTCATATGTTACCATAAAATAAGTTTATAATTATCAGAATAAATTTATAATTTGATGCTTAAATATGATTTGCGTCTTACTATTTTATCTTATGTCTAAAGTACAATATACATGAAATTGCACTCTTAAATAAATTTGAAATACTATATTGTGTAGTTATTGTTGGAGCATAATGAACAAGATGAATAAGATGGAGATGGAAGAAAAGAGATAAAACAATTATAACAAACTTTCTACTCAAATTGGAAAACGGTTACGATGAATGATTCTCTCTTTCGTTTTCAATTACAAAACAAAAATGTAATATATACTAAACCATATTGGGCCAAACTAATTAAAGCCAACACAAGGTCCAAAACAAATTAATAGCAAATACTCTGAATGTGCAATTACACTTCAACATCGTCCCTTAATTTACGTTCAAATCTAAAATCAACAACACCAATTCCATTTCTCAAATTGACGACTTTCGCTATGCAGCACTGGGCATAACACTTGGTTCTTCGCAAGGCTTATGGCATATTTTTTGTCAATCATCAACTTCAGAGGCTTGCTAACCTTGATCTTCTGATCCTGCAAAAAATTCATCAGCCAAATAATTTGACACGCAGACAAAGCACCTGCAATGTATTCAACTTCAAAAGTTGACAACACAACAATAGGTTACTTCTTTGAAAACCAAGAAATGGGACTTCCCAAATATTTTAAAAAATATCCATAACTACATCTTTTGTCTACTCTATCACCACACCAATCAGAGTTTGAGTATCACATCAGTTCTGACTCACATTCAGCACCAGAAGGGAACAAAACTCCATACTTTAGAGTCCCCTTAATATACCTCATAAACCTACTCACCATTCCAACTGTGTACTAGATGTTATGTCTGGTATTACAGAGATATCTCAGCGAGCCTACCAACTGTTTGAAAGTTGTAGCGTCTACATCATCACCCTTAGCATCAGATTCCAGCTTGTGATTTGTCTCAGCAAGTGTGACTGCAGACTTGCAATTTTTCAACTTGAATCTCTTTAGAAGCTCAAGTTCACACTTCAGTTGATGCATAATGATACCTTTCTCAGAGTTCAAAACCTTCATTCCTATAATGTATATCAACTTTCCTAGGCCAATTCTCAACATATATATACACACATACATGTCATTTTACACAACTAGATAATGATTAAATCACTTACTGCCAACAAAACTATTTTTACTGAAAAGAATGTCATGCTAGCTTTCTAACGCTTCGAACGGAGACTCAAACGGAATTACGATTTGAAATTTATGAATTTCTTAAAGTTTTAATGAAAACCCAAACACCAGCGTCATACACTGACAATTCTAAACATGCCAAAATTACGCAACCAAATAAAAGTATGACTTTTAATAATTCAAAACAACTCTAACAACTGTATTGGTAACTCTAACAACTCTATTGACAACTCTAACGAAATTGAAATTAATTTAAATTAACTATTATCTTTAACTTAAATCTCTCAAAAATTATTATGATTATATTTATAATACTAAATCATTATTAATATTATAATTAACTAGTAGAAGATCCGTGCGTCCGCACGGGTAATTCATATCTTAATGTGAATAATATAGTACAAATGAAATGAACACATATACCTTAGTGGTTCTTAGGAATATACTTAGAAATGTAAATGTGAAACATCATCCTTGGAAGTGAAATGTTACAAATATCACTTATAACTATAAATATGTACAAATATTTTGTTGAATAAAATAAAAAATGTATGGTGGTGATAATGACCCGTGAAAATAGTGAATTTCAGTGAGAATATTCACATGAGTTGGTGAAATTTACAAATATCACTTTCATTATTCTCTAAAAATAAAGATTTTGTCTCTCAAATTAAAATAATTATTGAAAAAAATAAAATAGATATTACGTTGGTAGTGACCCGTAAAATAAAATAAAAAATAGTTGTTTATACATCTATTAAATATTATGCAATTTATTAAATTAAATTAATAATTTTATTTAAATTAAGAAATAGGTTAATTATTATTTTTAGTAATAATGATGTCTCTACTGAAGCTTTCCAATAATTTAATATATTTATTTTAGCTAAACTTTTTTGATTAATCATGCATAGTTAATTTTGCCATTTCTTTTAGCTCTTATTTGATGTAGTTGTTTTTGTAAATGTTTTTATTGTTATAATAAAAATAAAATTAATTAAAAAAATAAGACAAATTCAAAGAGAGACGGATTATATATTCTTCATGAAAAAATTAAAGTACAACTTAAGATTACAATTAGAAGCAGATGACACATATAATTATATGTTTGTAAATAAATGTTTTAAATGTGATGATTGGATAAATTTTTGGGTCAACTGGAAAAATCTTTGAGTTGATTGTGGTTTTGGAATTTATTTTTTGCATGGGATTAGTCAAAACGACACTTTATTTAAAATCATGGAGAATATGACATTGAGAGGTTTCCTAGACATCAACTTTAGGTGTTATTATATAGTTGATATGTCTGCCTATATAATTTGTAATTTATATATGGTTTACTTTGGCAACCTAAATGTAGATGAGAAAAACATACCGTCCTCATTTCAAGATAAAATGGAATTAATGTACCATAACATAATAGTTATATAGTTTATTTAAAATTCATTGTTTGATACACTCATTGTTAGACGATATGTGCAATAACCGAAACGGATGAAAACTATGAATTTTAATTACTCGCTTTAACGAAATTATCAATTGGCTTGCATACACACTTAAAAGAGTCTTACTCGCAATGAACTGCTTAACTCAAATTGAACAAAAATTGAGTGTGTACTTTTATCAAACACTTGGTGAGCAATTTTCACCAAGCTTCAATTTTTGCTCAACTATGAATTCTTACCGAAAACAAATATGGAAAAGATAAAACTAAAGACGATAAAGAACACGAGATTTGTTAAAGCAGTTCCTCTATCGTCCTCGCAGGAGTACGTCTGCCCCTAATTTCAAATGAAATTAGGAAAGTTTTATTTGATTGCAAAATGTTTAACAAGGAAAGAGTTTACCAATCACCAACTACACACATGCAGTAAAATTGAATACAATTCTTTCCTCCCCTTGATTCAAGTAGAACCAAGTCAATGTCAATGATCTTCACCAATCAAGACCCCGATCCTTCCTTTTTCAATCCTCCGGTTGTAGCAAATTTGATGAGCTAATCTACAATCCCTCAATTCCTTATGCTCGGATGAATTGAACCCTAAGCGAAGCGATCGTCAAAAACCTTAAAATCAAACCCTTGATGTAGAAGGAAAAACCCTAAGTTTTTATACAAGAAACACCCTCAGCAATCTTCACTCGAACAAGACAAAAGTCTACCGTCGAACCTTATCAACACACGTTCCTTACTCCGATCGAAAAAGATTATTATGTGTGATTTTCGATCAATAAGCGAAAGGTTGAAGATGAGAAGAAGCTTAAGTATATCTTTCACGTTTCTTGTTGATTTTGCTTGAGAATGATCAAAGAATATTTATACCACACCCTTTGCATTTGCCACTTAAACTCAGCAGAAAAACCAGTAATTTTAGCGATAGGTCGAACTGTCCATCTGTGTAGGTCGACCTATTGCAGTCCTGCACTTGTTTTTTGATCAAACATGACACATGCGTCGACTTGAAGGGTCGGCGTGCGCATACCCGAGGTTTCCCCAAAATTCCATGCGTCGACCTGTAGGGTCGGCGTGTGCATACCCGAGATTTCCTCAAAATGCCACGCGTCGACCTGAGTTAGCAATGTGTCGACGCATTCTGCTCCTACACAGCATTTTTCTTAAGTCCACCAAATAGGTCGACCTATACCATTAGTGTGTCGACCTGTTGACTAAATTTTGCCAAAAATGCCTTTCCTTAGTGCATCCACTTGATTCCTTTGTTTCCACATTGAGTGTGTCAAGTTCACAAGCTTTTGACATCATGAAAATACACATTTGCCTTCACATACTCCCCCTTTTTGATGATGGCAAAACTTGTGAATATTGTCGAGTGCACTAAGCAAATTTTCCTTTTGACACAATGCCTTTCCATTTTGCTTGCTCCCCCTATCTGCTTGCTCCCTGTAATACGGTGAAATGACTTTATTCGAAATGTGTGGATAGCAAGAGTCACCACCGACTTGTTATCCAATTTTAGGAAAGGCTAAAAGAACAGGAAAAGACCTTTAAAAAGATTTTGAGTCCGGGGGGGTAGGTTATACAAAGGGAAGGTGTAAGGCACCCTTTGTATCCATGGTTATCCATGGGCTCTTAATTGCTTAGCTCACTTGTTTGTTTGAATTGTTTGAAAAGTAGTGTGTTAATAGAAATTCGAATAAGAACTTTAGCTTGTAAATAAGCGTAGTCTTTTTGAAAAGATTTTGAAAATTAGTGGGAAAAAGATTTTGAATTTTAGAGCAAGCAATTAGTAGCAACTACCCTAAGTTTAGAAATTTGTTCTTTTAGCTTTTCAGGGCGAAAGGGTCTATCCATACCATGAGAGGGCAGGAAGTCTTTCAATTGGGTGTTAAGGGTCATCGAGAAAAGTATCGTTCGCCACAAGACTGTCCCTTGCCATAAAGAGGGCAGGTAGTCTAAGGGAAGGATATAATAGTCATTTAAGGCATCATGCGAGGATACTTTAGCAATAGGACAATCATCTTATTTTTCCGAGGCAACATCGAGGGACTAGATGATTTTTAATCTCTATAGGCAACCTTGCTTTAGGTATCCTTGGAATCGAGGGACTTGACTATTTTTAGTACAATTAGAGGCAACAGAATCATAAGGCAACAGGCAACAAGAGGGATTACCCTAAAGGTGTGTGTGTCATAATCACGTGAGTTCAATTCAGTCATTTATCTTGTAATTAGTGATCTAAGTTATTTAGCAGGCTTGCACTCCCTAGGATTACTAACCATGGCAGAAAATAAAACAGTTAAAATCCTACGCTATTACAATAAACACCTGCGGGGATGGGGGAAAAATAAAACCTAACCTATTACAATAAAACCCTTATAGAGTAACGGAAAAATAAAGGCAGAAAATTAATTTATACATCTTCAGCCTTGATCTTCCTTGAACCTTCAATTGACTCTGATCATCTGAGAATTAAACAGAAAATAATAAGGGTGAGTGTAGGAGGAATTCAGGCAAACCCTATTTTAGTTCAAAAGGCGAAATAAAAATAAAATTAAAATGATGTTAAACAAAAAATGGAAACTTAGCTTTTTTTGAATTGTTATGGCGTATGGCCGAAAGATCTTTGATTAACCCTAAAAATTAGCCACGCAGAAGGTTAGTGCATTAACTGATCTAAACCCTAATTGATTACAAACCCTAAAAAGCTTGCAAACCCTAAAAAGCTTACAAACCCTAAAAAGCTTACAAACCCTAATCTTGAACCTAAAAGGGTTATTTAAGAAAACTTATTGTGACCCAAAAGTTTTATAAAGCTTAAAAATGCGTTAGTGGATAACACCTACCTGAGGATTCTAGGGTTTATAAATGAATCGAGGTTAACAAACCTAAGAATTAATTATTTAATTGATAAAAAAGATATGTGCAAAACAATTAATTTTTAAATGTTAAAGAAACAATTTTTGATGAAATTATAAAAAATCGAGTTTTCGATTAAAAGGAGATAATTGTTAAAATATAACATTATTAGTAAATATAAAAATTTAGGGCAAAGCTTTAACAAAACAATATAAAAGAAAATAAATAAATAAGAGGATTATATAAAACAAATAAAAAACAAAAAAATAAAATTAGGAGATACTCAGCTCAGATCATATGTGTTGATTCCTTGATGGTGTATGGTGGTCCTGCACTTTTATGAGCATTAGATCTGATAACAACGATGATCAACGGTGCAAATTTGAGACCATATGGTGCATCTACGCGAGCTAGGAACGCAGGATTTGTGACAAACCAGTTGAGAAAGATATTGGCGTGGGGAGGAGTCGATCCCTGGTCCTCTAGCTTATTTCGTTCCTTCTCTTGCCAAGTGTGCTTCACTGCATTCTTGTTAGTATAGTGGACACAACAAGATAAATATGTAAATCAGTATTAAATTGAAAAGGTCAAAAGAAAAGCACACGCGTGGGCCCAGGTGCTATTGACTGGCCAATGACAAACGTTCGCGCGTCAGAGAGAGAAGCCTGAGAGTTGACTGGCGAATCATAGAGCCAGGAAGGGCCACGTGAGCATCGTCTTCTTCCTCATTCCAAGTCTGAAGCCTTTGCTACGAATTTGCTTCGTCTTTGCCATGGATTTGCTACCAACTTTTCGTAGCAATTGCTGTAAATATGAATATGCAAAATAACGAACGTAACAAACAAACCAACAGCCCAGATATACTTAAAATCATCTACTGAACACGCTGGTGATAACCGTTTGGACTAAAAACGCCTGCAAGTGGTAACCCGATCGTTAATGCATCTCATGCCCTAACAATGGCAAGTTGAGCTCCATGCGTTAAACCTCAAAAACAAAACGTCAAAGTGACTCTAAACAATGTCATGAGCATTTATGAGTGCATAGAATATGTTTATATCATGTAAATAGTAGGTTAGAAAGATCAAACTTTACCAAACCGGTGCAAGTTAAAAGGAGCAGTTCTGAAAGTTTTTGAGCTTCGAGAGTGACTGAGACGTGTTCCTGGAAGCCTTAGGATGACGAATAATAGCTTGGCTTTGCTTGAAACTCGCTGGAAAAGATTTCTGATCGTGCCCTAACTTTGGAGCTTTTTGTGAGAGTTTTGTTTTGGTTATGGAGGCTGTGTTGCGCGAGTCCTTGTACTGAACATGTTCCACCATATATAAGGATTAATTTAGGGTTTATCTTGGGCTTGGATCTTTGCTTTTTAGGTTACCTTGAAAACTTAAGAAAATATAACTTAAATCCTTCTATTTTTGGATATTTCCCTTTAGTAACATGCTAGCACGGATTTGGATCTTTATATGAGGTCATTTGGGCCCATGGATGATTAAAAGTGAAGCCATATGATTTAATCACATTATTTTCATATTTTATTCAATAAATTTGGCCTTTAAATGAATAAAAAACCCAAATAAATTAAATATTAATTATAAAAATAAGTGGTAGGACTTATGGATCTTTATTCATGCTATGGAAGTGTTTGTGATTCAAATCTTAGGCTCATTAACCTAAAACATCAAAATTCTTCATTTTGCATTAAGTGCATTTTCTCAAAATCGTCCAACTTGCGCAAGCCATAACTCATTCGTTTTTTATCATATGAGGATGATCTAGGACTTTTTGGAAATCCCAAGATGTCCTCTACAATCCACTTTGGAACATATTTTGCATTTGAGGATTTTATCTTGAAGATATGGCTCCTGGAAGAAAACAGCTTTTCACGAGCTTCTAGAAGGACCTGTAATGTATTGGCTCATACCTCTTATGCAGAAGCATTTCTTGACCTCGAGCCCAACATCAAAGTTGTAAAGAATGAAATTTCCTTGAGGATAGGCTTTGGTTGAGGAATTTAAGATAAATTATGAGAGAGATACGATCAGTCAAAGTTGGGTTGACTTTCTCCTAGAAACCCTAATTTAGCAACTCCAAGATTTGATGATTTCTGATCCTTCCTCGATGAATCATGATCAAACCTTGATCAAATGATGAATGATACTTCAAAATAAGGATGTTGACCAAAAATCAGAAGTTTTGACTGTGGTTTGACCATAGTTTGACTTTTAGGTCAACCAGTCGATTATTGATCGTTTGAGCTGTTGATTGATCAATCTTTTGAATCAGAGCTTGAAACTTGGCATGAGGATTATTTAAATCATATGAGAGGCCATGTAGTCCATTGGAGGTATCAGAACCTGACTTTTCCTTGAGAAAGGCAAAACCCTAGTTGAAGGGTTGTTGTTTAGGAGAGTGCATATTCAATCAAGTGTTGAAACTCTGATATTCAAATGAGCTTGAATGTGAAAATGTGATGGGCAAATTTTGGGGTATTACACTCCCCCTATCTTGGTGCATATATTTGCTGCAGTGTCTGGGCTAATCCAATACCTTCTCCCCCTTTGACAACATCAAAAAGAGACAAGCAATATTATAAATACATGGTGGATATGATATCATTCAATGTTGATCATAAACAAACCCTTTTGCAATCATAGTCAAATAGCACACATTCACATAAAACAATGCTAAAGACAATATAAAAAGGCAACAATAACATAAATTACCAAACAAGCCATGAGCACATAGCTCAATGTATCAGTCTTACACAAACACATAGTATAGGTAAGAATGGTTCAGATAAAACAATAAAATAAAGTACACAAAACAGATAAATTGTTCATAGACTATGCTTAATGATTCATGCATGAAAAATAACTCTAGGCATCATGATTATCATTTCTCTCTTGATCAGGAGGTGGAGGTTGAGCAGCATGAACTTGAGGAAACGGATAGTGTTGCATGAAGGCATTTGTGAAGGAGGTGAGCTGGTTGCTTTGCGAATCAATCATACCATAAAGCGTGTTGTACCTTTGCTCTTGAATGTTTGAGTAAGCCGTAAATTGTTCACCTTGCTCAGTGACACGGGAAGTCAAAGTAGTAAGGCGCTCATTCATTAAGTTTTGATTCTCAATTTGTTGAAGGCGCATAGCCTCAAGAAAATTTGCAACATTGGAGCTTTCATTTCCAGCACCCACGTCTTCATCTTCATCTTCACCTTCATTCTCTTCACCTTCTTCAACATCCATATTATCTTCATCATCATTGTTTCCTCTGTTTAGGTCCGCATTGTTTCCTCTTAGCACAGCTCAGTAGGATCTTGAGGTATGATTGTAGAAGAATCCCATCATGTTCAGAGTTTTCTTGGTGAACTCTTGGTCAATTGGGATGGACACCATGGGAATATGTTGAATCCCAATATTTGCCTTGTTCAGCACCCATTGGATGAATGAAGCTTAGCAAAGTGCGGTGCCTCTACCGGATTCTTTCAACTCAAACATCCTTTTTGCGAAGAAATGAGGCCAATTCACCTGAATCCTGCTCTTAATCAACCAAACCAAATAAACCTCTTGTTGATCAACACGAGAGTATCCACCTTGCTTAGGACGGATAATTCGTGCCACGATCCATTGCAAGATTCGATCAACAATTTTAAGCAAACCTGTAGTGGCAGTTCTTGGAAACAAGTTACTCCGAACAATATCATCACCATAGGGGTGCCTTAACATGTTGTTCAAAGCAACATTGTAATCGAATTGTGCCATCACATTTGTATCCGTCACAGTTACCTCATCATCACTTAGCAGAAATAGACCGACATGCTTCCAGGTATTGTCGATGATGGCATATGTAGTAGTGCCTATCTGAAAATTGAACGAGCTACCATGGAAGGTTCCTTCCATTCCATTATAGAAAATCCGAACCAAATCCTCATTGTAATCATGACTCAATTCCAGAAATGTACCCAACTTTTGAACATTAAGCAAATCAACAATTTGTTCCAGATGTAGTTTACGTAAGGTTCCACTAAACAACATGAATTGCTTAATAATCTTCCTCTTGCTAAACTTAGAAAAGTAGGATTCAACTAGTTCATCAGGTATGAGAGAGCAGTTATCGGTTCAGGTTGTGGTTAAGAAGAGGAGTCTCCCTTGTGAGCTCTCTTTCTTGAGGACTTGTGTGAAGCCATTGATGAAGGATTGAGAGGATTTTGAGAGAGTTGGAGTTGGAAATGTTAGGGTTTGCAGAGAGGAGGTCGACGGTGCAAGAGAGAAAGAGGAGAAAATGATTTTGCCCTTCAGTCTTTTAATTTAACCTAGTTTGGAAAATCTGCGACCGATACGTCGATCTATGCAGGTCTTGCATCGATGCATTAGATTCAAATTTTTAAAAAATATCTTGTAATAGGTCGACTCATAGAAAGAGTAGGTCGACCTATTTTTGACATTTTTCCAAATTTGGTTAAATTCAATGTATGTATGCATGAGACTACCAGAATATGCATAAAACATACATAACTATGAACAAGTAGCAAGTTTACCATGTTGATGCATTATTGTGAGAAGAGTCTAAGGTTGAAACGGTATTTACCTTCACACATGGGAGATAGAGAAATATGCCCTCATATATCTTGAATACACACTTCAACATATTTATGAGAGCATAGATAATAAAATTAATAAATAGAGCACATGTAACTACTCATAGTTGCAACCTATCCGATATATCAAGGACACCAAGTTCCCTACGAATGTGAAAGAAAGGCTCGGTAGCTAGTGGTTTTGTAAAGATATTGGCAAGTTGATTTTTGCTATCAACATGCTCAAACACTACATCACCTTTCTCCACATGGTCTCTAAGAAAATGGTGTCGAATTTCTATGTTTAGTGCGAGAGTGCAAGACCGGATTTTTGGTTAAATTTATAGCACTTGTGTTATCACAAAAGATGGGAATATGATCAAGCTTGACATTGAAGTCAAGTAATTGTTGCTTGAGCCATAATATTTGAGCACAACAATTATTGGCCGCCACATATTCCGCCTCGGCGGTTGACAAAGCAACATAAACCTGTTTCTTGCTATGCCAACTCACTAAGGAGTTTGAGAAGAAATGACATGTACCACTAGTGCTTTTCCTATCCAATTTGCAACCGGCAAAGTCGGAATCGGAGTACCCAACCAAAGAACAATCACTACCTTTGGAGAACCATAAGCCATACTTAGTTGTACCAACAAGATACCTAAGTATGCGCTTAACGGCCTTTAAGTGAGACTCCTTAGGACATGATTGGTATCTTGCACACATAATATCGCGACGAGAAGCGGTAAGGTAGAGTAGGGAACCGATCATACCTCTAGACCTTTTTACATCAACCGGCTTACCATGTTCATCCCTATCAAGATTGACCGCGGTAGGCATTGGGGTGTCAATGGCCTTTGATTTTGCCATGTCAAAGTGTTTGATAAGCTCTTGACAATACTTAGTTTGACTCACAAATGTGCCTTCCTTTAGTTACTTTATTTGGAGTCCAAGAAAGTAGTTTAGTTCACCCATCATGCTCATCTCAAATTCTCCCTGCATAAGCTTAGAAAACTCCTTGACAAGAGTCATGTTAGTAGACCCAAAAATAATATCATCAACATACACTTGAACCAATATAGAATGCTTTTCATGTCTTTTAATGAATAGAGTGGTATCTACCTTCCCTCTTGAGAAACCTTGATTGATCAAAAAATTGCTAAGCCGCTCGTACCAAGCTCTTGGAGCTTGTTTAAGACCGTACAAGGCATGCTTAAGTTTATAAACATGATCGGGATAATCAACGTTTTGAAAACCGGGAGGTTGAGATACGTAAACTTCTTCATTAATAAACCCATTTAGAAAAGCACTCTTAACGTCAATTTGATATAGCTTAAAGTTTTGTGAACATGCAAATGCAATTAACAAACGTATGGCTTCAAGTCGGGCGACCGGAGCATAAGTCTCCTCATAATCGATCCCTTTCTCTTGACTATACCCTTGAGCAACAAGATGGGCCTTGTTGCGAGTAATAATCCCGTTTTCGTCTAGTTTGTTCCTAAACACCCATTTAGTGCCAATTACTCGATCGTCTCGTGGAGGAGGGACAAGGTCCCAAACCTCATTTCTCTTAAATTGGTTTAGCTCTTCTTGCATAGCTAAATACCAATGCTAATCGACTAATGCATATTTGGAGTTTTTAGGCACAATTTGAGAGATGAAAGAATAATAATAACAAAAGTTACTTATCCTTGACCGTGTTGTTACTTCTTTTGATATGTCTCCTAGAATGTTCTCCATGGGATGGTCCTTAGAGGTTTTCCATTCAAGAGAAAAATCACTTTTGTCACTTGGTTGGTCTTCCACTTTCTCTTTAGGTGCTTGATCCTCTTCCTCTTTAATATTCTCGGGTGAGAGGCAATCTTTATCTTTCTCAAGCTTAGCATCTGGATCCTTAAGTATACTCTCAGTTGAGATACCTGCACCATTAAAAACACTACCTTTTCCAACTACTTTCGGACAAGACTCATCAAAAGAAACATTTACGGACTCTTCAACAATATGTAACCTTTTGTTGTATACTCTATAAGCTTTACTAGATTGAGCATATCCTAGAAAGATAACCTCATCCGCTTTTGCATCAAATTTACCAAGGTTTTCTTTTCCATTATTTAAAACAAAGCATTTACATCCAAATACGTGAAAGTGAGATATGTTTGGCTTTCTTCCTTTTAAGAGTTCATATGGTGTTTTGTTTAGAATAGGTCGTATCAAGATCCCATTTAAAACATAGCAAGCCGTATTTATGGCATCGACCCAAAAATATTTTGGAAGCCCGTGTTCATTAATCATAGTTCTCTCAAGTTCTTCCAAAACACGGTTTTTACGTTCCATCACTCCATTTTGTTGTGGAGTTCGTGGTGCGGAGAAGTTATGATTAATGCCATGATTTCCACAAAAGTCTTCAAAAAGATGATTTTCAAACTCACCCCCATGATCACTTCGGATGGATACAATGCTCGTGTTCAACTTATTTTGAAACAATTTGGCAAATTTTTCAAATGCGGGGAAGGTGTCACTTTTGCTTGCCAATAAGATCGTCCAATAATACCTAGAAAAATCATCAACTATGACGAACCCATAATAGTTCCCACCTAGACTTTTTATTCAGAATGGTCCAAAAAGGTCCATATGAAGAAGTTCAAGGGGTCTCGTTATAGATACAATGTTTTTAGGTTTAAACGAGATCCTTGTTTGCTTCCCCATTTGGCACGCATCACATAAGTATTCTTTGGAGAACTTAATTTTGGGTAGGCCAACTACTATGTCTTTTGAAACGATTTTATTAAGCAAGTCAAAGTTGACGTGAGCCAAACGTCTATGCCAACCATGAGTCTTCACTCATAGTTGCTAGACATTTGGCCTCGGTCAAAGATACCTCATTTAGGTCAAGCATGTATACATTGTTTACCCTCAGGCCTTTGAACACATCATCTTTCTTATCATTGTTTCTAATTGTGCAACTTTCTTTTGAAAACGATACCGAGTATCCTTTGTCACACAATTGACTGATGCTAATAAGATTGTGTTTAAGGCCCTCAACTAGAAGGACGTCTGAGATAGTAGTAGAAGAGGGATTACCTACACTACCTTTTCCGAGTATTGCACCCTTGTTGTTATCACCATAGGTCACAAATCCTTTCTTCTTAGCCACAATGTCATAGAATAAAGATAAGTCACCCGTCATATGTCTTGAGCATCCTCTATCTAGAAACCATCTTTTCTCGGATGGCTCAAGACATTCCACCTACAAATTTAAACAAGGGAAATAGGTACCCAATTTTCATTGGGTCCTTGTGTGTGAGTGAAACAAAGGTTGCTCTTGGGAATCCATTTGAAAATGCCTTTGGGAACCAAAAATCTCCTAAAGAGACATTTTCTAATGGTATGACCCCTTTTGCAACAACATTGACATGTTGAGTTTGAATGGTCATTACATTTGCTAGATTGATCTTTTATCACATAAGTGTATCATTGATATGGATTTATCATAATATTTTTAAAATGTGATCGATCAATGGCATATGTAATTTTAGGTTGTGAAGCCTTGTCTAATTTGGATTTGAGAGTTTTATTTTCTTTTTGCCAAATGTGACAAGTTTCACATCCTCCCCATCTAAACCAAGAACTCTTGTCATATTCGCTTTTGTCTTTGATACTTTCAATCATAGATTCCTTGAGAGTTTCTACTTCCTTTTCGGAATCGGAAACTTTCTTCTCAAGGTACTTGAAAATATTTTTATTTGAAGCTAAGCGTTGAAAGGCTTCGTTAGCTTCATGATGTAAAGTATCAAAGGCATGTTTTAATTCAAAATAAGACATAGCATCAACATTATTATATTTCTCATGACTTACAATCTTTTTCTTCTTTTGATGTGCCGTGAGACATAGGTTGACCGTTTCATCTTCATCACTTGAGCTTTCTTTGCTAGATGAGTCACTATCACTCTCCCAAGCGATATAGGCTCTTCTACCTTTTGTTTGCTTCTTTTGATTTTTTCTCTTTGCCTTATCTTTCTTAAGCGAGGGGCAATCCGGCTTGTAGTGACCTGGCTTACCGCAATTGTAACAAGATCCTCTAGGTTTAGTCTTTTTACTCTCATCTTGCTTGTTAGGCTTTGCTTGATGTCTATAGTCGACTAGATTGTTGTCCGAGTGTTTAATTTCATTCTTTCGAAGATACTTATTATACCTTCTCACGAACAAACCCATATCTTCATCCGGACTATCATCCTCGTCACTAGATTCACTATCACACGCATCTTTGGTGGATGACTTTGAACTTGAAGCCTTTAAAGCAATAGACTTCTTTTTGATGTCCTTTGACTTCTCTTTCTTTTCTTTCTTTTCATACTTGTTTAGGTTCATGAGATCTTGCTCATTTTCTTCAAGCTTTCCAAATAGAGCCGTGAGATCCAATGTAGAGAGATCGTTGGCTTCTTTGATTGCCGTGACCTTAGGTTGCCATTCCCTACTAAGACATCTTAAAACTTTATTAGTAGCTACAAAATTGGGAGTAATGTGTCCCAAATCGTGTAAACGATAGATAATATGAGAAAACCTCTTTTGCATTTCCGCAATGGTTTCACCTTGCTTCATGTGAAAGAGATCAAACTCTTGCGTCAAAGTATTGATTCTAGCTAGCTTAACATCATTAGTTCCTTCATGGGCGACTTGTAATGCATCCCACATTGCCTTATCCGTTTGGCAATGTGATACGCGAAAGTACTCATCGACCCCTAAGGAAGCTATAATCATGTTTCTAGCTTTCCAATCATACGCGTAATTCTTTTCATCTTTTTCATCCCATTGTGCTTGAGGTTTAGGTCTGGTAACGCCTGCATCGTTGGTTATGGTGATAGCCATAGGACCATTGACGATGACATCCCAGATTTTTCTATCAACGGAGTTGATATGAATGCACATACAGTCTTTCCAATAACTATAGTTTTCTCCGGTGAAAACAAACGCTTTATTATACTCCCATTTTTTACCGTTCTCTATTTTCTAAAAAGTTATATGCCAAGCACTAGATAAACCGGCGCTCGTGATACCACTTGTTAGACGATAGGGATGGTCTAGAAGGGGGTGAATAGACCACCTTTTTCCGACTTAAGAAAAATTTAGCTTTTGAAACGTGATTCCCCGGAATCAAACTTATCGTCTTGAACGATCAAGTTATCGGGGACCGAATATGTGCAATAACCGAAACGGATGAAAACTATGAATTTTAATTACTCGCTTTAACGAAACTATCAATTGACTAGCATACACACTTAAAATAGTCTTACTCGCAATGAACTGTTTAACTCAAATTGAACAAAAATTGAGTGTGTACTTTTATCAAACACTTGGTGAGCAATTTTCACCAAGCTTCCATTTTTGCTCAACTATGAATTTTTATCGAAAACAAATATCGAAAAGATAAAACTAAAAACGATAAAGAACACGAGATTTTTTAAGGCAGTTCCTCTATCGTCCTCGCAGGAGTACATCTGCCCCTAATTTCAAATGAAATTAGGAAAGTTTTATTTGATTGCAAAATGTTTAACAAGGAAAGAGTTTACCAATCACCAACTACACACATGCAGTAAAATTGAATACAATTCTTTCCTCCCCTTGATTCAAGTAGAACCAAGTCAATGTCAATGATCTTCACCGATCAAGACCCCGATCCTTCCTTTTTCAATCCCCCGGTTGTAGCAAATTTGATGAGCTAATCTACAATCCCTCAATTCCTTATGCTCGGATGAATTGAACCCTAAGCGAAGCGATCGTCAAAAACCTTAAAATCAAACCCTTGATGTAGAAGGAAAAACCCTAAGGTTTTATACAAGAAACACCCTCAGCAATCTTCACTCGAACAAGACAAAAGTCTACCGTCGAACCTTATCAACACACGTTCCTTACTCCGATCGAAAAAGATTATTATGTGTGATTTTCGATCAATAAGCGAAAGGTTGAAGATGAGAAGAAGCTTGAGTATATCTTTCACGTCTCTTGTTGATTTTGCTTGAGAATGATCAAAGAATATTTATACCACACCCTTTGCATTTTCCACTTAAACTCAGCAGAAAAACCAGTAATTTTAGCGATAGGTCGACCTGTCCATCTGTGTAGGTCGACCTATTGCAGTCCTGCACTTGTTTTTGGATCAAACATGACACATGCGTCGACCTGAAGGGTCGGCGTGCGCATACCCGATGTTTCCCCAAAATTCCATGCGTCGACCTGTAGGGTCGGCGTGCGCATACCCGATATTTCCTCAAAATGCCATGTGTCGACCTGAGTTAGCAATGCGTCGACGCATTCTGCTCATACACAACATTTTTCTTAAGTCCCCCAAATAGGTCGACCTATACCATTAGTGTGTCGACCTGTTGACTAAATTTTGCCAAAAATGCCTTTCCTTAGTGCTTCCACTTGATTCCTTTGTTTCCACATTGATTGTGTCAAGTTCAAAAGCTTTTGACATCATGAGAAGATGTTTTAAATTGGCTGTATTTTGTGGTAAAACATTCCTGGTGTATATATGTGGAATTGTGCAGGATTGTATGTTTGAGCCAGTACAACTTTTCAATGGATGTCATGCTTGATGTCTTGACATTGGTATCTGAAAGAAGTAGTTGCCACCCTTTAGTTTTGAGGTTTTTACTTTTTTATCTCAGGTCTCTGTTTTAGGAAACTATATATTGTGCTAAAATATCACGAATCACAACGTATGTGATCATCCTGATGATGTGGAAATTAGGTTTACATGGGTAACCCTAATTTATGTATGAAAGGCCCTTGGCCCAAGTCCTTCTGCCAGCTGACTTTATATCGACTGCAAATCCTACTTTCAGCGACAGAGTTTTTCAGCATGAAAGATTATTAAACTCTCTGTGTTTCCACCGTGTGTGTTTCTTGTGATCCAAACAACTATCATGTTGATAATTGTTGTGGAGTAGTTTATCTTTGACTGTGTATTGTGAAGAACTGTTGTTCTGTTTTTGTTACATGTGATCCAAGCAATTGTCCTTGATGATTGCGTTGGAATAGTTTGTGTTTGTGTAATGTCACTCTAAGCTTTTAAGCACCAGTGTGTATCTCTTGATTGAAGCTTTTAAGCAGATCAAGGTGTGTTTTTGAAGAGTGTCTTTTATCTATAATTGTTTATTGTTTATGTGTAATCACTGCTGTGATTGAGGGGCAGTGGAATGGAGATATTCCATATCTAGGTAGAACCTAGGTAGAAGGGTCATTGGGTAGTGATTAAGTGAGAAGTTGTAAACGGGGGAGTTTAGCTTTGAATTGATACTATTGATAGTGGACTTCATCCCTGGCTTGGTAGCCCCAGAGTAGGTTGTTTGAACCAAACTAGGTAAACAATTCTGTCTGTTCTTTATTGTTTTTATGCTGTTTTGTTATTACTGTCTATGCTGCATAATTGTGGATGTCATAACATCTAGTTTGACATCGAGCGTGTGTTACTAGAATTTTCAATTGGTATTAGAGCAGGCACCCTGCCTGTTTACATCTGGGTGAGATCTAGTGACAGCAAAATTCTGGTACTATGAACAAGAATACAGAAGATACTGCACAATATGTCATAGCACTAACGAGTACTTGTGAATCTGATGATGATTCCAGTAAAGATGAATTGACCTTTGATGAGCTTGCAACCTCCTACAAAGAGCTATATGCCAAAAGCACTGAAGTATGTAAGCAAGTGGAGAAGCAAAAGAGGCTCATAAAAGAGTTGGAAACTGAAAAAGAAAGAACATCTTTCAACCATAGAGTCACTCAATGATTAGATCAGCATGCTAAACTCCAAGGTGGATCAAATGTCAAAATCTGTCAGAATGTTGAATTCTGAAACTGACTCTCTGGAAGAGATACTGCAAATTGGACAGAGATCAGGAGACATGTCTGGAATAGGATTTGTGGGAGACTATATGCAAGAATGTTAGAGGATAGAAGTGCCTACACTCTCTTTCAAGAAGAAAACATAAGCCTTCGGTCAAACATTAATGCTTTGAAAGAGAAGTTGCTGAACAAATCTCACAACAAGGATGCAAAAGTAAGAAATCAGACTTACTTGATAGAAAATATGATGCCTAATCAAAAGATGCAACATAAAAGAAAACATCAAGAAAGGAGCAAATATTTCCCATATAAGAGATGCTATCAATGTGGCAGGACAGATCACTTGAAGTCCACATGTCCTAAAGCTCATGCTCTTACCTAAAGGATGATATATCAACAGAGAAATTCCTTAAAAGCTGAGCCATATCTTCTCGAGCTAAGTGATGAAACTGAGCATCCAAGTTTAAATACAAGGATTTCAGAAAGAAAAATAAACAGTGTAAAAAGGAGAAGGCCTTATCAAACTTCTGAAACTTGGTGTGAAAGAAAAGCTGGAAATGGATACGAAGAAAAGAGACATTCAAAACCTTCTTTGTAAAAATTGAAGGTGAAAAACTAATGATGTCTGAATACAATGTCACTCAGAATGTCATGACATTGCACTATGAGAGGGGTACTGATGTGCCAAAGAAGTCCATCCAACTCATCAGAACCAAGCACATGGATACTACATGTTTTTTCCCCAGGAATCTTGCAGTTAACAAAGTTTTAATCATGAAACATGGAACTTCTAAGCTACCAAGTGGAGACATCCTTACTGAGAATCTAAGCACTCTCCAAGTTGAAATCTTGAAGAACAAATTAGGTATTTACTCCTGTGAGGTGTTATAGCAATTACAGTTTCTAGGTAACTATTTTTTGAACAAAGAAAATAACTCAGATTTAATGATTGGTCAAAATTTAAATTCCCCCTCCAAGTACAACCCTTTCCTCTACTCCTTCATCCCTACTTCGTTGGTCTCTTACACTTCTCTCATCTCTCATCCGACAACGAAAACAACTAGACACTTAGATCGTCTCCAACATCTTCCTCAATGTCTCAACAATTTATTCCTCAGTCTTCATAAAAAATGTCCACTTCTGTTTCTCGTGAACAAGACACTCATAATGCTCCCATTAACCCTAGTGAGATTCTTGAAGTCACTCCTTTGCAGACAGTAACTCCTTTCGATCTCGTGACAAAATGACCCAGAACAATGCATGCACGGAGAACCAAAGAGACTGCAAGAAGACCTAGAAATCCCAACTCTAGTCAGATTTCTCAATCGTCTATCCCTTCCTCTAGGGAAGAATCAACCAAAGAAGGCTCAAGGTCTAATCACATCGCCATTGTCAAAATTGTTACCCAAATCCTAAATGAGAACAATATTACATCCAGGATCCCTGGTCCTGCTAATCCTGTGCTTCCTGAGTCAAATGTCATTGGGCATGTTAGTGACACTGCTGACACCTATGTCCCAGCAAATAATGATAAGAATGCAAATACCAGTGAAGGCATAGATGAAATGAATGAGAATGTGCATGTAAGTGACAATAAAAGAAATGATGGAGTAGAAGTCACTGTTGGTCAGGATGATGTTAGTATTGATCACATTGAAATTCCTGATGGTGTTGAGCACAATGAAGAGACCCCCAACAATGTTTTTGCTAACACGTGTGTAAACCACACTAAGGAAAGCCAAAATAAAGAAAAAGAACCAGAGAAGACTCAGACTGACAAAGTGATCAACCTTGATGATCTCTCTGATGATGACCTGGTTTCTTCCACCAATCCAAGCATAGCTAGAAGGCTAATGAGGAGGAAAGGAAAGGAAACTGTAGTCGAGGACTCTCAGAGGAAGAGGGCAGTGGCTAAGTCCTTTTCTGTTGGACCAAAGAAACTATGGAGCAAAGTGGTGCCTAAGAAAAGAAAGGCCAGAAGCAGTTCTGAGAATGAGTCAGATTCTGATGTTGATGCGAATGTCAATGACATTCATCCCAAGAAGAAGGTCTCTACCAGCAAGCTGGCTGCTAGTGTTCCTGAAGTACCTATTGATAACATTTCCTTTCACTATCCCTCCAGTGTACTCAGATGGAAATTTGTCTATCAGTAAAAAACTGGCCTTAGAGAGAGAACTTGCTCAAAATGCTCTTGAGTATGAAGAGATTATGAATCTTATTCATGAGGCTGGTCTAATGAAGACTGTGACTCAACTCTCTAAGTGTTATGAAGTCCTGGTGAAGGAGTTCATTGTGAATCTTCATGAAGACTGTGGCAATAAGGAAACTAAGGAGTATTTAAAAGTGTTTGTCAGAGGTAAATATGTTAACTTCTCGCCCACTGTGATCAACAAATTTCTGGAAAGGTCAAATGAAGCTCAGCCAGAGCTGGAAGTGTCTGATAATCAAATTGCAAAGAGATTATTGCTGGTTAAGTGAAGACATGGTCTGTCAAAGGAAGCTGACTGTGAGCAAACTAAGTGTGAGGTGTGCTATACTTCACAGGATTGGAACTGCGAACTGGGTGCCAACTCAACACAAGTCTACAATTTATGCTCTCCTAGGTAAATTCATCTTTGCTATTGGTACTAAGTCCAAAGTAGATTATGGAACTTATATTTTTGAGCAAACCTTAAAGCATGCTGGTAGCTATAGTGTCAAAGGCCCCATTGCCTTCCCTACCCTTATTTGTGGAATCATCTTAAAACAATTTCCCAATATTTTGACTGACAAAGATTCTGTGTGCAAAAGACCAAGCCCTTTAATCTTTCATCATAAGCTCTTTCAAGGAACTCATGTTTATGATGTTAACACAACATCGGCTAGACCATCCAAAGAGAGCACAATTATGAGTAAAGCTGCCATGATTGCTATGCTCCGAGAGACCTGCAAGGAACTGGAGTCCAGAAAATTGGCTCTTGAAAGGTTGATCGGCTCCCTTGAAACGAGTGAAAGTTCTAAATCTGCAGATACTGATGTGAAGGAACAAGGTGAAGATGATGGTGGATCAGACAGTGAGATTGAGAAAGAAGCCAGTCCTGATGATGCCACTGATAAAAGTATAGAATTAGTATCTTTGAGTCTGAAGATTAAAGCAAGTGTGTATGGTGATCTCCCCCAGTGTTTTGTTTTTTTGTGTGTTGAGAGTACTTTGGAAACATTTCTGGTAAAAAGGGGGAGTAATGATGGTATTGTATTGATGGTATTATGTTTCGTTTTGGACATCTAATTTGTGTATTCGGGATGAAACTTTTTGTTATCTGGTATGTGCTGGTAATGTGCTGGTAAGCTGTTTTTAAAGCTACAATCTTCTTTATGTGTGTGTTTGTTTTCTGCTGCAAAGAATCTCTGATATTGTGATAACAGAATGTTTTAACCAAAAATTTGCCAAAGGGGGAGATTGAAGATGTTTTAAATTGGCTGTATTTTGTGGTAAAACATTCCTGGTGTATATATGTGGAATTGTGCAGGATTGTATGTTTGAGCCAGTACAACTTTTCAATGGATGTCATGCTTGAAGTCTTGACATTGGTATCTGACAGAAGTAGCTGTTGTAAGTACAAGCCTATACTCATCAAGGAGTTTTCGATTCATGGCAAACATCATAAGTGAACAAATACAAAAGCACAAGTGAATGACTCAAGGAAAAGCAAGTTTTGGCTATCTAAGACAATGTAGGTCGACCTACCATGTGCCGAGGTCAACCTGTAAAGCTCCAGTTACTCAGCATATGGTTTTGCATCAGTTAGGTCGAACTAGCTAATCATTAGGTCGACTCAAATTAAAGCAAACAAAGAAAATTCACTCATGTTACTGTTAGGTAGACTCACCCATATTCCTAGGTCGACCTAAACTAAAGAGATTTACTCATGTCACTGTTAGGTCGACTCATCCACGTTCCTAGGTCGACCTAAACTGAAGAAAAATTCCAAGAACGTGCTTCAACTGATCTTAGGTCGACCCAAACCTCCAACAGGTCGACCCAACTGGAAACAATTACAACTTGGCTTAATCTGCTCTATTTAGGTCGACCTAATCAATGAAGTAGGTCAACCTATCTCCTCAAAAATTGCCAAACTGTATGTTTGCTCTGCATCAACATACCAGCTCCTATATATATCCTTTTCTGTTAATTATTCATTTTCAACACCAACAACTGAAAGATACACAAAGGCTTCTCATCTTCGTTCTTCTTCTCAACTCCAACACAACTACACACAATCATTTTTGCATTGAGAGTTTGCGATCAAGATCGATAACGTCCATGGAACGGAATTGAAGATTCCTAGTGGGTGAAGATTTGTGGGGTTTTTGGTGAATAAAATCTGAGGATTTTATCCTCCAAGATTGGTGAATTTTGGGGGTTTTTATCAAGAGACTTCATCAAAGATTCAGCTGAGTGTGAAGATTGAAAAACAAGGGTTTGAGCAATTCAAAACACTGTAGAAAGGGAATCAAAGTGAAGCTCTTGGAAGATACTTGATCTGGCTCAAGATTAAGGGGAAGAAGATTCAAAGGATCAACATATTCGGTTTATCGTTATCGCTTTGTTATCTTCATTGTATAAATTGTTTTCAATCATAATGAAAGACATCCCAATTCCCGTTTGGAATTGGGGGTAGATGTAGTTGTAGCGAGGACGATCGACGAACTGCCTGAACAAATATCGTGTTCTTATCGCTTTTATCTTTTCGTTTACGTTTCGCTTATTTATGTTCATAAGTGCAAATTGATCAAAGCTTCAAGTGTTTAACTTGTGTGATAAGATTCTGCATAAACACCACAAGTCACCACACCTTGAATCATAATCAATTTGGACATTATCACCAAGTGTTTGATATATTGCTTCAAATATTATCAAGTCATTGCAAACAAAGTTAATCAAGTTAGTAGTTAAACGATTTACATTAGCTTAACTGTTTGATTCTCTAAGCTGTCTTTTCATCGTTAATCCTTAAATATTTTGTGGTTTAATCACATATATGATCCTTTCAATAGTGGTTCGGAATAGACGCGAGTCGATCCCGAAACGCTTTCGCCTAATCTTGAGATAAATCTGAAAAATTCTGAGGCATCTATTTACCCCCCCTCTAGATTCTTAAGCCTAGCGTCTAACAAGTGGCATCAAGAGCTCTGGTTTATTCCGTGCTACGTGAAACACTTATTGGAAAGATGGCTTCCGGACCTAAAGGGGCTCACAATAGAGCTCCAGTTTTCAACAGTGAAAACTATGGCTATTGGAAGGACTGTATGCGCATTCATATCAATGCCATTGATAGGAACATTTGGACAGCAATTGTTAATGGTCCCTTTCAAATTACCATGAAAAATGCAGCTGGTGCTGTCGTTCTAAAACCAGAAAATACTTGGGATGCTGAAGATGAAAAGAGATATGGATACGATTGGAAAGCGAGAAACATTCTAATCTCAGCTCTAGGAGTTGATGAATACTATCGTGTTTCCCATTGTAGATCCGCTAAAGCTATGTGGGACACATTGCAAGTTGCCCATGAGGGCACGAATGATGTCAAACTAGCTAGAATCAATACGTTAATTCAAGAGTTCGAACTCTTTCACATGGAAGATGGTGAATCCATCGAAAACATGCAAAAGAGATTCGTGCATCTTAAAAATCGTTTAAATTCTCTTGGTAGACCTGTTTCCAATGCAATTGCTACTAACAAAATTTTAAGATGTTTAAACAGGGAATGGCAACCCAAGGTTACAGCCATAAAGGAAGCAAATGATCTAAATACCTTAGACATCACCACTCTCTTTGGTAAACTTGAAGAACATGAGCAACATCTTAAATGCCTTGACATGCATGAGAAAAGGGCAAAGAAAGATAAGAACATGGAGAAAGAGGTAGAGAAGAAGTCAATAGCTCTAAAGGCTTCAAGCTCCAAGACCTCAAAGCAAGAGCAAGAGGATAGTGATACTAGTGATGAGGAAGACTCGGATGATGAGGAAATGGGACTGTTTGCGCGAAGGTACAACAAATACATAAAGAAAAATGGAGCAAAACACTCCGACAAAAGCTTGATCAACTATAGGAAGCAATTCAACAAGTACAAACAAGATGAGAATAACAAAGGAAAATCCAAAGGTCCTTGTTTCAATTGTGGTAAAGTTGGTCATTACAAACCAGATTGTCCATACCTTAAGAAGGAGAAAGAGAAGAATCAAAGCAAAAGTCACAACAAGCCTAGAAGAGCCTACATAGCATGGGAAAGTGATTCATCTAGTGAAGACTCATCAAGTGATGAAGAAGAATCGGCAAACTTATGTCTTATGGCTCATCAACATAAGAAAAAGAAACGTGTAAGTCATCTTAAACCCGAACTTGTAGATAAGGTATCTCATTCTCAATTAAAATTAGCTTTTGAAGAACTACATAGAGATGCAATTGAAGCTTTCAAACTTTTGGCCTCAAATAAGAAATTTTTTTCATATTTTGAATCAAAAGTTGAGAAAACCGAAAAGGATATGGAAGCTTTAAAACAATCTATGCTAGATATTCAAAAGGATAAAATTGAGGAAGATCATACATCATGGTTTGGTTGTGAGACATGTCATATTTGGCAAAATGAAGTAAGAGATCTAAAGGCCAAATTAGATAAGGCCCTACAACCAAAAGTGACTTTTGCGGTTGATCCAAATAAGTTCAAAAGATCGTATACTCCTTTATATAGTAAATACACTTTTGTACCAAAAGAATCAACTAGCAAAACATCATATTCTCATTATATTACTTGTCACTATTGTTTCAAAAAGGGTCATACCATTGAAAAATGCAAATTTAGGAGGATTTTAGTTCCTAAAGGAGTATTTCAATGGTTGCCTAAGTGCAACAATTTATGTACTCACTACCAAGGACCCAATGAAAATTGGGGACCTTACTCTAAATTAATTTTGCAGGAAAAGTGTCTTGACATTGCCGAAAGGTTGTGGTTCCTTGATAGCGGATGTTCAAGACACATGACGGGAGACATATCACTTTTTGTTGAGTTCCACGCAAAGAAAAAGGGATATGTGACCTATGGAGACAACAATAAGGGAGCTATACTTGGTAAAGGAAGTGTAGGTAACCCTTCTACCACAACTATAACTGATGTGTTACTAGTAGAAAGTCTTAAACATAATCTCTTAAGTATTAGTCAATTGTGCGACAAAGACTTCAAAGTAACCTTTACAAATTCTGGCTACACAATAGAACATACTAAGAAAAGAGACATTATGTTTAATGGCATAAGAGTAAACAACATCTATATGCTGAATTTGGACGAAGTATCTAAGTCAAGTGGCAAGTGTCTCATTGCTCTAGGCGAAGACTCATGGCTTTGGCATAGACGCCTTGCCCACATAAATTTTGACTTACTTAATAAGGTTGTCACAAAAGACTTAGTAATCGGTTTGCCAAAAATAAAGTTTTCAAAGGATCATCTATGTGATGCATGTCAAAAGGGGAAGCAAACGAAAACTTCTTTTAAATCAAAAAACGTGGCTTCAACATCACGTCCCCTTGAGCTTCTTCACATGGATCTCTTTGGCCCTTCAAGGACTAAAAGCATAGGTGGAAACATCTATGGTTTTGTCATTGTTGATGATTACTCTAGATTTTGTTGGACAATCTTCCTACCTAGTAAGGATCAAACTTTTCCAGCCTTTACTCAATTTGCAAGGTTATGTCAAAACAAAATGAACACTAAGATAGTTGCAATCCGTAGTGATCACGGTGGAGAATTTGAAAATTATCTTTTTGAAAAATATTGTGATAAACATGGAATTGAACATAACTTTTCAGCTCCTAGAACACGGCAACAAAACGGAGTAGTTGAACGTAAAAATCGTGTTCTAAAGGAGTTGGCAAGAACAATGCTCAATGAGGGAAGTCTACCCAAATATTTCTGGGCTGATCCTATTAGCACCGCATGTTATGTTTTGAATAGGATACTAATACGTCTTATACTAAACAAAACACCATATGAACTATTAAAGGGTAGAAAACCAAATGTGTCACATCTCCACGTATTCGGTTGCAAATGTTTTGTGTTAAACAACGGTAAAGATAACCTTGGGAAATTCGATGCTAAAGCTGACGAAGGCATATTTCTTGGTTATTCTCAATCTAGTAAAGCATATAGGATTTACAACAAAAGGTTACTTATAGTTGGAGAGTCAGTTCATGTGTCCTTTGATCAATCTTATTCAAAATGTGTCGAGAATGGTGTATCTTTTGATAGTGCAGGCCCATCTACTGAAGACATTGTCAAAGAAAAGGAAGTCGAGAGTGAAATTGGTGCAAAGGAAGATGCTAAGGAAGAGAAAGATGAATCTCATGATAAGGTTGAAAAAGAAAGCATCTCAAACAACGAAGAACTTCCTAAGGTCTGGATAAACGTAAAAGATCATCCAATCGACAACATAATAGGGGACATCTCAAAGGGCGTTACAACACGCTCCAAGATAAGTAACTTTTGTCATCATTTTGCTTTTGTTTCACAAGTTGAGCCGAAAAACGCTAAGGACGCATTACTCGATGAGCATTGGCTAATGGCCATGCAAGAAGAATTAAACCAATTTAAATGGAATGATGTTTGGGACCTTGTCCCTCACCCGGGAGAACATCAAGTGATCGGTACTAGATGGGTTTTACGTAACAAACTTGATGAAAACGGAGTTATTACTAGAAACAATGCTAGATTAGTAGCTCAAGGCTACAATCAAGAGGAAGGTATTGATTATGAAGAGACGTACGCTCCCGTAGCATGTCTCGAGGCTATTCGTCTCTTACTTGCTTATGCTTGCTCAAAAGACTTTAAGCTCTTTCAAATGGATGTTAAAAGTGCCTTTCTAAATGGCTACATTAATGAAGAGGTGTATGTAGTTCAACCACCAGGTTTTGAAAATTACAAGTATCCAACCCATGTTTATAAGTTGAAACGTGCTTTATACGGTCTTAAACAAGCTCCTAGGGCTTGGTATGAACATTTAAGCAAATTTCTACTTAGTCAAGGATACTTTAGGGGTAAAGTTGACACTACTCTCTTCATCAAAAGAAAAGATAAAGATATACTTTTGGTTCAAGTTTATGTAGATGATATTATATTTGGGTCGACTAATGCAAAACTTGTCAAAGAATTTTCTAAGCTTATGCAGAGTGAATTTGAGATGAGCCTCATGGGAGAATTGAACTTCTTCCTTGGTCTACAAATCAAGCAACTTAGTCGTGGAACCTTCGTTGGTCAAACTAAGTGTTGCATAGAATTGCTTAAGAGATTTGGAATGAGTGAGGCAAAGGAGATTGACACACCTATGGCAACCAATAGCAACCTAGACAAGGATGAAAAAGGTAAAGAAGTTGATGTGAAATTATACCGAGGTATGATGGGCTCACTATTATATCTCACAACTTCAAGACCGGACATTATGTTTACTGTATGTATGTGCGCGAGATACCAATCATGCCCAAAGGAATCACACCTAAAAGCTGTAAAAAGAATTCTACGATATCTCCGTGGAACCACTACATATGGCCTATGGTATCCTAAGGGAAATGAATGCTATTTGGTGGGATTCTCCGACTCCGACTTTGCTGGATGCAAATCTGACAGAAAGAGTACCAGTGGGACATGTCATCTATTCTCAAATTCATTGATAAGTTGGCACAGCAAGAAACAAGTATCAATTGCATTATCTACAGCTGAGGCAGAATATGTAGCTGCCGGAAGCTGCTGTGCTCAGATATTATGGCTCAAGCAGCAGCTCATTGACTTTGGTATTAAGCTTGATCGAATACCTATCATGTGCGACAACACCAGCGCCATAAACTTAAGCAAGAATCCTGTTCTACACTCACGAACCAAGCATATCGAAATAAGGCATCACTTCCTAAGAGATCATGTAGAAAAAGGAGAAGTAATATTTGAACATGTAGAGAGCAAGAAAATACTAGCTGATATCTTTACCAAACCTCTTGCAACCGAGCCGTTCTCCAACATTCAAAGAGAATTAGGGAAATTAGATATCTCTAATTTGAGCTAAACATGCTCCTTTTTTTTGTTTATTTAATTATTTTTAACTCTATACTTTGATTATGCTCAAGCTAACATTTCTCTTAGTATGAAGGTAGTACGAAATCAATCAAGGATCGTGCTACATTGACAAGAGGAATGTACCTCACGTTACATCATGATGACAAGATATCTGCAAGTTGGGAAAATGGTAACATGTTTGTTGTTCACTTCCAAAAATATTATTGATACTATAATATGCTATCAATTAACATGTTTATAGTGACTTCATATATGCTTCTCCATATATCTCATTTACATGTATATGTTTCTCATCATTACTCATAATATATCATGTTTGGGCATACTAATAGTAGAATAAGCATATATCTAACATCCATAAGTCTCTCCATTGCATTTCAA
The DNA here is from genome assembly GCF_029867415.1 of Vicia villosa. NCBI lineage: Eukaryota > Viridiplantae > Streptophyta > Magnoliopsida > Fabales > Fabaceae > Vicia > Vicia villosa. The sequence continues at coordinate 48,712,921 of NC_081181.1, read as the reverse complement.
GCATTTGAAGCATTTTTGGTCGACCTCCTATGCCTTTGAGTCGACCTACTGAAGTTTTTTTTTAAAATAACAAAAACATGTTCAGTTACGTCGACCTAGACCTATTTTAGGTCGACCTAGTCTGAATCATTTTCAGGGTACTTCTGTTAGGTCGACGCAGCCTTAATTTAGGTCGACCTACTGAGACATAAATGTCAAAAATTGGGTTTTTAGGTCGACCCGGCCCATCATTCTACATACTTATGCATGCAATACTCATACTTGCTCCACCTCAAACACTATCTCTACGGCTAACCCTAATCCTCCAAGATCAAATTCCTCCAAAACTCCTCTCTTTCACGCAATTCGTCTTCAACAATGGCTCCAAAGTCCAGAAAAGGAAAGGAAATTGCATCCGACTCTTCATCTCATCCGGTAAGTGCTCTTGCTCTCATTCATCCCGATTGTAAAGACAACTTTGAAAATTGGCAGATGAAACGGAAAATTATCAAACAATATGTTTATAACCCTGAGGTAGCCGACCGTATGCATATACCCGAAGTTACTAATCTGATTAAGCATCAAAATATCCATCCACTGTTGGAATGTGACACTCCATACTGTGAGAATACTGTTAGGGCTTTCTATGCTGGGTTGCAAAAGGGGGAAGGTGGTTGCTTCAGGTTTAAGATGGGGTCTAGATCGCACCTTGTTGACAAAAGGGTTTGGGCCAGCATCTTTGGCCTTACACTTGTGGGAGATGAACTCTGTATAGAAGACAGTGAGGTTCCGGCTAACTATGATCACTTGGCCTACATGAGATCAATCCTCAAAGACCCTTCCGTTATTGACAAACCAAATGAAACAATTACAGCAGGGCACTTAAAGAGAGATCCTAGGCTCTTAAATTGGATTATCTCCAGAATCATTAGACCACGAGTAGGAGGATACTTTAGAGTTGAACGAAATGAAATTCTGTTAATGTATCTGCTTCAAAACAGAACGCGTGTGAACTGGCCAAATTTTCTCGCCACCAAGTTCTATGAGGTAAAGCAGAAAACTACTGCTCTATGATATGGATTGATTATTCAGACAATTGTGAACCATTTTGGTATGAAACTTGATGGACTGTCTTACATTAGGATCAAACATCCTCAAGACTTCTCTCAGACAACCTTGACCCTCATGGGATATCACTAGGATCCGAATAGGCAAGCTTACTATCTCATCCAAAAGGGAACCGGAAAAATTATCTACAATTATGATGATCCTGCAGAATTTGGTCACCTTGAAGGTCATGAAGAGGAAGGACATGATCTTGACATGCCAAATGATGATGATCACACCATGGAAGATGTTCCCCATGATGGGGATTCAAATTGGCAATATGTTCCTCCTCAAGAGGAGGAAATCCCTTGGGGATACACAGCCCCACCTTAGCCGGATCAATCCAACATCATTTCCATGCTAGAGAACATGCAACTTCTTCAACAACAAAACTTTGAAGCAAAACAGCTCCAATTTCAGAATATGCAACAACTTCAACAAGATCGTTATAATGAACAACAACTCCAGTATGCAAATCTTCATCGTTTGGCTCAAGAGCACAAAAGCGATTTTGAGACCTTTGCCTCCAACATGACTGAACGACAGAACCGTTTTGAAGAAACAGCAACAAATCGGCATGCTAGTCTGAGTCAAAGCTTCAACATTCTCAACAGATCCGTCCTTGACCTGCTGGAACAAGTTGAAGAGGATCGACCTCAAGGTTTCCAAAGAGGAAGAGGAAGACGGGGCAGACATTAGCAAGCATTGCATCTCATTAGCTCATCTCATTGCATTGCATTTCATTTCTATTATGTTATTGCTTAGTTTTATTACTTGAACTTAAGCTTGGTTTGTACTTTTAAATATGTTTGGATATTATGTTCTACTGCTCTACTATTATGTTATGTAAGATATTGTTTTGTTTAGATTATTATGTTATTCTCCTGTTGTCTATCTTTTGATGTTGTCAAAGGGGAGATGAGTTGAGAGTACGGGGGAGCTTAGTACGGGGGAGCTTACGCATACAAGTCTGGGGGAGCTTTCGTCATTTAATCAAATGTTTGCCATCATCAAAAAGGGGGAGTATGTAAGTACAAGCCTATACTCATCAAGGAGTTTTTGATTCATGGCAAACATCATAAATGAACAAATACAAAAGCACAAGTGAATGACTCAAGGAAAAGCAAGTTTTGGCTATCTAAGACAATTGTGGTGTCGTTTTTTTTACCTCCCCGTTTCACTTGGGAGGACGGCACGCTAGACCCTTCACGCGAAATTTGGAAGGAGAATGCGCCCGTGGTGGGATGAATTTTGTTTCAGTTCTTCCTACGATATCACACGAACTTTCTTATTTGTCCTACGAGTAGGAAAGGGGAAAAAAGATCTCAACTAAACCCTAGGAGTTTGCTAAGTGTGGGGATTTCACCTAGACTAGAAATTCTGGGGTCCGGGGGGTCGGTTATACATAGGGAAGTGTTTAAACACCCTACATATCTGTAGTACTCTACAGGAACCTTCTCTGTGTCACTGTGATTGTGTTTATTGCTAATGATTGGGAAAGTTTCTCCTTTGTGTTAGGAGAAGGAATTAAATTGATTTTAAAAGACAGACAGACAGACAAACAAACTGACTATTTTTGGTATTTTATTAGCTCGCTGAGATTCCTTGTGAACCTCATGCCTACATATCCCTAGTGGAAGTCAGAGCTTAATGTAGTTCGGGGAACTAACTAGGGAAATTAATTATTTTTGGTGCCTTGCTTGAAGCTCAAGGTTGAAGCTTGAATTAAATCTCTGTTTACAATAAAGAGACATGAAATCATCTTTACAGAGAGGTATTTGTACTATTCCACCACAAACATTTAAAAGAGTGACAGAATAACTGAATTCATTTCATTCAAGAGGGGGACCTTACTTGTACATGTGCAAGTATACCAGTCAAATGCCTCTTAAATGAAAGAAAGATGCTCATCCAAATTAGGGAAAGTTACCACATGTCTGGGTTTTACTGCCAGCTCATGCCTTTCAAAATCCTAAATGGGAGACTTGATTGAAATTGAAATAAAATGTAATGTTTGTTTCAATGTGGTAGAGTAGTAAAAATATCTCTCTATAGAGATAAGCTATGTCTTTCTACTGTATAAAAGGTTTGACTTTAGCTGGCTTGCATGAGGCCCAAGCTTGAGGCTTTTTGATTGATTTATTGACTTATTGAAATGATAACTCTACTGGAGAAAATTTAAACTAAGGAGTTTTTTGGTGTTCTGTACAAAGCCCAGAATTGAGGCTGACTCTTTTTTAGGGAATTTATCTTTTAAAGGAATGAGTCATTGAATTTGAAGGAGTGATTTTAGAAGCTAACCCTTTCCAGGGGTTTTGACTCAGCTGGAGAAATTGTCTGTTAAAAGACTGATTTTTGTCATGTTTTTGGAGGCTGACCCTTTCCAGGGGTTTTGACTCTTTTGGGGAAATTATCTCCTAAGAGAAATGAATCTTTGGTTTTTGAAGAAGTGATTTTGGAGGCTAACCCTTTCTAGGGGTTTTGTTAAAATGATTGGCAGAAAGATTATCTAGTGGAGACTTCTTGTTTAAAGCCCAAGATGAAGGCTGACTCTTGCTGAGGATAAGCAAACATGGATCCTAGACTCTACTAAGAAAAATTGATGAAGATAAGGGTGACAGAGACTGTCCATGTTGTAGCAACCTGCCTAAAATTTAAACTTAGAGTCGCCACCCATTCTACCAAGGCGAATAGGAAACCTATGCAATTAAGAGATCAGGGTAAGATACTATATTCGGGTTAAGGGAAGGTGTTAGGCACCCAAAACCCTTTCCTAAAGGTTAACATTGCAAAGATGAAGGTTTGTGGCAAAAGATAAAGAAAGATGACAGACAGTAAATAGAGTTAAAGGCTAATTATTTGAACATGATTAGAGTTTGGAAGAGGGGGACTCGCCTTGTTGCCAAGTGCCTACGTACCTCCTTATGGAGGATCAGAGTCAACGTAGTTCGGGCACAGGATTGTACGCCTTAGAGTTGAATTGAATGTATTTGAATTTGTTTTGGAGTTGTTTTGAAATGCGAATGTTCGAAGGTATTTTGAGCTACCTTATCGTAGTTGTGAACATCGCAGTGTTGAAACACCGTAGTATCGTGGTTTAGTGTATTTTGAGTGTTTTAGGATTTGGGCGTACAACCCTGATTTGATTTAGCACTATTAACCGCAACGATCAATAGATTCGATCGCCATAGTTAACAGATTGAAAGTTGTATCGTTACCTATTTTAATCAATTAATTTGATTATTACTAATAACGAATTATAGTATTTTAATAATTTAATAATTAATTTGTATCGTTACCCCTCGTAATCGATTGATTCGATTAAAAAGAATAACGAATTAGGAATGAGGAAATTGAATAGTTAATCATCGCAACCAATGAGGATGGTTGAAACCATTTAACTAGATAGAAATTAATTGTATTTTAGTTAAATAAACATTTAATTAAAATTATTATCGCCCATAGCGATTAATCGATTTAATCGGCACGAACAATAAATTGTATTTTTAATATAAATATCATATAATAATTTATTTTTAAAAAAAATAATTATTAACATATTGATAAATATATAAAAAAGAATTAATTAAAAAAATATATTAATTAAAATTGTTTTGGTTTATTGAGGCTAGGATTTAGTATGGCAGACCTGAGGGTCTATATCATAAGGACTAGTCTTGGGCGTCGGATCCAAAGGAACTGGTGATTGAATGGCCAGATCTGAAGTGTTCATGGTGAGGTGCAAGGCCTGGGGTGTATGGGATCACACAAGAGAATTTAGAAAAAATATAAGTGAGGGGCCAGGGATCGAACCCTGGACCCTTGGGACACCCAACAAACACGCTTGCCAGCTCATCTATGGCCATGGGGTGTTAACGAAATGCGCCCTAATTAATATATAGAAAATAACAGGATGCTGGCAACCAAACGCGCGCGCATATTTGAACAAACCAGTGGTACAAAGACACATCATCATCGTCCCTAGAGAAATTGGAAAACCTATAAAACTAGCTGCGATTTAGCTACGGATTTTGTTGTAGCAAACCAAACCAGGGAAATAGCGAATAGCACACCCCTTTGCATAAATATTTCGCGACTTTACCCTCGCCTTCGTCTGAGTCATGCGAACTCAACTATGCAATTATTGTGACCTAATTTCACTTCTATAAGAAATCCCCAATTCGAAACCCTAAAGCTTAAAACGGCCTCTAATGGCGAATCACGTTTTAAACACACAAACTCCAAACAAACGATCCAGAGACGTTCATAGCATCAAGACAAACTTAAATGCGCAATCATATTTCAATGGAAGTGCATGAATTGTTCAGATCGATCAAGTTTTCAGAGCAACTTACTTTGACGAATGGGAGATAATTCTGGGGGTGTTGATGCTATGCCAATGTCCAATCACCTTCAGAATGTCACGAGCAAGCTATTGTAACCTTTGAATCTTGTTGAAACTTCCCAATTCTTGCAAATCGAATTTGAATTTTGGACGGATTTTTTTGTTCTTGGCTGCACTCCCTTTTCCAGAATCTTTCCCCTAATCTGGTCCCTTGTGTTTGATACTTATACTGGAATGAATTAGGTTAAAAAAGAGAGCCCAAGGATTATTGAATCAAATTTTGCCATATTTGAGAAATTTGATTTCTTTCTTGAATGGCAAGCTACTATTTTCGATCAATATTGTATCAAATCTTTCCAATCCATGTATGCACGAAATTAAATATATTTTAGACATTAATTGTGATTGGAAATACTTAAAAATCTATTTTCCATCAAAATATTTGATTTTTATGTTAATTAAATCATTAAAATAAAATTAAAAATCATATTAAATCAAATATAATGTTAAATTTCGTGGAAAATAATTTTGGGCATGCTAATGTCTTGTGGACCAAGAGTGTAACAAAAAACCATGGGCCCATTTGCAAATTTTCTCAACTTGAACCTCCTTTTTTCATATTTGGTCCTCAAAAAATCACCCAATTTTGATCAAGCATATCTCACCCAATTTTCAAGCTATGAGAGAGTTCTAATACTTTTTGGAAACCTCAAGAGGTCCTCCATAAGCCACTTTGGAATATATTTTTCATTTGGAGCTTTTATCTTGATCATATCCTCTTTGGGAAAAAACCGCTTTTGGAGGATGCCTGAAAATGACCTGTAATCTTTTGCACTGTATCTCTCAAATGAATCCTTTTTAGCCCTGGCTTGTGAGAGACAAAGTTGTAGAGAATCCAATTTCCTTCAAAATAGGCTTTGAGTGGGGAATTTTTGATGTTCCATGTGAAAGTTATGCCCAGTCAAAGTTAGGTTGACTTTCTCCTAAGAAACCCTAATTTGAACCTTTTTGTATTTGTTCATTTCTGAGTTTCTATTAATGGAATCATGATCAATCTTTGATCAAATGATGGTTATACTTCACATACTTGATGTTGACCAAAAATTGGGAGGCTTTGACTATGCTCTGATTATGGTTGACTTTTAGGTCAAACTAGTTGACTGTGGATCATCTGGACTTTTGAATGAGTAACCTTTGGGACTGAATCTTGAACTTTGAATTATTGTAACTGGAATATGGAAGGCAAATTTTGGGGTATGACAGCTGCCCCTGTTCAATCTTCTTGAACCTGAAGAGGTAGAAGATGATTGGACACTGAAATGCCCTGAAATTTGCTTGCGTAGGGAAGGATTTCTGTGGGAGATGGATTTATAGATGCCACCTGTTTGCCTGGCGGGGCATTTGTCTAAAGCATATGCTTTTTAGACCTGGATCATTTGATTGTATCTGAGGAGAGAGGAAGTAATGTCTTACATAAGACTACTTGAAGAGGTTCCTGAATAGGATATATCGAAAGTTGATGCGAAGAAGCTTAGGCTTTGAACAATGCTTAGGAAGAATGTCTTGGAGAAGACTTACTGCGGAGTTCTTTAAAAGCACTAGGTATGTCTTAGAATAGATTGGATAAATATTTTAAGAAGGCTACCTAGAAAGGTATGATATGGCTTAAATAAGACTCACCTAGAAAGGCTCCTAAAGAGATATGAAACGTCTTAAACAGGACTACCAAGACAGGTTATGGTACGTCTTAAACAAGACTAACCTAGAAAGGTTCTCGGGAATGATACGACACGCCTTAAATAAGACTATAAGGTTAACTTGGACATGTCTCAAACAAGACTGACCTATAGAGGCTCCTGAAGAGGATAAGGAGGAATTGGATACATGTCTTTAAGAAGATTACCTAGAAAGGAATGATATGTTCTAAACAATACTAACCTAGAACAGTTTTTGGAAATGGTGTGATACGTCTTACACAAGATTCACCTGGAAAGGCTCTTAGATAGGATACGGGATATCTTAAACAAGACTTACCTAGAGAGGTTCCTATAAAGGGAACGATACGTTTTAAACAAAACTACCTAGAAAGATTCCTATAAAGGGAACGATATGTTTTAAACAAAACTACCTATAAAGGTTCCTATAAAGGGAATGATATGTTTTAAACAAAATTACCTATAAAGGTTCCTATAAAGGATATGGCATGTTTTAAACAAAACTACCTATAAAGGTTCCTATAGAGGACATAAGACGTTTTAAACAAAACTACCTAGAAAGGTTCCTATAAAGGACATAAGACGTTTTAAACAAAACTACCTAGAAAGGTTCCTATAAAGGACATGAAACGTTTTAAACAAAACTACCTAGAAAGTTTCCTATAAAGGACATGATGTGTTTTAAACAAAACTACCTAGAAAGGTTCCTATAGAGGACATAAGACGTTTTAAACAAAACTACCTAGAAAGGTTCCTATAAAGGACATGGGACGTTTTAAACAAAACTACCTAGAAAAGGTCAGGATACGTCTTACACAAGACTGCTTGGAAAGGTTAGGATAATTGTCTTGGACAAGACTACCTGGAGAGGTAAGAAATTCTTAGATTGCTTCTGGATTGTCTTTGAAGAAAGACTTGGAATGAGGTATTAGAATTGTATCTGTTAGGATTGAATCGTTGATACGATCGTATTTGCACTGTAATTGAATGATAACATCCTTCTGATTATGAAGTGACTTGAAAAGGCAGTGTTAGTTGTATGCAATGTTATGATGCATGTGTCATGTAATGAGATTCTCAAAATAAATGATAATTATGCATGTATGCCGATCCCACACTGCGGGACGCAAATAGTACGGGCGTGGGAAGATCAGTTACGCAACAATGCTCCTTGTGTTTGAATTCTTGAAAGATATGCCCCTAGTCAATAGGATTCTTGATTGTAAGTGTTGATTTGAATGTGAAGCAGATGCTTTTCAGAATGGGTCCTGCGTTTCGGTTGCGCCCGACGGACAGTGATTTGCTGAGTACTTAGAATGAGATGATGTCTTTTATAAGACTACCTGAAGAGGTCCTTGGAAAGAATGGGAAATTGTCTTAAACAAGACTGCACTTTAAACAAAGCTCAAAGAGATGTGTTTGTGCAGAGGGTCAAAAATATTCCCATAGAGGATAAAGACTGTTTTTAAGGAATGTGGGGTTTTAAACAAAACTTAGGAAAAACATCTTGAAGAAGGTCACCCTAGAAAGGATGGTGAACTGTCTTAGAGAAGACTCTGTACTTTAAACAAAGCTTGACAAGGTTCTTGAAAGCATAAGAGAAGTTTGAATATGTCTTAAAAGACTAACTGAAAAAGTTAAGAGATGTCTTACAGAAGACTACCTAGAAAAGGTTCTTAGAAAGGAACATGTCTTAGAGAAGACTGTTTGAAAGGGTTTGAAAATAGAGAGGATAAGAAAATGGGTCTTAAAAGACTATCTGAAAAAGGCTCCTAGAAAGGGTAAAAAGTATTTGAACATGTCTTAAAGAAGACTATATGGACAAATTGAGAAATGTCCTATAAAGATTCCTGGAAAGGATGTGAGAGTGGTATTGACCCCATCTGATACTGAGTGACCTTTGCAACGTGCCCCCAGGTAATGGGCTTGCCCCATGGGCTATTCAGCGTCCTTGAGAGATTCTATGGATCTTGATTAGATTGCCCCATGTAAATGGGATGATGACGGGTTATGCCCTGTGTACACATTAGCCATCCCGGTCATGTGTAAGGGGTGTTTCTTCTTTTGATAAGCTTTTTTTGTTGAAGGCTCTGTCGTCTGTTAGTAGGATTTTTTTGTCATTAGCCATGCCCCATGCAACTTCTCCCTGATGTTTAAACATCTGAATCCACATAGACAAGTGTACTTTGTAATGAAATTCATAAGATGCGAATGCATATGTTTGTCTTGAAAGTTTAAAAACATTTTTTTGAATAAAACAAGTTTTTTTTGTAAGAAGTGATATCAACTCAGGAGTTATAGTAGACCTTAAGGAGTCGGGATACCTTTACTAACGATATGCTTTCGAACTAACCATGCTTCAGTTAGGACTTTTAAGGGTTGTAACGTGGCCTGGTTCACGGTTTAAAGAAACAAAAGATAGAGGCTCAAAGTTTATTTGTACCTATCCCAATCTTCGTGATGTTCTCCAGTCCTATGCTCAGTTAACTATGCATTTAGTCTCCAAGAGAATTTGGGGAATTATGACATTGTCATGATGGTTCAAAAACCAAAGGTTTATCTGCAAAGGCAGTCATTCTCCTTTTTTGTGATATCTTTCCTTTTGTCGAAGGTACATAGTGACCTCTTTTCGACTTTGTTATCCCTAACTTTTGCCTGAACTGTTCATTTTAAAACTACAGTCAGCGGGATGCCCCAATTTTGCCTAAGTCTCCTTAATAGGTTTTGACTTAGCAGGCCCTTGCATTGCTTTCTCTTTTTTCTTTGCGGATACTGACTGCCAGACTTAATGATGACGGGGAACCATCGGTGATTATGTTCAAAGGAACGACTTGGAATGATTAAGTTAACTGAGCAGCTACCCTACCCCAGGTTATATATGAAGGGTTTTATTTTATATGAAGGAAAACTCCTACTTCTTTAGGCTCAAAGGGGTTGACGAGGGATTAACATCCTTATATCTCCATTATTTAGGAATTGAACAATGCCTGTACATCGTCAACATGGTCTGTTCGAAAGCGTAGTGTATGAAATTGTGGTATCGTTTTCGTCATTCTCCCTCTAAAGGTGTACGACTTTAATCGAGAGTTGAATATCACAAAGGAGAAAACCAAGTAAAAACACCGTTTTGAATATAGTGAGAACACTAGGAATGAATCAAGACAAACGTAAGCAATGCATTAATGATTGTTGTAAAGTACATAGCATATGTCATAAGACTAATGTTTAAACAAACGGAAAGAAATTGCGAATGAAAACAAAACTAATGATCTGAGAAATCCTCCTTCTAGCCACCTATGGCTTTAGACTTGCTAGGATCTTCGAACTCAATGAGCCCTTCTTCAATCAAATCTTGTATCTTGTGTTTCAACGGCCCACAATCCTCTGTATCATGACCAGGACTGTCTGAATGATAAGCGCATCTAGCATGATGCTTGTACCCGGGAGCGGGGTTAGCTGGAGCTGAGTATGGAGGCAGCAGAGTTACCAGGTTCTGGCTGAGCAGACGTTGCAAAGCTTGAGACAATGGCATGTACAACGGAGTGAATGATCGTTTTGGCTTGGACCTCCAGGTCCGTTGGCCACCCTGTTGCTTTTGCTAATCCATTGATCTCTTCTGCTGAAATCTTGTTGGATAATATGGTCGGGATGTTAGGTTATCCTTCCCAATGGTCCCTTGTTCTGGAGATAGAAGAGGAATCTTCTCTTAATGTCATGAAAATGATGTGTATGCCATGCATGATATGTATGATATCCTTTTTTCTTTCTTTTTTTTTGAATAAAATATGATGCAAGAATGCCCCTGATGTATGATGAATAGAAAAAGAAATAATAAAAAAAAATGGTCAACACATATATATACATATAGCACATAATCACATAAGTTCATAGGTCCGACGTAGCGGCTCTTGGGAGCCAACCTTATTATAGGGGGTTCTAGAAGGTCTCATGGGGTCGTTCGTAGCCTCCGAGACTTTTTGTCTCTTTGGGTTTTAGAACAACTCATTTTATCCATGAGGTTCGAATTTTTGGGGTAGGTTCTCGGAGAGATCAACCAAGTATCCCGTCCTGCCCTCAACAAAGTCAAGCCTCGTTTTGGACATTTCCGAATATTCAACCCACTCCGAGTGGAGTTATCAATGAGACTCGTAGGCGATTCATGCTCCCCTATTGATCTCAAAGTTAACTCCCACACTTAGGGTTTAACACAACATAGAAAATACCAGCAATGCATATAAAAATATAACAACAGGCAATTAGATATAAACATATTAACATGAATAATTAAATATAAACATATTATAAACAATTAAATATTTTTTAGATAAAAAACAAATAAACAAAATTTTTTTTTTTTAAAAAAAAAATATAAAAAAAAATAATTACAAACCCTAAAAAAGGCGAATTAGCCAAACCCTAAAAAGTTGTCAAACCTAAACCCTGCCAAAACCTAAAACCTATAGGAGCATAGTATTCACTATTAAGTTTTCCCCAGCAGAGTCGCCAGCTGTAGCAACCTGCCTAAAATTTAAACTTAGAGTCGCCACCTATTCTACCAAGGCGAATAGGAAACCTATGCAATTAAGAGATCAGGGTAAGATACTATATTCGGGTTAAGGGAAGGTGTTAGGCACCCAAAACCCTTTCCTAAAGGTTAACATTGCAAAGATGAAGGTTTGTGGCAAAAGATAAAGAAAGATGACAGACAGTAAATAGAGTTAAAGGCTAATTATTTGAACATGATTAGAGTTTGGAAGAGGGGGACTCGCCTTGTTGCCAAGTGCCTACGTACCTCCTTATGGAGGATCAGAGTCAACGTAGTTCGGGCACAGGATTGTACGCCTTAGAGTTGAATTGAATGTATTTGAATTTGTTTTGGAGTTGTTTTGAAATGCGAATGTTCGAAGGTATTTTGAGCTACCTTATCGTAGTTGTGAACATCGCAGTGTTGAAACACCGTAGTATCGTGGTTTAGTGTATTTTGAGTGTTTTAGGATTTGGGCGTACAACCCTGATTTGATTTAGCACTATTAACCGCAACGATCAATAGATTCGATCGCCATAGTTAACAGATTGAAAGTTGTATCGTTACCAATTTTAATCAATTAATTTGATTATTACTAATAACGAATTATAGTATTTTAATAATTTAATAATTAATTTGTATCGTTACCCCTCGTAATCGATTGATTCGATTAAAAAGAATAACGAATTAGGAATGAGGAAATTGAATAGTTAATCATCGCAACCAATGAGGATGGTTGAAACCATTTAACTAGATAGAAATTAATTGTATTTTAGTTAAATAAACATTTAATTAAAATTATTATCGCCCATAGCGATTAATCGATTTAATCGGCACGAACAATAAATTGTATTTTTAATATAAATATCATATAATAATTTATTTATAAAAAAAATAATTATTAGCATATTGATAAATATATAAAAAAGAATTAATTAAACAAATATATTAATTAAAATTGTTTTGGTTTATTGAGGCTAGGATTTAGTATGGCAGACCTGAGGGTCTATATTATAAGGACTAGTCTTGGGCGTTGGATCCAAAGGAACTGGTGATTGAATGGCCAGATCTGAAGTGTTCATGGTGAGGTGCAAGGCCTGGGGTGTATGGGATCACACAAGAGAATTTAGAAAAAATATAAGTGAGGGGCCAGGGATCGAACCCTGGACCCTTGGGACACCCAACAAACACGCTTGCCAGCTCATCTATGGCCATGGGGTGTTAACGAAATGCGCCCTAATTAATATATAGAAAATAACAGGATGCTGGCTGTCATACCCCTAATTTTGCCCTAAGCTTTTTCATCATTCATTCGCATTAGCATCGATTAATTCAACTGTATCCAAAATAAGTTTTGTCTCCCCACATTGCATTTCAAATCAGCATGAAATTTTCTATTAGTTTCTCATTATTTCAATTAGTAAATCATTTTAAGTTTTGCATAATTTTATTAAAATTTGCATCTTAATTCATTCATAGTACCTCATATACATCATTTCGCATTTAAATTAAAGAGTTGAATTTGCAATGTCATTTAATCGACAAGTTAACTATTTTATAATTGTATTTTGTTATTATTATTATTATTATTTTAATCATGACATATTTTATTCTTTTTACTTCACTTTGCATTCATTTTACTAGAATATACATTTTTTTGTGTCACATTTTTAGGTCTAGGTCCATTTTCTTTAATAGTTATCCATTAAATAAAAAAAATCAACTTCACTTACACTATCCACCATAGCTAATTACACACATGAGTACATCATGAAAAGACAAACAAATTGAACTCCCATGCTGCAACGGTCTTCTTTATCATCTTCACATCTCACCATCATCCAGCTTGCACAAAACAACAAAAACCATGCTGTCCCATGTGGTCCAAAATGCTGCTCCACCACTGACCTTGCTGTATCATAAACGATCAAAACATTGCACCAAAATAGGCAAATACAAACCTGCATCAAAAAGCAACATAACAGAGCATCAAAAGTGTTCAAATTCACCAAGTTTTCCCCCTCAAAGTCTCATCAAAAACCCTAATCTCCTCCCTATATAAACAGCCTCATTCTTCAGCAATGCAGGGGGCCACCAACAATTATCATCTAAACCTCTGCCCATTTTTCAACAGTCACATACAAAATTATGACTTCAAATTCAACTCACAACTGAAATTTCACCTTCAATACATTCAACTCACACAACCATCCAAAACCGAGTCTCACCATAAACAGCATACCACCCTTCACTAACCTCTCACATAAACATTAACTTCATTCCTCAACCGAAACTCACCACAAACCTTCAAACAGCTTTACTCTCATATTAACCTTCAACAATACAAAACTCATCATATTCACACCCACTTTCGAAACTACTCACAACATACCTTAACCTCACCTCACCATCATACTCAAAGTCCCTCGCCTCACAGCTTAACTTTCACTCTCCATAAAACAGAATCAGAACCACAAGTCACAGCACAAACAACAAGTGTCATTCATCATCGAACATAGCAACGACCACACAGAAGCAGCAGCGCAAGCAAAGGAGAGACAAAGTTAGAAGCAGAGAAGACCAAAGGCATACCTGGTTTTTCATTTCTTCATTCAATCTATGCTTTAATTTTCTGCATTTAATTTGTAACCACCATGTAGTAATGAATCATATTGTGAAATCTTGGGGTTAGGGTTTTGAATGGCTTAGGGTTTATGATTGTTTGTGTTGTTTGTTGTTGAGCCATATCCGCGAGAGAGAACCGATAGAAGCGTATTGTTGTTATTGTTCGAACCGAAAGAGAGAGTGTAATCGAGAGAGCATCGAGAGCGAACGAGAGGGGTGTTTGATTTCGTTGTTGTTTTGAGTTCATAGCCATGGCAGAGTTGAGTTGAGAGAATCGCGAGAGAGATGAAGAGGTTGCTTTGTTGTTTGTTCACTAAAAGAGGAGAGTCAATTTCTGTTTCGTGATAAGAGATTCCGAGACGATGAGAGGCCGATACGGCTGTTTGGGTGGACTGTTTAAGCGCTTAGAAGATATAGGGTTTTCCATTTGGCTATGCTAACCCGAATGGGCCTTCAACTCAACCTGGCCCGATTCTACTTGGATCATCACACCTTGTTTTCTGTTGTACCTCCCCAAAGCCCTACAACCATTTGGGCTTGTGGTTAGGCCCATGTGCCTGGTCCTTTATTTTAATTCTTGTTTTTAGTTTTGTTTATTTTTACATAAAAAAATAAAATAAAATATCTCTACTAATAATTTCAAAAATATGAAAAGCATCTTACCTTGTTTGTTTAGAATAGGATTTGGCTTGTATGTTTAAAAAACAATTTCATTCAATAAAACTTCTCGATCCAATATCGAGTCTATTTCAAATCTTCTCACAAAAACTTCAAAAAAACAATTTAAATTCATTATTTTATTTTTCGCCCAAGCGCGAAGTCTTTATTTGTCCAAGTGCAAATTTCACCCAAATGTGAATCTCATTTCAAAAATTATCTTTTCCGCCAAAGTGCGACTAGACCCATTTCATAAACCCTAAAACGCTTGATCCAACGTCAAGTTGTTAATCCTCTTTTTTAACTATATCAAAGAGATCAAGTGACAAGAAGTGCATACCTCTTGAATACCTTTGGTCCTTTGAATCCCTAATATAATTAAAACTTTTCTAAATCAAATCAAAGTGATCAAGTGACAAGAAGTGAACACCTCTTGAATACCTTGATCTTTTGAATTAAAATGCACTAATCAAATCAAAGTGATCAAGTGACAAGAAGTGAACACCTCTTGAATACCTTGATCTTTTGAATTAAAATACACTAATCAAATCAAAGTGATCAAGTGACAAGAAGTGCACACCTCTTGAATACCTTGATCCTTTGAATCAAAACACATTAATCAAATCAATAGATCAAGTGACAAGAAGTGAACACCTCTTGAATACCTTGATCTTTTGAATAAAATACATTAATCAAATCAATAGATCAAGTGACAAGAAGTGAACACCTCTTGAATACCTTGATCTTTTGAATAAAAATACATTAATAAAACTTGGACAACAAGTGACAATGGGACTCGCTCCTGTTGAATACCTTGGGTAAAGGACGCGCTAGGTGAACACCTTGCTCAAATACTTTACTAAACGTCCGCAAACATCCATCATAACATAAAAAACAAATCTCGTAGTTCTTTCGAACTACAATCGCTCTGATTCTTCCATTGAAGATATGTAGGCACAAGACTCAAATGTCTTGGCGAGCGCACTAATAAAAAATATAATTTCGTAGTCCCGAACTACGATTGCTCTGATTTTCCCCATTGGGAATACGTAGGCACAAGACACAAACCTCTTGGCGAGCATAATAATAAAATTCCTTTCTTTTTTTCTTTTTTTCCCCATAATAAGAAACCAAAAACATGTTCTTTCTCTTAATTAAATAAAGGTAGACTTAAGCTAACACTCGATTGCAAAACAACTAAATGGGTCCCATCGAGTACGATGGAGGTAAGGGGTGCTAACACCTTCCCCTTGCTTAACCGACTCCCGAACCCAAAATTTGGTTGCGATGACCAACTTATTCATTGTATCCATTTCCCAAGGGTTTTATCAATATTTTCCCTTTCCCATTGGAATAAATAAAATTTGGTGGCGACTCTGTTTGTTACAATTTCGTGGCGATCATTTTTTGACCCGCGACACTGGCAACCAAACGCGCGCGCATATTTGAACAAACCAGTGGTACAAAGACACATCATCATCGTCCCTAGAGAAATTGGAAAACCTGTAAAACTAGCTGCGATTTAGCTACGGATTTTGTTGTAGCAAACCAAACCAGGGAAATAGCGAATAGCACACCCCTTTGCATAAATATTTTGCAACCTTACCCTCGCCTTCGTCTGAGTCATGCGAACTCAACTATGCCATTATTGTGACCTAATTTCACTTCTATAAGAAATCCCCAATTCGAAACCCTAAAGCTTAAAACGGACTCTAATGGCGAATCACGTTTTAAACACACAAACTCCAAACAAACGATCCAGAGACGTTCATAGCATCAAGACAAACCTAAATGCGCAATCATATTTCAATGGAAGTGCATGAATTGTTCAGATCGATCAAGTTTTCAGAGCAACTTACTTTGACGAATGGGAGATAATTCTGGGGGTGTTGATGCTATGCCAATGTCCAATCACCTTCAGAATGTCACGAGCAAGCTATTGTAACCTTTGAATCTTGTTGAAACTTCCCAATTCTTGCAAATCGAATTTGAGTTTTGGACGGATTTTTTTGTTCTTGGTTGCACTCCCTTTTCCAGAATCTTTCCCCTAATCTGGTCCCTTGTGTTTGATACTTATACTGGAATGAATTAGGTTAAAAAAGAGAGCCCAAGGATTATTGAATCAAATTTTGCCATATTTGAGAAATTTGATTTCTTTCTTGAATGGCAAGCTACTATTTTCGATCAATATTGTATCAAATCTTTCCAATCCATGTATGCACGAAATTAAATATATTTTAGACATTAATTGTGATTGGAAATACTTAAAAATCTATTTTCCATCAAAATATTTGATTTTTATGTTAATTAAATCATTAAAATAAAATTAAAAATCATATTAAATCAAATATAATGTTAAATTTCGTGGAAAATAATTTTGGGCATGCTAATGTCTTGTGGACCAAGAGTGTAACAAAAAACCATGGGCCCATTTGCAAATTTTCTCAACTTGAACCTCCTTTTTTCATATTTGGTCCTCAAAAAATCACCCAATTTTGATCAAGCATATCTCACCCAATTTTCAAGCTATGAGAGAGTTCTAATACTTTTTGGAAACCTCAAGAGGTCCTCCATAAGCCACTTTGGAATATATTTTTCATTTGGAGCTTTTATCTTGATCATATCCTCTTTGGGAAAAAACCGCTTTTGGAGGATGCCTGAAAATGACCTGTAATCTTTTGCACTGTATCTCTCAAATGAATCCTTTCTAGCCCTGGCTTGTGAGAGACAAAGTTGTAGAGAATCCAATTTCCTTCAAAATAGGCTTTGAGTGGGGAATTTTTGATGTTCCATGTGAAAGTTATGCCCAGTCAAAGTTAGGTTGACTTTCTCCTAAGAAACCCTAATTTGAACCTTTTTGTATTTGTTCATTTCTGAGTTTCTATTAATGGAATCATGATCAATCTTTGATCAAATGATGGTTATACTTCACATACTTGATGTTGACCAAAAATTGGGAGGCTTTGACTATGCTCTGATTATGGTTGACTTTTAGGTCAAACCAGTTGACTGTGGATCATCTGGACTTTTGAATGAGTAACCTTTGGGACTGAATCTTGAACTTTGAATTATTGTAACTGGAATATGGAAGGCAAATTTTGGGGTATGACAGCTGCCCCTGTTCAATCTTCTTGAACCTGAAGAGGTAGAAGATGATTGGACACTGAAATGCCCTGAAATTTGCTTGCGTAGGGAAGGATTTCTGTGGGAGATGGATTTATAGATGCCACCTGTTTGCCTGGCGGGGCATTTGTCTAAAGCATATGCTTTTTAGACCTGGATCATTTGATTGTATCTGAGGAGAGAGGAAGTAATGTCTTACATAAGACTACTTGAAGAGGTTCCTGAATAGGATATATCGAAAGTTGATGCGAAGAAGCTTAGGCTTTGAACAATGCTTAGGAAGAATGTCTTGGAGAAGACTTACTGCGGAGTTCTTTAAAAGCACTAGGTATGTCTTAGAATAGATTGGATAAATATTTTAAGAAGGCTACCTAGAAAGGTATGATATGGCTTAAATAAGACTCACCTAGAAAGGCTCCTAAAGAGATATGAAACGTCTTAAATAGGACTACCAAGACAGGTTATGGTACGTCTTAAACAAGACTAACCTAGAAAGGTTCTCGGGAATGATACGACACGCCTTAAATAAGACTATAAGGTTAACTTGGATATGTCTCAAACAAGACTGACCTATAGAGGCTCCTGAAGAGGATAAGGAGGAATTGGATACATGTCTTTAAGAAGATTACCTAGAAAGGAATGATATGTTCTAAACAATACTAACCTAGAACAGTTTTTGGAAATGGTGTGATACGTCTTACACAAGATTCACCTGGAAAGACTCTTAGATAGGATACGGGATATCTTAAACAAGACTTACCTAGAGAGGTTCCTATAAAGGGAACGATACGTTTTAAACAAAACTACCTAGAAAGATTCCTATAAAGGGAACGATATGTTTTAAACAAAACTACCTATAAAGGTTCCTATAAAGGGAATGATATGTTTTAAACAAAATTACCTATAAAGGTTCCTATAAAGGATATGGCATGTTTTAAACAAAACTACCTATAAAGGTTCCTATAGAGGACATAAGACGTTTTAAACAAAACTACCTAGAAAGGTTCCTATAAAGGACATAAGACGTTTTAAACAAAACTACCTAGAAAGGTTCCTATAAAGGACATGAAACGTTTTAAACAAAACTACCTAGAAAGTTTCCTATAAAGGACATGATGTGTTTTAAACAAAACTACCTAGAAAGGTTCCTATAGAGGACATAAGACGTTTTAAACAAAACTACCTAGAAAGGTTCCTATAAAGGACATGGGACGTTTTAAACAAAACTACCTAGAAAAGGTCAGGATACGTCTTACACAAGACTGCTTGGAAAGGTTAGGATAATTGTCTTGGACAAGACTACCTGGAGAGGTAAGAAATTCTTAGATTGCTTCTGGATTGTCTTTGAAGAAAGACTTGGAATGAGGTATTAGAATTGTATCTGTTAGGATTGAATCGTTGATACGATCGTATTTGCACTGTAATTGAATGATAACATCCTTCTGATTATGAAGTGACTTGAAAAGGCAGTGTTAGTTGTATGCAATGTTATGATGCATGTGTCATGTAATGAGATTCTCAAAATAAATGATAATTATGCATGTATGCCGATCCCACACTGCGGGACGCAAATAGTACGGGCGTGGGAAGATCAGTTACGCAACAATGCTCCTTGTGTTTGAATTCTTGAAAGATATGCCCCTAGTCAATAGGATTCTTGATTGTAAGTGTTGATTTGAATGTGAAGCAGATGCTTTTCAGAATGGGTCCTGCGTTTCGGTTGCGCCCGACGGACAGTGATTTGCTGAGTACTTAGAATGAGATGATGTCTTTTATAAGACTACCTGAAGAGGTCCTTGGAAAGAATGGGAAATTGTCTTAAACAAGACTGCACTTTAAACAAAGCTCAAAGAGATGTGTTTGTGCAGAGGGTCAAAAATATTCCCATAGAGGATAAAGACTGTTTTTAAGGAATGTGGGGTTTTAAACAAAACTTAGGAAAAACATCTTGAAGAAGGTCACCCTAGAAATGATGGTGAACTGTCTTAGAGAAGACTTTGTACTTTAAACAAAGCTTGACAAGGTTCTTGAAAGCATAAGAGAAGTTTGAATATGTCTTAAAAGACTAACTGAAAAAGTTAAGAGATGTCTTACAGAAGACTACCTAGAAAAGGTTCTTAGAAAGGAACATGTCTTAGAGAAGACTGTTTGAAAGGGTTTGAAAATAGAGAGGATAAGAAAATGGGTCTTAAAAGACTATCTGAAAAAGGCTCCTAGAAAGGGTAAAAAGTATTTGAACATGTCTTAAAGAAGACTATATGGACAAATTGAGAAATGTCCTATAAAGATTCCTGGAAAGGATGTGAGAGTGGTATTGACCCCATCTGATACTGAGTGACCTTTGCAACGTGCCCCCAGGTAATGGGCTTGCCCCATGGGCTATTCAGCGTCCTTGAGAGATTCTATGGATCTTGATTAGATTGCCCCATGTAAATGGGATGATGACGGGTTATGCCCTGTGTACACATTAGCCATCCCGGTCATGTGTAAGGGGTGTTTCTTCTTTTGATAAGCTTTTTTTGTTGAAGGCTCTGTCGTCTGTCAGTAGGATTTTTTTGTCATTAGCCATGCCCCATGCAACTTCTCCCTGATGTTTAAACATCTGAATCCACATAGACAAGTGTACTTTGTAATGAAATTCATAAGATGCGAATGCATATGTTTGTCTTGAAAGTTTAAAAACATTTTTTTGAATAAAACAAGTTTTTTTTGTAAGAAGTGATATCAACTCAGGAGTTATAGTAGACCTTAAGGAGTCGGGATACCTTTACTAACGATATGCTTTCGAACTAACCATGCTTCAGTTAGGACTTTTAAGGGTTGTAACGTGGCCTGGTTCACGGTTTAAAGAAACAAAAGATAGAGGCTCAAAGTTTATTTGTACCTATCCCAATCTTCGTGATGTTCTCCAGTCCTATGCTCAGTTAACTATGCATTTAGTCTCCAAGAGAATTTGGGGAATTATGACATTGTCATGATGGTTCAAAAACCAAAGGTTTATCTGCAAAGGCAGTCATTCTCCTTTTTTGTGATATCTTTCCTTTTGTCGAAGGTACATAGTGACCTCTTTTCGACTTTGTTATCCCTAACTTTTGCCTGAACTGTTCATTTTAAAACTACAGTCAGCGGGATGCCCCAATTTTGCCTAAGTCTCCTTAATAGGTTTTGACTTAGCAGGCCCTTGCATTGCTTTCTCTTTTTTCTTTGCGGATACTGACTGCCAGACTTAATGATGACGGGGAACCATCGGTGATTATGTTCAAAGGAACGACTTGGAATGATTAAGTTAACTGAGCAGCTACCCTACCCCAGGTTATATATGAAGGGTTTTATTTTATATGAAGGAAAACTCCTACTTCTTTAGGCTCAAAGGGGTTGACGAGGGATTAACATCCTTATATCTCCATTATTTAGGAATTGAACAATGCCTGTACATCGTCAACATGGTCTGTTCGAAAGCGTAGTGTATGAAATTGTGGTATCGTTTTCGTCATTCTCCCTCTAAAGGTGTACGACTTTAATCGAGAGTTGAATATCACAAAGGAGAAAACCAAGTAAAAACACCGTTTTGAATATAGTGAGAACACTAGGAATGAATCAAGACAAACGTAAGCAATGCATTAATGATTGTTGTAAAGTACATAGCATATGTCATAAGACTAATGTTTAAACAAACGGAAAGAAATTGCGAATGAAAACAAAACTAATGATCTGAGAAATCCTCCTTCTAGCCACCTATGGCTTTAGACTTGCTAGGATCTTCGAACTCAATGAGCCCTTCTTCAATCAAATCTTGTATCTTGTGTTTCAACGGCCCACAATCCTCTGTATCATGACCAGGACTGTCTGAATGATAAGCGCATCTAGCATGATGCTTGTACCCGGGAGCGGGGTTAGCTGGAGCTGAGTATGGAGGCAGCAGAGTTACCAGGTTCTGGCTGAGCAGACGTTGCAAAGCTTGAGACAATGGCATGTACAACGGAGTGAATGATCGTTTTGGCTTGGACCTCCAGGTGCGTTGGCCACCCTGTTGCTTTTGCTAATCCATTGATCTCTTCTGCTGAAATCTTGTTGGATAATATGGTCGGGATGTTAGGTTATCCTTCCCAATGGTCCCTTGTTCTGGAGATAGAAGAGGAATCTTCTCTTAATGTCATGAAAATGATGTGTATGCCATGCATGATATGTATGATATCCTTTTTTCTTTCTTTTTTTTTTGAATAAAATATGATGCAAGAATGCCCCTGATGTATGATGAATAGAAAAAGAAATAATAAAAAAAAATGGTCAACACATATATATACATATAGCACATAATCACATAAGTTCATAGGTCCGACGTAGCGGCTCTTGGGAGCCAACCTTATTATAGGGGGTTCTAGAAGGTCTCATGGGGTCGTTCGTAGCCTCCGAGACTTTTTGTCTCTTTGGGTTTTAGAACAACTCATTTTATCCATGAGGTTCGAATTTTTGGGGTAGGTTCTCGGAGAGATCAACCAAGTATCCCGTCCTGCCCTCAACAAAGTCAAGCCTCGTTTTGGACATTTCCGTATATTCAACCCACTCCGAGTGGAGTTATCAATGAGACTCGTAGGCGATTCATGCTCCCCTATTGATCTCAAAGTTAACTCCCACACTTAGGGTTTAACACAACATAGAAAATACCAGCAATGCATATAAAAATATAACAACAGGCAATTAGATATAAACATATTAACATGAATAATTAAATATAAACATATTATAAACAATTAAATATTTTTTAGATAAAAAACAAATAAACAAATTTTTTTTTTTTTAAAAAAAAAATATAAAAAAAAATAATTACAAACCCTAAAAAAGGCGAATTAGCCAAACCCTAAAAAGTTGTCAAACCTAAACCCTGCCAAAACCTAAAACCTATAGGAGCATAGTATTCACTATTAAGTTTTCCCCAGCAGAGTCGCCAGCTGTAGCAACCTGCCTAAAATTTAAACTTAGAGTCGCCACCTATTCTACCAAGGCGAATAGGAAACCTATGCAATTAAGAGATCAGGGTAAGATACTATATTCGGGTTAAGGGAAGGTGTTAGGCACCCAAAACCCTTTCCTAAAGGTTAACATTGCAAAGATGAAGGTTTGTGGCAAAAGATAAAGTAAGATGACAGACAGTAAATAGAGTTAAAGGCTAATTATTTGAACATGATTAGAGTTTGGAAGAGGGGGACTCGCCTTGTTGCCAAGTGCCTACGTACCTCCTTATGGAGGATCAGAGTCAACGTAGTTCGGGCACAGGATTGTACGCCTTAGAGTTGAATTGAATGTATTTGAATTTGTTTTGGAGTTGTTTTGAAATGCGAATGTTCGAAGGTATTTTGAGCTACCTTATCGTAGTTGTGAACATCGCAGTGTTGAAACACCGTAGTATCGTGGTTTAGTGTATTTTGAGTGTTTTAGGATTTGGGCGTACAACCCTGATTTGATTTAGCACTATTAACCGCAACGATCAATAGATTCGATCGCCATAGTTAACAGATTGAAAGTTGTATCGTTACCAATTTTAATCAATTAATTTGATTATTACTAATAACGAATTATAGTATTTTAATAATTTAATAATTAATTTGTATCGTTACCCCTCGTAATCGATTGATTCGATTAAAAAGAATAACGAATTAGGAATGAGGAAATTGAATAGTTAATCATCGCAACCAATGAGGATGGTTGAAACCATTTAACTAGATAGAAATTAATTGTATTTTAGTTAAATAAACATTTAATTAAAATTATTATCGCCCATAGCGATTAATCGATTTAATCGGCACGAACAATAAATTGTATTTTTAATATAAATATCATATAATAATTTATTTTTAAAAAAAATAATTATTAGCATATTGATAAATATATAAAAAAGAATTAATTAAACAAATATATTAATTAAAATTGTTTTGGTTTATTGAGGCTAGGATTTAGTATGGCAGACCTGAGGGTCTATATTATAAGGACTAGTCTTGGGCGTTGGATCCAAAGGAACTGGTGATTGAATGGCCAGATCTGAAGTGTTCATGGTGAGGTGCAAGGCCTGGGGTGTATGGGATCACACAAGAGAATTTAGAAAAAATATAAGTGAGGGGCCAGGGATCGAACCCTGGACCCTTGGGACACCCAACAAACACGCTTGCCAGCTCATCTATGGCCATGGGGTGTTAACGAAATGCGCCCTAATTAATATATAGAAAATAACAGGATGCTGGCTGCCATACCCCTAATTTTGCCCTAAGCTTTTTCATCATTCATTCGCATTAGCATCGATTAATTCAACTGTATCCAAAATAAGTTTTGTCTCCCCACATTGCATTTCAAATCAGCATGAAATTTTCTATTAGTTTCTCATTATTTCAATTAGTAAATCATTTTAAGTTTTGCATAATTTTATTAAAATTTGCATCTTAATTCATTCATAGTACCTCATATACATCATTTCGCATTTAAATTAAAGAGTTGAATTTGCAATGTCATTTAATCGACAAGTTAACTATTTTATAATTGTATTTTGTTATTATTATTATTATTATTATTTTAATCATGACATATTTTATTCTTTTTACTTCACTTTGCATTCATTTTACTAGAATATACATTTTTTTGTGTCACATTTTTAGGTCTAGGTCCATTTTCTTTAATAGTTATCCATTAAATAAAAAAAATCAACTTCACTTACACTATCCACCATAGTTAATTACACACATGAGTACATCATGAAAAGACAAACAAATTGAACTCCCATGCTGCAACGGTCTTCTTTATCATCTTCACATCTCACCATCATCCAGCTTGCACAAAACAACAAAAACCATGCTGTCCCATGTGGTCCAAAATGCTGCTCCACCACTGACCTTGCTGTATCATAAACGATCAAAACATTGCACCAAAATAGGCAAATACAAACCTGCATCAAAAAGCAACATAACAGAGCATCAAAAGTGTTCAAATTCACCAAGTTTTCCCCCTCAAAGTCTCATCAAAAACCCTAATCTCCTCCCTATATAAACAGCCTCATTCTTCAGCAATGCAGGGGGCCACCAACAATTATCATCTAAACCTCTGCCCATTTTTCAACAGTCACATACAAAATTATGACTTCAAATTCAACTCACAACTGAAATTTCACCTTCAATACATTCAACTCACACAACCATCCAAAACCGAGTCTCACCATAAACAGCATACCACCCTTCACTAACCTCTCACATAAACATTAACTTCATTCCTCAACCGAAACTCACCACAAACCTTCAAACAGCTTTACTCTCATATTAACCTTCAACAATACAAAACTCATCATATTCACACCCACTTTCGAAACTACTCACAACATACCTTAACCTCACCTCACCATCATACTCAAAGTCCCTCGCCTCACAGCTTAACTTTCACTCTCCATAAAACAGAATCAGAACCACAAGTCACAGCACAAACAACAAGTGTCATTCATCATCGAACATAGCAACGACCACACAGAAGCAGCAGCGCAAGCAAAGGAGAGACAAAGTTAGAAGCAGAGAAGACCAAAGGCATACCTGGTTTTTCATTTCTTCATTCAATCTATGCTTTAATTTTCTGCATTTAATTTGTAACCACCATGTAGTAATGAATCATATTGTGAAATCTTGGGGTTAGGGTTTTGAATGGCTTAGGGTTTATGATTGTTTGTGTTGTTTGTTGTTGAGCCATATCCGCGAGAGAGAACCGATAGAAGCGTATTGTTGTTATTGTTCGAACCGAAAGAGAGAGTGTAATCGAGAGAGCATCGAGAGCGAACGAGAGGGGTGTTTGATTTCGTTGTTGTTTTGAGTTCATAGCCATGGCAGAGTTGAGTTGAGAGAATCGCGAGAGAGATGAAGAGGTTGCTTTGTTGTTTGTTCACTAAAAGAGGAGAGTCAATTTCTGTTTCGTGATAAGAGATTCCGAGACGATGAGAGGCCGATACGGCTGTTTGGGTGGACTGTTTAAGCGCTTAGAAGATATAGGGTTTTCCATTTGGCTATGCTAACCCGAATGGGCCTTCAACTCAACCTGGCCCGATTCTACTTGGATCATCACACCTTGTTTTCTGTTGTACCTCCCCAAAGCCCTACAACCATTTGGGCTTGTGGTTAGGCCCATGTGCCTGGTCCTTTATTTTAATTCTTGTTTTTAGTTTTGTTTATTTTTACATAAAAAAATAAAATAAAATATCTCTACTAATAATTTCAAAAATATGAAAAGCATCTTACCTTGTTTGTTTAGAATAGGATTTGGCTTGTATGTTTAAAAAACAATTTCATTCAATAAAACTTCTCGATCCAATATCGAGTCTATTTCAAATCTTCTCACAAAAACTTCAAAAAAACAATTTAAATTCATTATTTTATTTTTCGCCCAAGCGCGAAGTCTTTATTTGTCCAAGTGCAAATTTCACCCAAATGTGAATCTCATTTCAAAAATTATCTTTTCCGCCAAAGTGCGACTAGACCCATTTCATAAACCCTAAAACGCTTGATCCAACGTCAAGTTGTTAATCCTCTTTTTTAACTATATCAAAGAGATCAAGTGACAAGAAGTGCATACCTCTTGAATACCTTTGGTCCTTTGAATCCCTAATATAATTAAAACTTTTCTAAATCAAATCAAAGTGATCAAGTGACAAGAAGTGAACACCTCTTGAATACCTTGATCTTTTGAATTAAAATGCACTAATCAAATCAAAGTGATCAAGTGACAAGAAGTGAACACCTCTTGAATACCTTGATCTTTTGAATTAAAATACACTAATCAAATCAAAGTGATCAAGTGACAAGAAGTGCACACCTCTTGAATACCTTGATCCTTTGAATCAAAACACATTAATCAAATCAATAGATCAAGTGACAAGAAGTGAACACCTCTTGAATACCTTGATCTTTTGAATAAAATACATTAATCAAATCAATAGATCAAGTGACAAGAAGTGAACACCTCTTGAATACCTTGATCTTTTGAATAAAAATACATTAATAAAACTTGGACAACAAGTGACAATGGGACTCGCTCCTGTTGAATACCTTGGGTAAAGGACGCGCTAGGTGAACACCTTGCTCAAATACTTTACTAAACGTCCGCAAACATCCATCATAACATAAAAAACAAATCTCGTAGTTCTTTCGAACTACAATCGCTCTGATTCTTCCATTGAAGATATGTAGGCACAAGACTCAAATGTCTTGTCGAGCGCACTAATAAAAAATATAATTTCGTAGTCCCGAACTACGATTGCTCTGATTTTCCCCATTGGGAATACGTAGGCACAAGACACAAACCTCTTGGCGAGCATAATAATAAAATTCCTTTCTTTTTTTCTTTTTTTCCCCATAATAAGAAACCAAAAACATGTTCTTTCTCTTAATTAAATAAAGGTAGACTTAAGCTAACACTCGATTGCAAAACAACTAAATGGGTCCCATCGAGTACGATGGAGGTAAGGGGTGCTAACACCTTCCCCTTGCTTAACCGACTCCCGAACCCAAAATTTGGTTGCGATGACCAACTTATTCATTGTATCCATTTCCCAAGGGTTTTATCAATATTTTCCCTTTCCCATTGGAATAAATAAAATTTGGTGGCGACTCTGTTTGTTACAATTTCGTGGCGATCATTTTTTGACCCGCGACACTGGCAACCAAACGCGCGCGCATATTTGAACAAACCAGTGGTACAAAGACACATCATCATCGTCCCTAGAGAAATTGGAAAACCTGTAAAACTAGCTGCGATTTAGCTACGGATTTTGTTGTAGCAAACCAAACCAGGGAAATAGCGAATAGCACACCCCTTTGCATAAATATTTTGCAACCTTACCCTCGCCTTCGTCTGAGTCATGCGAACTCAACTATGCCATTATTGTGACCTAATTTCACTTCTATAAGAAATCCCCAATTCGAAACCCTAAAGCTTAAAACGGACTCTAATGGCGAATCACGTTTTAAACACACAAACTCCAAACAAACGATCCAGAGACGTTCATAGCATAAAGACAAACCTAAATGCGCAATCATATTTCAATGGAAGTGCATGAATTGTTCATATCGATCAAGTTTTCAGAGCAACTTACTTTGACGAATGGGAGATAATTCTGGGGGTGTTGATGCTATGCCAATGTCCAATCACCTTCAGAATGTCACGAGCAAGCTATTGTAACCTTTGAATCTTGTTGAAACTTCCCAATTCTTGCAAATCGAATTTGAGTTTTGGACGGATTTTTTTGTTCTTGGCTGCACTCCCTTTTCCAGAATCTTTCCCCTAATCTGGTCCCTTGTGTTTAATACTTATACTGGAATGAATTAGGTTAAAAAAGAGAGCCCAAGGATTATTGAATCAAAGTTTGCCATATTTGAGAAATTTGATTTCATTCTTGAATGGCAAGCTACTATTTTCGATCAATATTGTATCAAATCTTTCCAATCCATGTATGCACGAAATTAAATATATTTTAGACATTAATTGTGATTGGAAATACTTAAAAATCTATTTTCCATCAAAATATTTGATTTTTATGTTAATTAAATCATTAAAATAAAATAAAAAATCATATTAAATCAAATATAATGTTAAATTTCGTGGAAAATAATTTTGGGCATGCTAATGTCTTGTGGACCAAGAGTGTAACAAAAAACCATGGGCCCATTTGCAAATTTTCTCAACTTGAACCTCCTTTTTTCATATTTGGTCCTCAAAAAATCACCCAATTTTGATCAAGCATATCTCACCCAATTTTTAAGCTATGAGAGAGTTCTAATACTTTTTGGAAACCTCAAGAGGTCCTCCATAAGCCACTTTGGAATATATTTTTCATTTGGAGCTTTTATCTTGATCATATCCTCTTTGGGAAAAAACCGCTTTTGGAGGATGCCTGAAAATGACCTGTAATCTTTTGCACTGTATCTCTCAAATGAATCCTTTCTAGCCCTGGCTTGTGAGACAAAGTTGTAGAGAATCCAATTTCCTTCAAAATAGGCTTTGAGTGGGGAATTTTTGATGTTCCATGTGAAAGTTATGCCCAGTCAAAGTTAGGTTGACTTTCTCCTAAGAAACCCTAATTTGAACCTTTTTGTATTTGTTCATTTCTGAGTTTCTATTAATGGAATCATGATCAATCTTTGATCAAATGATGGTTATACTTCACATACTTGATGTTGGCCAAAAATTGGGAGGCTTTGACTATGCTCTGATTATGGTTGACTTTTAGGTCAAACCAGTTGACTGTGGATCATCTGGACTTTTGAATGAGTAACCTTTGGGACTGAATCTTGAACTTTGAATTATTGTAACTGGAATATGGAAGGCAAATTTTGGGGTATGACAGCTGCCCCTGTTCAATCTTCTTGAACCTGAAGAGGTAGAAGATGATTGGACACTGAAATGCCCTGAAATTTGCTTGCGTAGGGAAGGATTTCTGTGGGAGATGGATTTATAGATGCCACCTGTTTGCCTGGCGGGGAATTTGTCTAAAGCATATGCTTTTTAGACCTGGATCATTTGATTGTATCTGAGGAGAGAGGAAGTAATGTCTTACATAAGACTACCTGAAGAGGTTCCTGAATAGGATATATCGAAAGTTGATGCGAAGAAGCTTAGGCTTTGAACAATGCTTAGGAAGAATGTCTTAGAGAAGACTTACTACGGAGTTCTTTAAAAGCATTAGGTATGTCTTAGAATAGATTGGATAAATATTTTAAGAAGGCTACCTAGAAAGGTATGATATGGCTTAAATAAGACTCACCTAGAAAGGCTCCTAAAGAGATATGAAACGTCTTAAACAGGACTACCAAGACAGGTTATGGTACGTCTTAAACAAGACTAACCTAGAAAGGTTCTCGGGAATGATACGACACGCCTTAAATAAGACTATAAGGTTAACTTGGATATGTCTCAAACAAGACTGACCTATAGAGGCTCCTGAAGAGGATAAGGAGGAATTGGATACATGTCTTTAAGAAGATTACCTAGAAAGGAATGATATGTTCTAAACAATACTAACCTAGAACAGTTTTTGGAAATGGTGTGATACGTCTTACACAAGATTCACCTGGAAAGGCTCTTAGATAGGATACGGGATATCTTAAACAAGACTTACCTAGAGAGGTTCCTATAAAGGGAACGATACGTTTTAAACAAAACTACCTTGAAAGATTCCTATAAAGGGAACGATATGTTTTAAACAAAACTACCTATAAAGGTTCCTATAAAGGGAATGATATGTTTTAAACAAAACTACCTATAAAGGTTCCTATAAAGGATATGGCATGTTTTAAACAAAACTACCTATAAAGGTTCTTATAGAGGACATAAGACGTTTTAAACAAAACTACCTAGAAAGGTTCCTATAAAGGACATAAGACGTTTTAAACAAAACTACCTAGAAAGGTTCCTATAAAGGACATGAAACGTTTTAAACAAAAATACCTAGAAAGGTTCCTATAAAGGACATGATGTGTTTTAAACAAAACTACCTAGAAAGGTTCCTATAGAGGACATAAGACGTTTTAAACAAAACTACCTAGAAAGGTTCCTATAAAGGACATGGGACGTTTTAAACAAAACTACCTAGAAAAGGTCAGGATACGTCTTACACAAGACTGCTTGGAAAGGTTAGGATAATTGTCTTGGACAAGACTACCTGGAGAGGTAAGAAATTCTTAGATTGCTTCTGGATTGTCTTTGAAGAAAGACTTGGAATGAGGTATTAGAATTGTATCTGTTAGGATTGAATCGTTGATACGATCGTATTTGCAATGTAATTGGATGATAACATCCTTCTGATTATGAAGTGACTTGAAAAGGCAGTGTTAGTTGTATGCAATGTTATGATGCATGTGTCATGTAATGAGATTCTCAAAATAAATGAGAATTATGCATGTATGCCGATCCCACACTGCGGGACGCAAATAGTACGGGCGTGGGAAGATCAGTTACACAACAATGCTCCTTGTGTTTGAATTCTTGAAAGATATGCCCCTAGTCAATAGGATTCTTGATTGTAAGTGTTGATTTGAATGTGAAGCAGATGCTTTTCAGAATGGGTCCTGCGTTTCGGTTGCGCCCGACGGACAGTGATTTGCTGAGTACTTAGAATGAGATGATGTCTTTTATAAGACTACCTGAAGAGGTCCTTGGAAAGAATGGGAAATTGTCTTAAACAAGACTGCGCTTTAAACAAAGCTCAAAGAGATGTGTTTGTGCAGAGGGTCAAAAATATTCCCATAGAGGATAAAGACTGTTTTTAAGGAATGTGGGGTTTTAAACAAAACTTAGGAAAAACATCTTGAAGAAGGTCACCCTAGAAAGGATGGTGAACTGTCTTAGAGAAGACTCTGTACTTTAAACAAAGCTTGACAAGGTTCTTGAAAGCATAAGAGAAGTTTGAATATGTCTTAAAAGACTAACTGAAAAAGTTAAGAGATGTCTTACAGAAGACTACCTAGAAAAGGTTCTTAGAAAGGAACATGTCTTAGAGAAGACTGTTTGAAAGGGTTTGAAAATAGAGAGGATAAGAAAATGGGTCTTAAAAGACTATCTGAAAAAGGCTCCTAGAAAGGGTAAAAAGTATTTGAACATGTCTTAAAGAAGACTATATGGACAGATTGAGAAATGTCCTATAAAGATTCCTGGAAAGGATGTGAGAGTGGTATTGACCACATCTGATACTGAGTGACCTTTGCAACGTGCCCCCAGGTAATGGGCTTGCCCCATGGGCTATTCAGCGTCCTTGAGAGATTCTATGGATCTTGATTAGATTGCCCCATGTAAATGGGATGATGACGGGTTATGCCCTGTGTACACATTAGCCATCCCGGTCATGTGTAAGGGGTGTTTCTTCTTTTGATAAGCTTCTTTTGTTGAAGGCTCTTTCGTCTGTCGGTAGGATTTTTTTGTCATTAGCCATGCCCCATGCAACTTCTCCCTGATGTTTAAACATCTGAATCCACATAGACAAGTGTACTTTGTAATGAAATTCATAAGATGCGAATGCATATGTTTGTCTTGAAAGTTTAAAAACATTTTTTTGAATAAAACAAGTTTTTTTTGTAAGAAGTGATATCAACTCAGGAGTTATAGTAGACCTTAAGGAGTCGGGATACCTTTACTAACGATATGCTTTCGAACTAACCATGCTTCAGTTAGGACTTTTAAGGGTTGTAACGTGGCCTGGTTCACGGTTTAAAGAAACAAAAGATAGAGGCTCAAAGTTTATTTGTACCTATCCCAATCTTCGTGATGTTCTCCAGTCCTATGCTCAGTTAACTATGCATTTAGTCTCCAAGAGAATTTGGGGAATTATGACATTGTCATGATGGTTCAAAAACCAAAGATTTATCTGCAAAGGCAGTCATTCTCCTTTTTTGTGATATCTTTCCTTTTGTCGAAGGTACATAGTGACCTCTTTTCGACTTTGTTATCCCTAACTTTTGCCTGAACTGTTCATTTTAAAACTACAGTCAGCGGGATGCCCCAATTTTGCCTAAGTCTCCTTAATAGGTTTTGACTTAGCAGGCCCTTGCATTGCTTTCTCTTTTTTCTTTGCGGATACTGACTGCCAGACTTAATGATGACGGGGAACCATCGGTGATTATGTTCAAAGGAACGACTTGGAATGATTAAGTTAACTGAGCAGCTACCCTACCCCAGGTTATATATGAAGGGTTTTATTTTATATGAAGGAAAACTCCTACTTCTTTAGGCTCAAAGGGGTTGACGAGGGATTAACATCCTTATATCTCCATTATTTAGGAATTGAACAATGCCTGTACATCGTCAACATGGTCTGTTCGAAAGCGTAGTGTATGAAATTGTGGTATCGTTTTCGTCATTCTCCCTCTAAAGGTGTACGACTTTAATCGAGAGTTGAATATCACAAAGGAGAAAACCAAGTAAAAACACTGTTTTGAATATAGTGAGAACACTAGGAATGAATCAAGACAAACGTAAGCAATGCATTAATGATTGTTGTAAAGTACATAGCATATGTCATAAGACTAATGTTTAAACAAACGGAAAGAAATTGCGAATGAAAACAAAACTAATGATGTGAGAAATCCTCCTTCTAGCCACCTATGGCTTTAGACTTGCTAGGATCTTCGAACTCAATGAGCCCTTCTTCAATCAAATCTTGTATCTTGTGTTTCAACGGCCCATAATCCTCTGTATCATGACCAGGACTGTCTGAATGATAAGCGCAACTAGCATGATGCTTGTACCCGGGAGCGGGGTTAGCTGGAGCTGAGTATGGAGGCAGCAGAGTTACCAGGTTCTGGATGAGCAGACGTTGCAAAGCTTGAGACAATGGCATGTACAACGGAGTGAATGATCGTTTTGGCTTGGACCTCCAGGTGCGTTGGCCACCCTGTTGCTTTTGCTAATCCATTGATCTCTTCTGCTGAAATCTTGTTGGATAATATGGTCGGGATGTTAGGTTATCCTTCCCAATGGTCCCTTGTTCTGCAGATAGAAGAGGAATCTTCTCTTAATGTCATGAAAATGATGTGTATGCCATGCATGATATGTATGATATCCTTTTTTCTTTCTTTTTTTTTTTTGAATAAAATATGATGCAAGAATGCCCCTGATGTATGATGAATGGAAAAAGAAATAATAAAAAAAAATGGTCAACACATATATATACATATAGCACATAATCACATAAGTTCATAGGTCCGACGTAGCGGCTCTTGGGAGCCAACCTTATTATAGGGGGTTCTAGAAGGTCTCATGGGGTCGTTCGTAGCCTCCGAGACTTTTTGTCTCTTTGGGTTTTAGAACAACTCATTTTATCCATGAGGTTCGAATTTTTGGGGTAGGTTCTCGGAGAGATCAACCAAGTATCCCGTCCTGCCCTCAACAAAGTCAAGCCTCGTTTTGGACATTTCCGAATATTCAACCCACTCCGAGTGGAGTTATCAATGAGACTCGTAGGCGATTCATGCTCCCCTATTGATCTCAAAGTTAACTCCCACACTTAGGGTTTAACACAACATAGAAAATACCAGCAATGCATATAAAAATATAACAACAGGCAATTAGATATAAACATATTAACATGAATAATTAAATATAAACATATTATAAACAATTAAATATTTTTTAGATAAAAAACAAATAAACAAAATTTTTTTTTTTTAAAAAAAAATAATTACAAACCCTAAAAAAGGCGAATTAGCCAAACCCTAAAAAGTTGTCAAACCTAAACCCTGCCAAAACCTAAAACCTATAGGAGCATAGTATTCACTATTAAGTTTTCCCCAGCAGAGTCGCCAGCTGTAGCAACCTGCCTAAAATTTAAACTTAGAGTCGCCACCTATTCTACCAAGGCGAATAGGAAACCTATGCAATTAAGAGATCAGGGTAAGATACTATATTCGGGTTAAGGGAAGGTGTTAGGCACCCAAAACCCTTTCCTAAAGGTTAACATTGCAAAGATGAAGGTTTGTGGCAAAAGATAAAGAAAGATGACAGACAGTAAATAGAGTTAAAGGCTAATTATTTGAACATGATTAGAGTTTGGAAGAGGGGGACTCGCCTTGTTGCCAAGTGCCTACGTACCTCCTTATGGAGGATCAGAGTCAACGTAGTTCGGGCACAGGATTGTACGCCTTAGAGTTGAATTGAATGTATTTGAATTTGTTTTGGAGTTGTTTTGAAATGCGAATGTTCGAAGGTATTTTGAGCTACCTTATCGTAGTTGTGAACATCGCAGTGTTGAAACACCGTAGTATCGTGGTTTAGTGTATTTTGAGTGTTTTAGGATTTGGGCGTACAACCCTGATTTGATTTAGCACTATTAACCGCAACGATCAATAGATTCGATCGCCATAGTTAACAGATTGAAAGTTGTATCGTTACCAATTTTAATCAATTAATTTGATTATTACTAATAACGAATTATAGTATTTTAATAATTTAATAATTAATTTGTATCGTTACCCCTCGTAATCGAATGATTCGATTAAAAAGAATAACGAATTAGGAATGAGGAAATTGAATAGTTAATCATCGCAACCAATGAGGATGGTTGAAACCATTTAACTAGATAGAAATTAATTGTATTTTAGTTAAATAAACATTTAATTAATATTATTATCGCCCATAGCGATTAATCGATTTAATCGGCACGAACAATAAATTGTATTTTTAATATAAATATCATATAATAATTTATTTTTAAAAAAAATAATTATTAACATATTGATAAATATATAAAAAAGAATTAATTAAAAAAATATATTAATTAAAATTGTTTTGGTTTATTGAGGCTAGGATTTAGTATGGCAGACCTGAGGGTCTATATCATAAGGACTAGTCTTGGGCGTCGGATCCAAAGGAACTGGTGATTGAATGGCCAGATCTGAAGTGTTCATGGTGAGGTGCAAGGCCTGGGGTGTATGGGATCACACAAGAGAATTTAGAAAAAATATAAGTGAGGGGCCAGGGATCGAACCCTGGACCCTTGGGACACCCAACAAACACGCTTGCCAGCTCATCTATGGCCATGGGGTGTTAACGAAATGCGCCCTAATTAATATATAGAAAATAACAGGATGCTGGCAACCAAACGCGCGCGCATATTTGAACAAACCAGTGGTACAAAGACACATCATCATCGTCCCTAGAGAAATTGGAAAACCTGTAAAACTAGCTGCGATTTAGCTACGGATTTTGTTGTAGCAAACCAAACCAGGGAAATAGCAAATAGCACACCCCTTTGCATAAATATTTCGCAACCTTACCCTCGCCTTCGTCTGAGTCATGCGAACTCAACTATGCCATTATTGTGACCTAATTTCACTTCTATAAGAAATCCCCAATTCGAAACCCTAAAGCTTAAAACAGACTCGAATGGCGAATCACGTTTTAAACACACAAACTCCAAACAAACGATCCAGATACGTTCATAGCATCAAGACAAACCTAAATGCGCAATCATATTTCAATGGAAGTGCATGAATTGTTCAGATCGATCAAGTTTTCAGAGCAACTTACTTTGACGAATGAGAGATAATTCTGGGGGTGTTGATGCTATGCCAATGTCCAATCACCTTCAGAATGTCACGAGCAAGCTATTGTAACCTTTGAATCTTGTTGAAACTTCCCAATTCTTGCAAATCGAATTTGAGTTTTGGACGGATTTTTTTGTTCTTGGCTGCACTCCCTTTTCCAGAATCTTTCCCCTAATCTGGTCCCTTGTGTTTGATACTTATACTGGAATGAATTAGGTTAAAAAAGAGAGCCCAAGGATTATTGAATCAAATTTTGCCATATTTGAGAAATTTGATTTCTTTCTTAAATGGCAAGCTACTATTTTCGATCAATATTGTATCAAATCTTTCCAATCCATGTATGCACGAAATTAAATATATTTTAGACATTAATTGTGATTGGAAATACTTAAAAATCTATTTTCCATCAAAATATTTGATTTTTATGTTAATTAAATCATTAAAATAAAATAAAAAATCATATTAAATCAAATATAATGTTAAATTTCGTGGAAAATAATTTTGGGCATGCTAATGTCTTGTGGACCAAGAGTGTAACAAAAAACCATGGGCCCATTTGCAAATTTTCTCAACTTGAACCTCCTTTTTTCATATTTGGTCCTCAAAAAATCACCCAATTTTGATCAAGCATATCTCACCCAATTTTCAAGCTACGAGAGAGTTCTAATACTTTTTGGAAACCTCAAGAGGTCCTCCATAAGCCACTTTGGAATATATTTTTCATTTGGAGCTTTTATCTTGATCATATCCTCTTTGGGAAAAAAGCGCTTTTGGAGGATGCCTGAAAATGACCTGTAATCTTTTGCACTGTATCTCTCAAATGAATCCTTTCTAGCCCTGGCTTGTGAGAGACAAAGTTGTAGAGAATCCAATTTCCTTCAAAATAGGCTTTGAGTAGGGAATTTTTGATGTTCCATGTGAAAGTTATGCCCAGTCAAAGTTAGGTTGACTTTCTCCTAAGAAACCCTAATTTGAACCTTTTTGTATTTGTTCATTTCTAAGTTTCTATTAGTGGAATCATGATCAATCTTTGATCAAATGATGGTTATACTTCACATACTTGATGTTGACCAAAAATTGGGAGGCTTTGACTATGCTCTGATTATGGTTGACTTTTAGGTCAAACCAGTTGACTGTGGATCATCTGGACTTTTGAATGAGTAACCTTTGGGACTGAATCTTGAACTTTGAATTATTGTAACTGGAATATGGAAGGAAAATTTTGGGGTATGACACATGTCTCTCATTCCAAAAGGTGTACTCAATGTAAAATTGAGACAAACTTAGCTTGTTTAAAGTCTGGTTTAAATTGGAAGAAACTCACCAGGGTAGGTTAAAAGGTGACTAAAGACCTGTTCCTATGTTTATAAGAAACCTGGTGGGTCCTTGTATACAAGCTCAAGAGGAAGCTGGAAATGCTTTTAAGAAGCCTGTGGGTCCTTGTACAAAGCCCAAGAGGAGGCTAATCGAGGGTCATCGAGGGTCCTTGTTATAGCACAAGAGAAAGCTATGTAGTTTTGAACTTATTTTGGCTCTAAGCAAATGGGTAAGAGGTTTCACCGGGAATAATTCCTCTTTGGGTGGATGTGTCCTATTTTTTGGATTCTAAGGTTTTTGCCAAGATGTTTCACTGGGAATAATTCATCTTGGGGGTTTGAACTACAGATTTCTAATTAGGAAAGAGCCTTCACCGGGAAGACATTCTCAATCCTAGGTCATATTCCTATAATATATATATAGTTTAACTGTCCTAGGTTTTACACTCAAACGTAGTTCTAAACAAATATATGAACAGTTCTATATTTGACAGTAATTTAAATAAAGACTGTAAATTGAAAGCTTGTAAAGCCTAACCTGGATGGGGTGGAGGCCTTTGAAGAAGTATGTACAAAGCCTTACCAGCAATTGATGGATAACAGTTGAATATATATGATAAACAGTTAATTGTTTTTTGAAAACAGAAGAAGTGAAGATGGACAAAGATCACATAGGTATCTGAAGAGTTTCACCGGGAATAATGCCCTTCAAATACCAGAAGAATGTTTTGAAAACAGAAAGAAGATTTTGTAAATATAGTTTTGAAAAACAAACTATGAAAAGAAAGAAGGTGTTGGGACTTACACTCTATTAGAGGCCCATATAAAAAAAAGATTTACTGTTTATGAAAACAGTTAAAAATGATCTGAAATGATATAAGGTTTTGTTGTTTGAAAACCTTAATCATCTGTTTAATCGGAGACTGAAAACAGTTTTGAATATTGACAAAAGTCAACTTAATTAAGACAAAGATGAAATCTATACCTAATTAAGACCTAAATAAGTTAGGGTTTTATCATAAAGTTATTCACAAAATAATTAGGTTAAAACAAAATGAATATATATATTTTCAAAGCATTTAAGAAAACACTTAAAACATACTATTTTAAACCTAATAAAATATATGAAATAAATAATATTTTTATGATTTTTTTGATTATTCACAAAATAGATATATTAAATAACAAGTGTGTGAAAAATGAGGTGAAAATGGATATTTTTGATAGGTTAAATAATTGTGTGAAGTTTGTGAATAAAACAAAGAGAAATAGTGGTAAAAAATTGGGGTTGTCTCCTCCAAGGTTTGAACACACGCCCTCTAAGTCACCAGCTCAAAATAACACCACTGGGCCAACGCGCGCTTGGTGTTTATGATACACATCCAGTTCATTATATTTTCAAACAAGTGGTAAATCATGGAAAAATAAAAGAAACAAAAAGTCTGGGGCGAGGGGGATTCGAACCCCTGACTTGAGGCATGAGGAGACTAAGAGCGCATGTGAGGCCACTAGGGCAAGTTATTCATTCGTTTAGAAAACGCCTATCATTAAAAATAAAATAAACTTTGCCCAGAGATTTGAATTTTGCGCGCCATGGCCATAGTCGTCTTCTTCCTCGAGCTCAAGATTTTCAAATTCCTAACTCTCTGGTTTCTCAACTAAATGGCATGATGTAAACATCAATCTTGTTCTAAATTTCCTCACGAATCCAGATATGTAACTAACATTTATTTATATTAACTATAGCTACCTAATTTCTCAGAGAACTCTAAGAACACATGAACCCTAAATTTGAAATTAAATGACAAACAAGATATATAAATGAATGATGATAGAGGGTTTTCAATCCTCTGATGATGCTGAACAAGATAGAATCGAGCTTTATCATAAAGAGTACTTAAATTAAAGAGATGGAGTTCAGAAACTTACCTCTGAAAATGGAGGTCGTGAGGATGATAGAGAGCACCTGGGCTTGTATGAATGATCCCAAAAGCTTCCTTGGGACTCAGTGATGCTAACGGAATGCTTATTGTAACTTCAATTCTCCTGAATTGTTCTATGGACCTCCCTAGATTTGAGCTTCAAGTGGACATGGAGAGTGATGAATCTTGAGTTACAGATGAGCTGCAGCCATCTGAACAGCTTCAATATCACCTGAGGAACACGTCTGGATGCTTGGCTTTGTTGGAAACCTTCTGAATTGCTCTATGGACCTCCAACTGCAACAGCTCCAAAGTGAGAGCAAAAATGGCGTTCCTCCACTTACAGAAGTGATCCAGGTGCTTGGATCACCTCAAATGAACCCCTTTGAGATGTTAGAATGCTTACTTTCCAAAGATAAGCTCTGGTTTGAAGAAAACGATTCTTCTTGCCAAAGAACTTTGAAAAACCATAAGCATGAGAAGAGAAAGAGAAAGCAAGGAATATGGTTGCTTTGGTGTGTTTTCTGAATGAGAAAGAGCCCTCTATTTATAGGCAATTGATTCAGAGCAATTGTGTATAGTGAGCTTGCTTAGTGAAGTGAGTTTGGTTTCTTAGCCATGAAGAAATTTCAAGGAATATCCAAGAGTGATCATTGCAATTTCGAGCCAGCCCCCCATCCATTGATCCTATCTGATCTTAGGGAACATTTCTGATGCAGAGTGAGCTCTAATTGGTTGGTGAGAAGATTCCTTGGGTGATTCATCAATTTGCCATAAATTCCCAAATGTAATCATTACATAATCACATGTTCTTGTTTTGGGAATCTTCCTCAATTCTCATGTCATGGTGGAAATGAATGCATGGCATGTTTTCAGATGTGTTATGGGTCGTGTAGCATCCATAAGTGAGGTCATGTGCACAAAATTGCAAAGTTCAAAAAATGATGCATGACCTATAATTTTACTTCATGGTGCCAACTTTGAACAAGCATAACTCTTAGCTCAAAATGAATTTGGGGAAGGTTGAGCACAATTTGGAAAGCCCTTAACATCTACTTCAAATCATTAGTTTATGGTTTCTTCAGAATCATTTGGGAAAATTGTGAAAAATGAGCCCAAAGTTGGATGAAAACTAGGTTAAAAACACTTAGAAAAATTTCTAAGTTTTTATAACCTAAAGCTTCAAAATTCCAAAACTCTTAAATGGTTGCTCTTTTGAAAAAAGTTCCTATGTAAGATGTTGTTTTATTTTGCAAGATCTACAACTTTCATGTTGGAAGTTTTTTGAGTTGGGTAGGTGAAATTTTTTGTTCCCACAATGCCCTCAAAAACCCTAATTCCCGACTTTTTGCTCCTTGATGATTCTTTTTGAATTTCTTTGGTCAAATGACTTTAATATCCACATATTGATGATATTGATCTTTGAAAGTCATGGTTTGACCAAAAATCTTAAAAGTCAAAGGTGATCCCATACAGTTGACTTTTTCCAGATACAGTGAGATTTTGGACTTTTGTGTGGAATTAAGATCTTCTCCTCAAATGAGTGATGTAAATGAGTTATATTGAGGTAGTAGAGGTTCTTGAATCATGTCTTGAGTTTTGGATCCATGCCCTGATTAAAAGTCAACTATCCTGGTGAATTAGGTCAAAAACCCTAATTGTCGACCAGATGAAAATGATGATTGTAGGCTTTGAATTGAGGTGTGATGTCCAGTGGATCTTGTCATATGAGCTATTTGAAGATGATTGATGTCTTTGAATGATCCCCTGGGGCTTTTTAGGGTTTCCCAAAGGTGATGCCTGATTTTAGTCCTTGATAGGCTTAAAAACCCTTGTCTGGTAACCTGAGTAAACCTGTACTCAGATGACTGGGTGTCTAATCAATCATAGGTGAATATAAAAATGAAGCTTTTGAGTCCTATGATTGTGTTAGAGACTAATCCTTCTATTGATTGATCCTTTGCCTGAGTTTTCTTGTCTTTGAACATCCTTGATTGAATGCCAGATGAAGAAATGACTGCTCTGGGTACTTGTTTTGACCTGATGAAAATCCTGAAGATATGTCATCTCAGGGGGGTCAAAAATTAGGGTATGACAGATGCCCCTATTTAAGTTTCTTTTATCTAGAGGGAGAGAGATTGATATCTCGATCTCTCCTGCGTGAAAGAGACTTAAATATCAAAGAATGCCCGAATTTTGGGCGCTCCTGAGATGTTGTAATTGATAAAATCTTTTCATGACTTGATCCCGTTGTCGCACTTGGCGGGGGATGAGGAGACAAACTCATGTAGAAATACTTGATGCGGATTCTGGCGAATGGATAGTAGTGTAGGATGCGCAATCCATCCTTTTTAACTAAGTGTTGACACTTAGAAAAAGGCAAACAACCTCCCCCTTGTTTCGGATGTCCATATCTCGAAACTGGTCTCAGTCGTGTTTGGACAATATCTCAGATAAAGAGAAAATTTCCAAAGATTTGTTTCTTCATCAAACTTCTTACCAGCACTTGGAGGTAAGATACCATTTGACGGTAAATAAAGAAACTTCAAAGGTTTGTTTCCTCATCAAACTTCTTACCAGCACTTGGAGGTAAGATACCATTTGACGATAAATAAAGAAACTTCAAGGGTTTGTTTCCTCATCAAACTTCTTACCAGCACTTGGAGGTAAGATACCATTTGACGGTAACTAAAGAAACTTCAAAGGTTTGTTTCATCATCAAACTTCTTACCAGCACTTGGAGGTAAGATACCATTTGACGGTAAATAAAGAAACTTCAAGGGTTTGTTTCCTCATCAAACTTCTTACCAGCACTTGGAGGTAAGATACCATTTGACGGTAAATAAAGAAACTTCAAGGGTTTGTTTCCTCATCAAACTTCTTACCAGCACTTGGAGGTAAGATACCATTTGACGGTAAATAAAGAAACTTCAAGGGTTTGTTTCCTCATCAAACTTCTTACCAGCACTTGGAGGTAAGATACCATTTGACGGTAAATAAAGAAACTTCAAGGGTTTGTTTCCTCATCAAACTTCTTACCAGCACTTGGAGGTAAGATACCATTTGACAGTAAATAAAGAAACTTCAAGGGTTTGTTTCCTCATCAAACTTCTTACCAGCACTTGGAGGTAAGATACCATTTGACGGTAAATAAAGAAACTTCACCATCCCTCCTTTCAACTTGACGTTTTTGAAGGATCGTCATATGGTCCCGCGCTCTTTTGAGGGGCTAATGACTTTGCTTGAAAGCAGACGAACTGTTTTCGGGGTGAAAACCAACATTCATCGACCTCTTGAATGTTTAACAGACAAACTGTCTTTCCTTGGGGAAAGACTGCCATTTGCCAATTGCTAGGGGAACAAACTGTCTTCTACTGGGAGAGACTGCCATTTGTTGACTCCGCTGGGGATCATTTGTCGATCCGCTGGGAGATTCTGAATTATTTTCTTTGACGAAAAGTGGCATCTCTTGACCCTGCTGGGGAAATACCAAACTGTTTTCCATGAGGAAAAACTACCACCTATTAATTATGTCGGGGAATCCACACTTCTTGGAGAAGAGAACCGCTCATCGGCCCCTGTAGGGATTTCCAAAATGCGAAACAGACTATCTCATCTGAAGAAGACTGTCGAGTGTCGCTCTGCGGGAGGATCTCGGCTGAGGAAACTCCAAAAGTGAACAAACTATCTCTTTGAGGGAGACTACCATTTGTTGACTTGCTTGGGGAATTTGGGTGTATGAACCTTCTTTATGAAGAAGAAAACCCTTTTGCAACTTTGCAGGGGAATCTCGAGTATATGCCCAAGTAATTTGGGTATTAACATGATCAAAACCTGGCTCGACTCTCTCATTACGCAAATACGGTGTGAGACGAAATGCATGAATATCACGATGATTATGAAATGCAAAGTGAATGTGAATAGAATTGTCGTGGATGTAAAATCCTATGACTCGAATCTTGTTGATCAGAAGATGTCCTCTTCTTGTAGTTCGAACTCTGTTGGGAATGCCTGGTTATCAGTTGTCCGCTGTCCGAAGTGAGTAATATGAATTGAAGTAAAGATCCGTCATTGGGAGATGTTCGCAAAGCGACCTCATGGGGAAATCTTGGTCCTTGGAGTCTCAACCGTTCTCGGAGTAGCTGTTTGCATTCTTCCTATTGTTTGTAAACCTTAGAAAGAAATTTCACCTTTATTTTTGCAACTAAATTCATTTTATTTTATGAAAACATTTGTTTCAAGAAAATGACTATTTAAACTTAAAATGCATTTCAAGAAACTGAATAAGACTCGATTTGCAAAGAAAGGCACAAGGCTCAAATTATTATATATGGAATGGTAATCAGCCAAATGCTTTATTCCATGGAGTATTTACAAAGTTGGAAATTGGTAATTTTTCGGGAAAAGGGCTACGATGAAACGTGACGACCGTTATCTTTCCCTTCCACTCTGAGTTGCGCTGTATTCGTGCTTCGTAGAAGATGACCTACTGCTGATGAATACTCCGCTATGGATTTTTGAATGATCAAGTTTGTCCTGAACACAGTTACTTGCCA
Source organism: Vicia villosa (assembly GCF_029867415.1). Classification (NCBI taxonomy): domain Eukaryota; kingdom Viridiplantae; phylum Streptophyta; class Magnoliopsida; order Fabales; family Fabaceae; genus Vicia; species Vicia villosa. The sequence goes on along the minus strand of NC_081181.1, from coordinate 48,669,001 downwards.
TATATCCCTAACTTTTGCGTAAACTACCCCTTTCGGGTTTTAAGTTTACCGGGATTGAATATTTATTTCTTATGTCTCTAACTTTTGCCTGAATCGCCCTTTCAGGTTTTCGATTCACCGAGACGCTCTTTTTTGCCTAAGCCGCTCTTTGCGAGTTTTCAACTTAGCGAGCTGTTCTTTTAATTATTTAGGCGAAGTATTTCTTGACTGCGTCGACGTTCACAGGACGGGTGAATTCTTCTCCATCCATAGTCGTGAGTATTAAGGCTCCTCCTAAGAAAGCTCTCTTGACCACGTAGGGGCCGTCATAATTGGGAGTCCATTTCCCTTTCGAATCTGTGAGAAAAGATTGAATCTTTTTGAGTACAAGGTCGCCTTCTTTGATTGTGCGAGGTCGAACCTTTTTGTCGAAAGCTTTCTTCATTCTTTGTTGATATAGCTGACCGTGGCATAAAGCTGTCATGCGCTTTTCTTCGATTAAGTTCAATTCATCGAATCTGCTTTGACACCACTCGGCTTCTGTTAATTTTGCCTCCATCAAGACTCTCATTGATGGAATCTCAACCTCTATAGGTAGGACTGCCTCCATGCCATATACAAGGGAGAAAGGAGTTGCTCCAGTCGAAGTACGTACTGATGTACGGTAACCATGAAGAGCATACGGGAGCATTTCATGCCAATCTTTGTAAGTGATGACCATCTTCTGAACGATTTTCTTGATGTTTTTGTTAGCTGCTTCTACAGCTCCATTCATCTTTGGTCTGTAAGGAGATGAGTTGTGATGCTCAATCTTGAATTCTTCACAAAGCTCCTTCATCATTTTGTTATTCAAATTTGACCCATTGTCAGTGATTATCTTGCTAGGAATGCCGTAGCGACAGATGATGTGATTCTTGATAAACCTGACGACAACTTGTCTTGTAACGTTTGCATATGAAGCTGCTTCGACCCATTTGGTGAAATAGTCTATAGCTACCAAGATGAAGCGATGTCCGTTGGACGCTTTTGGCTCGATCATTCCAATCATGTCGATTCCCCACATGGAGAAAGGCCAAGGGGAAGAGAGTATGTTGAGAAGAGATGGTGGCACATGAATTCTATCGGCGTAGATCTGACATTTGTGACACCTCTTTGCGTACTGGTAGCAATCTGACTCCATCGTCAGCCAATAATATCCTGCTCTCAGTATTTTCCTTGTCATGGTATGTCCATTGGTGTGAGTACCAAAGGAACCTTCATGTATTTCTCTAATGAGTACTTCTGCTTCTTTTCTGTCAACGCATCTGAGCAGAACCATGTCGAAGTTTCTCTTGTACAGAACATCTTCATTCAGGAAAAATCTACAAGTTAACTTTCTCAAAGTCTTTCTATCTTTCTTTGACGCCCCTGTCATACCCCAAATTTGTCCTACCCCTTATTTTTATCTGGCTTATAGCTTTTGGATCATATGCATACCTCCATTAGGGCATTAGCATGACTTTGCATTCATTTATTAAATAAAACATCTAAAAGCATGGGATCTATAAGCTTGTCCAATTCCTCAAAAGGATACTTAATGTTTGATCATAAGGCGTTGATTGGTTCAGTTCTTGAAAAGTACTTGATCAAAGGGATTCTATTCATATGCAATGTCTTGACCTAGGGTTTATTTCCCTTGGCACTTGGTGGTCTCGTTATGGTTAAGAAGGTCTGGCAGCTCAATTGGAGATGTTATTGATAGATTGATAAAAAAGGAGGCACATGGAAATTATTTGCAAAAGTGTTAACTTTTAGTCAAAGTCAACCATGTGAGGTTGACCTTTTGACCAAATTCATGTTGATCCATACCTCTGGCTACCATTCCACTTGGATTTATAAAAATGGAAAGGGATTGAATTAAATACTTTAGAAGAAAGTCAAAGTTACATGGCAAAGGTCAACATTTCACAAATGCATTCAAAAGTATACATCCTCATGTTACTGGCCATACGAGGTTACAAGTGCACAAGAATACAGAAAAGGAATTAAAGATACATCACAAAAGAAAAAGAATACAAAATTACATAAAAATTCCAACTTTGACTTTTGTCAACAGTTGACTTTTGGGTCAACCGTTGACCAAGTCAGACCTTGACCATGATGACCAATCCATCCTCGTTCTGCAGCAGCCGCGAGTACGTTGTTCCGAACCCCATGCCTGATCCTAGCTTGATGACATCGCTCCATGGTATATTCATCATCAACAAATAGCCAAAACAGTCCTGCACTTACCAAGCCAATCATGGTTCAACATGAAGTTTTGATCTTCCTATCACCTGCAGCAGTAAACATACATAAAAAAAACCACCTGAACTTGCAGCATTCAGAAACCCATAAGCATATACACATAAAACCCAAATCCCTTCCAAATCAGTCCCTATCTACATTCAAAGTTCACATACATACATCCTAAATCTACATCCACCAACATCCATTCAACAAATTCAACCTAAGTTCTAACAGTCCAATTCCCTAACATTTCTAACACTTACTGCAAGAGAACCTACACCATATTTCAAACCACATAAAAAACATGTATGTAAACCAGGTCAGCACTACAATTCAATTCACCAAAAAAACAATCCACAAAGCATCACAGGCAATTTGCCGCAACAAAATAACAGAACCTTAGCATACTAAGTTTCCAGCATTTTGATTTTTTGATTTCAAACTAACATTAACCAAGTTATACATTCCGATCCTGACAAAAAAGGCTAATCCCCACTGTTTTCATACAATGCAAATCCAATCGCCACCTCAAAGTTCATACCACGACCGTTTGCATTCAGTTCAGTTTCGAACAAATTACTACAAACACATTCAAAGATTATATTAGTTTTTAACCTGTCACAACTTCGTTCAATCTACGCCCGGTTCGTACCTGCACTGAATCAGACCTGAGACACACCACAGAGCCTCAAATTGCAACTTCGCTCATCATCTCGTTCCGCCTGCAAACATCACCACACAGCATACCAATCAAGACAGATCATTGGCATTTACCACAAACAGTAGCTAGCTTCAAAGCCGAACCGGTTTACAAACCTGCAGCCTGCAATACAAAGAAAATAAACCAGTTTCAGCCAGTCCACACATACCACCTCATGTTCAAATTCACTATAAACCATGACATACCAAAAGCATACAAGCATTGTCCATTTAACCATATTCATAAACCACAAAAATCAATTCCAGTCATGAAAACAAAGATACTGAGCCTGCCAGTTTAAATACCCCCATGTACACTTTGATAAAAATAATCAGCTCACATATATACTCATACTAAAGATTGGTTCATGAACTGGCATATCAAAAGACCACGGCAAAAAGGGGAAACCGGATTCGAAATTAGCAATGCACTCGAGTTCTGTCTATAGTCAGCATGTGTTCAGCTTCCAAACAGTTTTTAACTGATTAACAAGTGTTACTTGGCAGGGAGACTAACTTCAAACAGAAATTGAAAAAAGGACAGTTTCTAACAGATTCAGTTCTAACCTATAACCACCTTCTAACTGTCATAACAGATTCATAACAACCTAACCGAACCAGCCAGCTCAGCAATACCCATAACAGAAATAACTAACCCTTACCACAGATAACAAACTAACTGAGTCACTAACAGAAAACAGTTACACTAACAGCTATTAAAACAGAATGGGAAGTTGAAAACTAACCTTCAGAAAATAGATCTTCTTCATCTCTATATAACAGGCTCTCCTTCACTCTTCATTGCTCTGGATCCATTCATCATTTCTTCACCATTTCTGAACTTCCACTCTCCACCATTTTCACCAATCCCACGATTCTTCATCCATCTTCATCCATCTTCTTCATCTTCCACCACACACTTCAATCTCCACCAAAATCTTCATTTTCTCCTTCTCTTCTGCAACTCGTTCATCATCTTCTCCTTATCCACACACTCTCAACCTTCTGAAATCACCTTCCTCATACTGCAAACCTTCATCTCTACAACCAATCTTCATCTCCGTACCAACCTTCATCAAATCACCAAAAGAAACTCAGAAAAAGAGAAGGAGAACAGAACAAAAAGAAGAATCGTATAACAGAATTGAAGACTCACAAAAGAATCGGTAACAAACTTATCTGAAATCAGAACTTCTGAATTCCCTTCTCCCTCACGCTTCATCACCAATCTTCTTCAATTTCTTTTTCTGAATCTTCATCACAACTCACTTCATCTTCTCTCCACTTCAATCATCACGAAACTTGCAAAACAGAAAAGAATCACAACAATCGTCATCGATAATCATCAATGACCTTCATCACTCACAGAATTCTTCTTCATCTTCATCAATCTTCAACGTGTCATCATTGCAATTCCTGTTCACGATGCAAAACGCAACACGACTTCAACCCGCAACAACAACGGCGCTCATCACCATCATCCTCACAAATTCTTCTTCCGCTACCATCTTTGCAAATCTTCAACATCGCGGCGTCTTTGCCATTCTCGATGAACAGAAACGATTGAGATAGAAACGAAGGGAGATCGGAGAACGGGGGTCGAGAGAGATCGAGAGGCGAGGTAGGGATGACGTTGTCCGTTGGTATTTGCGGCGGCGAACGGAGTTTTTGATCGGAGAAGAGGAAATACGGTTGGCGCCGTTCATGAATGAGGACGAAGAAGTCCAATGGTCACAAGGTTAGGTAACCCTAAGTTCCTCTTTCTATTTTCCTTTTCTTTTTTATTTTTTATTTTATTAATTAAATTGTTAATAATAAAATCTGGTAATCAAAATGGATCACACAAAAATATATCTTGGGCCTGCTATGCTATCCACCCCTCCTGTAGGCCCGTTGTCTTTTTTGGCATTAAAATCTGTACAGAAAAACATTTCCCCTGGGCCAGATTCGCTACTAACACCCCCTGAGGCCCATGCTATTCTTTTTGGCAAATAAGATCTCTGCAAAAACTCTGTTGGGCTTAATCCAGATGGGCCCTGCGCCCCAATCACTCTTTACACCTATTTTGTAGGTTTACACCCCCTGATCCACATTTGTTAATTAGTATTTTTTAGGTTCTATTAGATTTTTACCATTTTCTTTTAGGTGATAAAATGCTAATTTTCTTCCTTTTAATTTTGAGACTTTAATACAATTTTGACACAAAAAATAATCATAAAAAATGTTAGTTTTAGCCTATTTGCTTTTTAGTCTTTTTACTTGACTTGTAATTCAATTTCTCTCATAAAAATCAATAAAAAATAGTAGTATTTTTAGTCCACTTTTACTATATTTTCTACTTGTTCTTTTTCATGCTCTTATGCTATTTTCATATACTCCACTTTTTGCTTTATTTTCCATGTGTCTTTTATTCCTAACCTTAGGTAGAAACCATGATAACATTAGGTAGAAATTCCCTTCATACTTAGGCTAGTTTCTTTTTCTTTTACAACATAAAACATCTAAAAATATCTAAATAAATTCCCTTTAAAAAATACAAAGAAAATACTAAAAAACACTAATAATCAAAGTGAAAATTCTTAAAAAGGGAATGGAAGCTTGAACATCCCTTGCTTAAGGGAATGTTCGAGTGCTTGGATCTCCCTTGCTTAAGGGTCCCATTCAGGCGTAAGTTCCCAACTTCTAAAAAACACCAACCAAAGAGTAACTCGAGTTTCCCTTGCTTAAGGGATTTCCTCGAAACACTCAGACTCTCTCTCACCTCTTTTCTTCAGGGCATTGTTTTCTCTGCTCTATTGCATCCTAGGTCGATCCCTTATGCAAGAGCGCGAGCGTTAACTCCGCCCAACTAAAAAACACAAAAACAAACAAAAACATGTGAGCCGAACTACGGCGCTCTGATTCCTGAAAAGGATACGTAGGCATCAAGTCGCGGGGCTTGAACGAGCACATTTGTAAATATTTCTTCTTTTCCCCGTATTTCTTTTTGCATGCATTCACATATAGGTAGACATAGTACACACCCTTTAGATAGAAATAAACATAGGTGGATACCATCGAGTACGATGGGCGCGAGGGGTGCTAATACCTTCCCCTTGCGTAACCGACTCCCGTACCTAGATTCTCTGGTCGCAAGACCCTGTTCTTTCCTTTGTCAGGTTTTCTGATATTCCTTTCCCTTATGGGATAAATATATTGGTGGCGACTCTGTTCATTTTTCGCGAGCGTGCGACAGCTGGCGACTCTGCTGGGGATACCTAAGCAAGTCGATCCTAGCCTTTGTTTGTTTCTTTTATTGGGTGTGCTATATACTGCTTATGTGTTGCATTCATTTATTTTATGCTTGCATATCATGTCTATTTCCTGCTTGCATATCATGTTTACTTTCCGCATGCATCTGGACTATATTATGGGTCCCCGTGGGGACCACATATTTTTCTGCTTTGTTTTGCAGGTGGGGGGTTTTTGTGAGGTAAAAGGCCCACTACCCAGGCCAGTGACACATAGGATTAGCGTGGATGCTCATGTTGACTCCCGTAGCGCTTGCTATGATCGAGTTCGACATGGGGTACCACAACTGGGCGAGGTTCTTTCATGGAACACTGTGTCTGGCACGCTTGCTTCCTCAAACACTTTGTACCCCATGGGAACTGTAGACCCTAGTGACCATTAGGGACCACCTGTCCGTGTCTAGACTACATACCCGTGAGATTGGGGTGGGACAGGAAACCTTGGCTCCTACATACCATTGCTTCTTCAGAGTTGAGGTCGGACCTTTATTTGGTCTATTCTCATGATGCTTGATCTTCTGGTATTCAAAAAAAGCGTCGAACCTTTGATCCTGAGACATTTGACCTATGCAGAGATTTTACATCAGTTACCCAGAGATTGCACAGATTGTTACTCAGATTATGTGGACCCTTGATCCCATACTTTTGCATTGCATAACATCATTGCTTTATCCACTTCATTTGTGGGGGATCCTAAAGTCTATTTCTAAAAAAAAAAGAAAAAGAAAAAAAGAAAAAGAGAAAAAAGGAAATAGAAAAGATACTATATACAAAACAAACCTTGATTTTAAAAAAAAAAAGAGATAAAAAAGAGAAAAGAAAATGGAAGTGTGTGAAAAGACTTTAGGATTCTCCATAAACGAAAACATGCATTCATATTATCATGCATTTCATGGTTCTCTCATAAGCTTATGGGACCTTTTCTACTCTGATTTCAAGATCAACAACAGAATTGGCTTCTCACCGTTATGTGCTTGAACGTTAACAATAGAACAACTCCGTGGGGTTTTGACTGAGATAAGAACAGAAATGGGGATTGACATGAATCAGTGTATGGAACTTATTCAAGCCTTTTCTCTTTGACAAGAAGAATTTAGACAAGTTCCTCAAAGGCCGAATGCCAATGTTAATCTCATCCATGAGAAGGTCTTATGAATCAGAATGTTTGAAGTATTGTTGAGATTCCTATTCTTGGTAAGGAGAATTCACATCATTGAAGTCTGCAAGTTTCCAATTATTGAAATTGACAAAAGGTTCCACCTTTTGGAGAAAAGATTGAAAGCCATAAAAAGTCGTGACGCCACTGATTCAAATGTTGTTGGTTTGTGCCTAAATCCTGATATCAAGAAATGCAAGGATCATCCACTCTCACTCTTAATGATGGATATTGAAGCTAAATTGGTAATCATCTCCTGTACATGTGTGGAAATTGCTTGGGGCTCCCGATGGAGGGATAAGCAAGACGTATTCTTATCTTGAGCTTTGCACCACTTGCATTGCTCGAATCCCTAAAAGCATTACAAATTCCTGGGTGACTTTGTCAGAATCTCTTTCCATGTGGTAATCAAAAATGTTCTACACAACGCTTCTCATTCTCAAGGTTCTATTTCATATCTCAGTTGTCTCTTCTCAGAATTTCCTTCTCAGTGGCCTCCGCTTGTTAACAGAGACGAGAAGAATATGAGAAACAAATGGATGTGGTTCTATTGCCGTGTGCCCATTCGCTTCCCTGTTTGTTGGAATTTCAATTGGTTAAGATTCGAGTATTGGGTCTTCTCCACCACAAATAGATCTCCTCAATTTGATGACCATACAAGGTTCTTTCCATTTATGATGGCGAATACTACTCTAGCAACATCTATGCTTGGGGCTCCCGCACGAGGGATAAGCAAGACGTACTCTTATCTTGAGCATTGCATCACTCGCATTGCTCGAATCCCTAAAGTAAGGCAAAAATTTACAACTCTTGGGTAACTTCGTTGGAGTTCTCTTTTAAAGTAATCTGAAGTATTTGGAAGGAACTGCAGAAAGTATTCAAGATCAACAAGTCCAGACGGAGTCAAGTCTCCTCAACAATGGCAGCCATTCAGTTCTTCATTGCATTCTCATTCGTAACATTTCATTGTTTGTTTAAGCATTTATAGCATGTAAAAACTTGTTAATTTCTGAATGAAAATCATAATACATTGTTTATGTTTGTCTTGAAGAAATCCATTCATTTTCTCTCATAAAATGTTTTTGGCATTACGATACCAACTTTACTAATTGCTTGCTTAGGTAAAAGATGAGGGAGAATGATGAAAAATAAAAACGCAAAAAATCTCCAATTGTGTGCTCTTGAATAAAACCCTACTGAGGATGTACAGGCATTATTTCAAATCCCCAAACACCGAAGATATAAGGGAGATAGACCCTCGATAACCCTTTGAGCCTTGAAGTAGGAGTTTCTTTTCTAATAATAAAAACCCTTATTTTAACCTTGGGGCAGGGTAGTGTTCATTTAAATTGATCGAGCTTTCAAAACTCACCAAAAGGGTATGCATCTAAGGATACAACAATGGTTATCCTTCAAAAGGTTGAGGAATGTCAAAACCGCAATGCTTATCCTTATTCCATCAAGAGATCGAGAGAGGACGATACCACAATGGTAATCCTTCATCAAATCAAGGACTCAAGCAGTCACAATCACTCCAATCAAATCAAAAGCAACACAAGATCACACGACTTATTCAAAAAAAATATATGGCAAAAAAAATGAAAAGAAAGAAGAATAGTGCAAAAAAAAAATGATCTGAAAAATGCCGAGCAAAAAAGTCGTGTGATTAATCAATCAGAAGAATAAGAAAGTGAGTGACTGTCGTGTCCAAAAAACTTCATTGATTCCTCAACTATTCCAAATTCCTTGTGAGGGATGAACACTCGTGACGAGTTAACTGAACTTAGGACTGGAGAACATCACGAAGGGGGTGGGTACAAATAATTTCGAGCCTAAAAATCCTTTGTTTTCTGAAAACCGTGAACCCGGCCAAGTTACAACCCTTAAAAGTCCTAATTGAAGTAGGGTTCATTTTGAAAGTGCACTCCGATGAGATAGCGTTTAGCTGACTCCCGATGAAGCGTAACACATATCTATGTTGGTATTGTATGCCCGCTTTGCATTTCGTTCACAAGAGGTGGCCACCTTATTGCATAAAAAGTTTCTTTAAAAACTTCAAGACTAACATGGGCTTTGCATTAGAATTATCATTCTTAGAATTAACATTCTTTTGCATACAAATACGTGCTTAACATCAAGGAAGTTACCATGATGAGAATCAGTGAGTAACTTGATCATGTCAAAGCAAAAGGACTTGAGAACTCCGAGAGTAAAAGCTAATAATCTCAAATATTGACCATCAAGGGGCAAGTTATCTAAAGAACTCCGTTGGGCATGAACAGTTAATGCTTTCCTTGATTACCTTGAAGGGAAGAGTTCGAAGACTCCGTTGAGCGTGGTAAAGTTGTTTCCATGTTTGTTTGACTTCAAAACAATGAAGGCTTGAGGATTCTAGTAAGATGTACCCAATCTGGGGCAATTGAGTCGAAGAATCTCCATCAAGTTCAAAATATCTGGGGCAATCATGTCGAGGAATCTCTCTTGAGCTCAACCAATCTGGGGCAGTTACGTCGAGATTCGACGAATCTCTCCAAGGATCCACTGGGGCAATTTCCTTCATGGGTCATGAAACTTGGGGCACGATCTTCTGAGTTTTATTGTCCTCTCCCTAATCATAGGAGTTTATTTCTCCTAGAACCTTGGTCCCTCCCCAAGTATGGAGTTTATTTCTCCCGAAAGTTTGTTCCATTCCTCAAGCATAGGAGTTTATTTCTCCTAGGAGTTGTCCTACTTCCCTAACCAAGGCTCATTACTTGGATTTCTCATCCCCAACATGGTGAATCGAGGGAATATCCTCAAGCTGAAAATCCTCCAAGCAGTGGCACATGGTGAGAAGTCAGAAATCATTCTTCAAGTCAAAGAAAAGTGCATCTTACAAATCAAAAGCCAATATCTTTTGGCATTTGTACATAATCCTTAACACTAAGGGGATTATCCCTGGTGTTTACCTCACTAATGCCTTTATTTGGCACTCTGCATATAGTATCCATTGCATATAACATTGCATCCTCAAAAGCGTAGCATATCTGTCAAAGCAGATCATTACGCCATAGAAAAATTCAAACATGCATACAAAGCATAAGCCAGATAATGCAAATCAGCACTCAACCAAGACGACGATACTTCCCCACATAAAATATTGTCCTTACAAACTCCGATTGATATCTGCTACTCCATTACAAATCTCCTCCAGCCATGGTGCCGATACCTGGTGTCCTCAATCCCTAGAAGAAATCTCGTTTTTTCTCTCCAGTATGGATCGGACCCAATGTCTTTCTTCGTCAGAATCGTTGTCTCCGAGGTTATTTCCCGTGTGCTGCGTGCATATTAGAGTGTGAATGAGGACGGGCATTCAACCCATCTCATTTTTCAATCGTTTGAATAACCATACTTGGTGTGTGGCAATTTGAACGATTGCCGCTCTGAAGAGTTACACCCCGCCTTTTGGCCTGAGGGATTAATGTAATTCTTATGCTTCGTAAGCATCGATATTCCCGTAATCCCCAGTGGTTACTATCATCTTCTTGTCGAGTCTAGTCGTCTCTAGTCTTGTCATGGTTATTTCCCGTATGCTGCGTGCAAATTAGAGTGCGAATGAGGGTGGGTATTCAACCCATTTCATTTTTCAATCGTTTGAATAATCATACTTGGTGTGTGGCGATTCGAACGATTGCCACTCTTGAAGAGTTACACCCCGCCTTTGGCCTGAGGGATCAATGTAACTCTTATGCTTCGTCAGCATCAATATCCCCGTAATCCCCGTGGTTACTGTCATCTTATTGCCGAGCCTAGTCGTCCCTAGTCTCCGTGATCCCTTCCCTCATACGGGAAATTTTTTCAGATCCAACCCCTGTGTTGTGCATCCCTCGCCTCTCGTCCAGGCACACCATTTTCAAATCAACCCCAAACCCCAGTAAGTCCATCTACCAAGCTTCTCAAACACTCGTCTGTGTCATTCCTTTGGTACTCGTATGTATCTTCTTCTGAGTCTCGCCTGTGTCGTTCCTTTGGTACTCGTATGTATCTGCTCTCGATACTCATTTGTGTCGTTCCTTTGGTACTCGTATGTATCTTCTTTCGACGCTCGTATGTGTCGTTCCTTTGGTACTCGTATGTATCTTCCTTTGATGCTCGTATGTGTCATTCTTTCGATACTCGTCTGTATCTCCTTTTGATGCTCGTATGTGTCATTCTTTCGATACTCGTCTGTATCTCCTTTTGATGCTCGTATGTGTCATTCTTTTGGTACTCGTCTGTATCTTCTTTTGATGCTCGTATGTGTCATTCTTTTGGTACTCGTTTGTATCTTCTTCCGATGCTCGTATGTGTCATTCTTTCGATACTCGTCTGTATCTTCTTCCGATGCTCGTATGTGTCATTCCTTTGGTACTCGTCTGTATCTTCTTTTGATGCTCGTCTGTGTCATTCCTTCGATACTCGTCTGTATTGAGTCAAACACTCGTATGTGTCATTCTTTCGGTACTCGTCTGTATCTTCTTTCGATGCTCGTCTGTGTCATTCCTTTGGTACTCGTCTGTATCTTCTTTTGATGCTCGTGTGTGTCATTCTCTTGGTACTCTTCTGTATTTTCTTTTGATGCTCGTATGTGTCGTTCTTTTTGGCACTCGTCTGTATTTTCTTTCGATACTCGTCTGTATCCCTCCTTGACACTCGTCTGTGTTATCTTATCTCTCTGTCAAACCTGTATCTTTCAATTACTGTTCCATGTAACAACCATTTCCTTTGAGAACCTTGTATTGGCACCTTGGGCTACGTTACAAGCTCTCACCATTCATCCGATGACTCACTGTAAATATTTCCACCAGAAAAAACAAAAATTCTCTTTCCCCAGCAGATATCCAAAACAAAAAATAAGGATAACACTTACATCATCTTTTCTTCAGGACAAATTTCAGGTCTTGATATTTAATCTTCTTCTACCACGAATGTTCGAAAGGCTAACGCCAATCTCACTTTTAGGTTTAAGGCGATTAAATAGGGGCAGCTGTCATACCCCAAATTTGTCCTACCCCTTATTTTTATCTGGCTTATAGCTTTTGGATCATATGCATACCTCCATTAGGGCATTAGCATGACTTTGCATTCATTTATTAAATAAAACATCTAAAAGCATGGGATTTATAAGCTTGTCCAATTCCTCAAAAGGATACTTAATGTTTGATCAGAAGGCGTTGATTGGTTCAGTTCTTGAAAAGTACTTGATCAAAGGGATTCTATTCATATGCAATGTCGTGACCTAGGGTTTATTTCCCTTGGCACTTGGTGGTCTCGTTATGGTTAAGAAGGTCTGGCAGCTCAATTGGAGATGTTATTGATAGATTGATAAAAAAGGAGGCACATGGAAATTATTTGCAAAAGTGTTGACTTTTAGTCAAAGTCAACCATGTGAGGTTGACCTTTTGACCAAATTCATGTTGATCCATACCTCTGGCTACCATTCCACTTGGATTTATAAAAATGGAAAGGGATTGAATTAAATACTTTAGAAGAAAGTCAAAGTTACATGGCAAAGGTCAACATTTCACAAATGCATTCAAAAGTATACATCCTCATGTTACTAGCCATACGAGGTTACAAGTGCACAAGAATACAGAAAAGGAATTAAAGATACATCACAAAAGAAAAAGAATACAAAATTACATAAAAATTCCAACTTTGACTTTTGTCAACAGTTGACTTTTGGGTCAACCGTTGACCAAGTCAGACCTTGACCATGATGACCAATCCATCCTCGTTCTGCAGCAGCCGCGAGTACGTTGTTCCGAACCCCATGCCTGATCCTAGCTTGATGACATCGCTCCATGGTATATTCATCATCAACAAATAGCCAAAACAGTCCTGCACTTACCAAGCCAATCATGGTTCAACATGAAGTTTTGATCTTCCTATCACCTGCAGCAGTAAACATACATAAAAAAAAACCACCTGAACTTGCAGCATTCAGAAACCCATAAGCATATACACACAAAACCCAAATCCCTTCCAAATCAGTCCCTATCTACATTCAAAGTTCACATACATACATCCTAAATCTACATCCACCAACATCCATTCAACAAATTCAACCTAAGTTCTAACAGTCCAATTCCCTAACATTTCTAACACTTACTGCAAGAGAACCTACACCATATTTCAAACCACATAAAAAACATGTATGTAAACCAGGTCAGCACTACAATTCAATTCACCAAAAAAACAATCCACAAAGCATCACAGGCAATTTGCCGCAACAAAATAACAGAACCTTAGCATACTAAGTTTCCAGCATTTTGATTTTTTGATTTCAAACTAACATTAACCAAGTTGTACATTCCGATCCTGACAAAAAAGGCTAATCCCCACTGTTTTCATACAATGCAAATCCAATCGCCACCTCAAAGTTCATACCACGACCGTTTGCATTCAGTTCAGTTTCGAACAAATTACTACAAACACATTCAAAGATTATATTAGTTTTTAACCTGTCACAACTTCGTTCAATCTACGCCCGGTTCGTACCTGCACTGAATCAGACCTGAGACACACCACGGAGCCTCAAATTGCAACTTCGCTCATCATCTCGTTCCGCCTGCAAACATCACCACACAACATACCAATCAAGACAGATCATTGGCATTTACCACAAACAGTAGCTAGCTTCAAAGCCGAACCGGTTTACAAACCTGCAGCCTGCAATACAAAGAAAATAAACCAGTTTCAGCCAGTCCACACATACCACCTCATGTTCAAATTCACTATAAACCATGACATACCAAAAGCATACAAGCATTGTCCATTTAACCATATTCATAAACCACAAAAATCAATTCCAGTCATGAAAACAAAGATACTGAGCCTGCCAGTTTAAATACCCCCATGTACACTTTGATAAAAATAATCAGCTCACATATATACTCATACTAAAGATTGGTTCATGAACTGGCATATCAAAAGACCACGGCAAAAAGGGGAAACCAGATTCGAAATTAGCAACGCACTCGAGTTCTGTCTACAGTCAGCATGTGTTCAGCTTCCAAACAGTTTTTAACTCATTAACAAGTGTTACTTGGCAGGGAGACTAACTTCAAACAGAAATTGAAAAAAGGACAGTTTCTAACAGATTCAGTTCTAACCTATAACCACCTTCTAACTGTCATAACAGATTCATAACAACCTAACCGAATCAGCCAGCTCAGCAATACCCATAACAGAAATAACTAACCCTTACCACAGATAACAAACTAACTGAGTCACTAACAGAAAACAGTTACACTAACAGCTATTAAAACAGAATGGGAAGTTGAAAACTAACCTTCAAAAAACAGATCTTCTTCATCTCTATATAACAGGCTCTCTTTCACTCTTCATTGCTCTGGATCCATTCATCATTTCTTCACCATTTTTGAACTTCCACTCTCCACCATTTTCACCAATCCCACGATTCTTCATCCATCTTCATCCATCTTCTTCATCTTCCACCACACACTTCAATCTCCACCAAAATCTTCATTTTCTCCTTCTCTTCTGCAACTCGTTCATCATCTTCTCCTTATCCACACACTCTCAACCTTCTGAAATCACCTTCCTCATACTGCAAACCTTCATCTCTACAACCAATCTTCATCTCCGTACCAACCTTCATCAAATCACCAAAAGAAACTCAGAAAAAGAGAAGGAGAACAGAACAAAAAGAAGAATCGTATAACAGAATTGAAGACTCACAAAAGAATCGGTAACAAACTTATCTGAAATCAGAACTTCTGAATTCCCTTCTCCCTCACGCTTCATCACCAATCTTCTTCAATTTCTTTTTCTGAATCTTCATCACAACTCACTTCATCTTCTCTCCACTTCAATCATCACGAAACTTGCAAAACAGAAAAGAATCACAACAATCGTCATCGATAATCATCAATGACCTTCATCACTCACAGAATTCTTCTTCATCTTCATCAATCTTCAACGTGTCATCATTGCAATTCCTGTTCACGATGCAAAACGCAACACGACTTCAACCCGCAACAACAACGGCGCTCATCACCATCATCCTCACAAATTCTTCTTCCGCTACCATCTTTGCAAGTCTTCAACATCGCGGCGTCTTTGCCATTCTCGATGAACAGAAACGATTGAGATAGAAACGAAGGGAGATCGGAGAACGGGGGTCGAGAGAGATCGAGAGGCGAGGTAGGGATGACGTTGTCCGTTGGTATTTGCGGCGGCGAACGGAGTTTTTGATCGGAGAAGAGGAAATACGGTTGGCGCCGTTCATGAATGAGGACGAAGAAGTCCAATGGTCACAAGGTTAGGTAACCCTAAGTTCCTCTTTCTATTTTCCTTTTCTTTTTTATTTTTTATTTTATTAATTAAATTGTTAATAATAAAATCTGGTAATCAAAATGGATCACACAAAAATATATCTTGGGCCTGCTATGCTATCCACCCCTCCTGTAGGCCCGTTGTCTTTTTTGGCATTAAAATCTGTACAGAAAAACATTTCCCCTGGGCCAGATTCGCTGCTAACACTCCCTGAGGCCCATGCCATTCTTTTTGGCAAATAAGATCTCTGTAAAAACTCTGTTGGGCTTAATCCAGATGGGCCCTGCGCCCCAATCACTCTTTACACCTATTTTGTAGGTTTACACCCCCTGATCCACATTTGTTAATTAGTATTTTTTAGGTTCTATTAGATTTTTACCATTTTCTTTTTGGTGATAAAATGCTAATTTTCTTCCTTTTAATTTTGAGACTTTAATACAATTTTGACACAAAAAATAATCATAAAAAATATTAGTTTTAGCCTATTTGCTTTTTAGTCTTTTTACTTGACTTGTAATTCAATTTCTCTCATAAAAATCAATAAAAAATAGTAGTATTTTTAGTCCACTTTTACTATATTTTCTACTTGTTCTTTTTCATGCTCTTATGCTATTTTCATATACTCCACTTTTTGCTTTATTTTCCATGTGTCTTTTATTCCTAACCTTAGGTAGAAACCATGATAACATTAGGTAGAAATTCCCTTCATACTTAGGCTAGTTTCTTTTTCTTTTACAACATAAAACATCTAAAAATATCTAAATAAAATCCCTTTAAAAAATACAAAGAGAATACTAAAAAACACTAATAATCAAAGTGAAAATTCTTAAAAAGGGAATGGAAGCTTGAACATCCCTTGCTTAAGGGAATGTTCGAGTGCTTGGATCTCCCTTGCTTAAGGGTCCCATTCAGGCGTAAGTTCCCAACTTCTAAAAAACACCAACCAAAGAGTAACTCGAGTTTCCCTTGCTTAAGGGATTTCCTCGAAACACTCAGACTCTCTCTCACCTCTTTTCTTAAGGGCATTGTTATCTCCGCTCTATTGCATCCTAGGTCGATCCCTTATGCAAGAGCGCGAGCGTTAACTCCGCCCAACTAAAAAACACAAAAACAAACAAAAACATGTGAGCCGAACTACGGCGCTCTGATTCCTGAAAAGGATACGTAGGCATCAAGTCGCGGGGCTTGAACGAGCACATTTGTAAATATTTCTTCTTTTCCCCGTATTTCTTTTTGCATGCATTCACATATAGGTAGACATAGTACACACCCTTTAGATAGAAATAAACATAGGTGGATACCATCGAGTACGATGGGCGCGAGGGGTGCTAATACCTTCCCCTTGCGTAACCGACTCCCGTACCTAGATTCTCTGGTCGCAAGACCCTGTTCTTTCCTTTGTCAGGTTTTCTGATATTCCTTTCCCTTATGGGATAAATATATTGGTGGCGACTCTGTTCATTTTTTGCGAGCGTGCGACAGCCCCAAGAGGGTACTCTTGCTTTTGAAGAAAGTTCTTGATGTCGTGATACCACGGTTTGTCGTCGATGATTGCTTCTACTGTGAAAACATGAGCGGGCCTATCCAGGCGCATAACATCAATCCGAGGAATGTCATTCCAATGATTTATCCTAATCATGGAAGAGAGTGTGGCTAATGCATCAGCGAAGTTATTTTCTTCACGAGGAATGTGATGAAAATCTACCCTGTCGAAGAATGGTAACAATCTCCTCGCGTAGTCTTTGTAAGGAATTAGCCCTGGTTGGCGTGTTTCCCATTCTCCTTTGATTTGATTGATGACCAAAGCAGAATCCCCGTATACATCCAAGTGTTTGATTCTTAGATCCACGGCTTCTTCGAGACCCATGATGCAAGCTTCATATTCGGCCTCATTGTTTGTGCACTTGAAAGTTAATCTGGCAGTAAATGGAATATGGGTACCCTGAGGTGTAACAATGATTGCCCCAATTCCTCGTCCATAAGCATTGACAGCTCCGTCAAAGATTAAGCCCCACTGGGATCCTATCTCAGGTCCTTCATCTGGTAGTGGCTCGTCGTAATCTTTCATCTTGAGGTACATGATGTCCTCGTCCGGAAAGTCGAAACTGGTTGATTCATGACCATTGAGTGGGTGGTGAGCCAGGTGCTCAGCTAGAATGCTTCCTTTCACGGCTTTCTGTGCGTGATACTCAATGTCATATTCTGATAGCAATATTTGCCAACGGGCAATTCTCCCAGTTAAGGCAGGCTTCTCAAAGATGTACTTGATTGGATCCATATGAGAGATCAAACAAGTAGTATGTCGAATCATGTACTGGCGGAGACGCTTGGCAGCCCAGGCCAAAGCACAACACATCTTCTCGAGCATGGAGTAGCGGGATTCACAGTCAGTAAATTTCTTGCTTAGTTAGTAAATGGCCTGCTCTTTTCTTTTCGTCTCGTCTTGCTGTCCAAGGACACAACCCATGGAATCTTCTAAGACGGTTAAGTACATTATCAAAGGTCTTCCTTCCACTGGAGGAGACAAGATGGGTGGTTCGAGCAGATATTCTTTAATGCTGTCGAACGCTTTCTGACAATCGTCTGTCCAGACGCAACTTTGATTTTTCCGTAGAAGTTTGAAAATAGGAGCACAAGTTGCAGTCATGAGATATATGAATCTCGAGATGTAATTTAGACGTCCAAGAAATCCTCTAACTTGTTTCTCGGTTCTGGGTGAAGGCATTTCTTGAATTGCCTTGACTTTGTCTGGATCTACTTCAATTCCTCGTTTGCTGACAATGAAACCAAGGAGTTTTCCTGAGTAGACACCAAAGGTGCACTTGTTGGGGTTCAGGCGAAGCTGAAACTTCCGTAAGCGTTGAAATAACTTTGTCAGATTTTGTATGTGATCTTCTTCATTTTCTGATTTGGCAATCATGTCGTCCACATAGACTTCCACTTCTTTATGCATCATGTCGTGGAAAAGCGTAGTCATGGCCCTTTGATAAGTTGCCCCTGCGTTCTTTAGTCCAAAAGGCATAACGCGATAGCAGAACGTGCCCCAGGGGGTGATGAAAGCTATTTTCTCCATGTCTTCAGGTGCCATTTTGATTTGGTTGTATCCTGAAAATCCGTCCATGAATGAGAAAACTTTGGATTTTGCTGTACTGTCTACCAACATATCAATATGTGGTAAAGGAAAATCATCCTTAGGGCTAGCTTTGTTTAAATCTCTGTAGTCGACGCACATGCGGACTTTTCCGTCTTTCTTAGGAACGGGAACAATGTTAGCTAATCACTGAGGGTATTTTGAAGTGACGAGGAAACCTGCGTTGATCTGCTTTTGAACTTCCTCTTTGATTTTCATGGCCATCTCCGGATGAGTTCTTCTCAATTTTTGCTTGACTGGAGGGCATTCTGCTTTTAATGGCAAGTGATGCTCCACTATACTGGTATCCAACCCTGGCATATCTTGATAAGACCAAGCGAAGACATCTGAGAATTCTTTGAGCAGCTGTATCAAACTCTCTCTGATCTCTGAACTGAGCGAAGCTCCAATCTTAACCTCTTTTCTGTTTCCATCGGAACCAAGGTTAATGATCTCTAGAGGCTCATTGTATGGATGAATGGCCTCTTCCTTTTGTTGAAGTAATCGTGAAATTTCCTTTGATATTTCTTCGTCTTCTTCTTCCTCTGCCTCGAATACAGGAAACTCAAAGCTTGGAGAAGTCATACGGTCGCACGTTTCAACGGGGTATTTTATGATTAATCTGCATATGTGTGATAAATTTTATTTAGACAACGAGAGAAGACTCGGTGTATGCAGTTAATGGAATTTTTGATGTTTTTTTAAGGGTGTTTTTTAGGATTACCAATTTCCGAAAAAAGAAAAGGAAAAACTAACGATGGAACAAAATGACATTTTTATTTATTGACAGTCATTTCTTGAAACAAAGACCCTATAAAACAAAACTCTATTGCTTTGGGCGAAGCAAAGAGGGACATTTTCCTAAGAAATAGTAAAATGCAAAGCCCTATGAAACATCTCTTCACCCTGGGCTATGGTGAGAGGATAAAATAACGGTGAAAGTTCCTACTTAGGAGTGCGAACAACAGTTGTAACTTCAACAGCTGTCCAATAGTGGCGAACCCCATTGTGCACTAAGTAATCTGGAACCTTAGGCTTAAGCTGGCCTATGGTAGGTCTTGATTTACCAACCATTGTCTTTGCAACACTCAGACAATCTTCTTCTACTTCAGCAGACTGAGCGGTGTGAGCATACCCATTTCCAAGTGGAGTATGTCGGACTTTCTTTTGAGGAAACTTCCAATCTTCTGAATGGAGAGACTCGTTGTCGGAGACACTTTCGAGATCATCCTCTTATGTATTTTGGTCTTGCTCTTCTCCCAAGATGGCATTGACTAGATATGTGAACTCTAGATCCGTAGCCTCTGAAGGTGACTTGGGGATATAATCCTCAATGATGATTTCACCAGTCGATGATGATGAATAGCAAGGGTTATACATCTCTTTTGGCTGAGAGAGGTACTCAAAATCACTGTTCCATCCAGTTGGAACAATATCTTCAAGAGAGATTCTTGAACTTTCAGGAGCGGAGTATTTCACCATGTAGTCGAATTTTCCGCTTGGTTCTCCTAATGTATCCCAAGTTTCTTCGGGGATAGGAGGAACTTCTTCTGATGAACCATGACTTCTGGTGGCGAAGCTATTTGTAACTTCGTCATTGCTTGGTCGAGTCTTACTTTCAGATCCCTTAGTCGGATAACAGCAAGGTGATTCAAACTCTGATAGGGATATGTATCCTGCTTTGTTAAGATAGGATAGCCATTCCTCTTCATCGGTGTTTTCCGTACCGATGGTATTGACTGTTTGTTGAACAGGTTGAAGAAAACCTCCGCTGCGGAAAGTTTCTTGAATTGGGAGAACTACCTCAATCCCTGGGATAGCTTTTGATGATGTCGGAAAGAATCCAATTCCTGTTCTGTTCTTGTTGTTGGTAGGAATATTAATGTGCCCCCAACCACTGGTAGTGCCATCCTTTACAACTTGGATTGCATCTCTGTATGAAGAAATAGACGCTGCTTTCTCCTTTCCTTTTTCCTTATCCAAGGAAAGTGCTTGGAATTTAGTTCCAACAACTTCTTTTGGTTCTATGTCGGAGAATGATGACAGGTTGCTGACGATCAGAGCTCGTTCTCCACATACGGTTACCAATTTGTCATTTCTTATGAACTTCAGTTTTTGATGAAGTGTTGAAGTAATTGCCCCAGCCTCATGAATCCATGGGCGACCTAGCAAACAACTGTATTGTGCTGGAATGTCCATAACTTGGAAAGTGATTTTAAACGTCTGAGGTCCAATAATTATGGGAAGATCTACCTCTCCAAAAACTGACTTTCTTGATCCATCAAATGCTTTGACGATGACATGACTTTTTCTTATAGGGTAATCTTTGAAGGATAATCTTGATAATGTGGATTTAGGCATGACGTTGAGAGAGGATCCGTTGTCTATTAGGACTCCTGTGAGTATATCACCCATGCAGCCAACTGAGATGTGAAGTGGAAGATTATGGTCC
This sequence comes from Vicia villosa, assembly GCF_029867415.1. Lineage (NCBI taxonomy): Eukaryota > Viridiplantae > Streptophyta > Magnoliopsida > Fabales > Fabaceae > Vicia > Vicia villosa. Next base: position 48,647,708 of record NC_081181.1, on the reverse strand, counting down.
ACTCCTTCTTCAGGAAGATCTTCGTCACAGAAACTCAGATTAGTTCCCGCGGAAATGTTGGCAATGATACTGTTGAATTGGCTTATTGTGACGCTAGGTTCTACAAAAGCTTGTTCCAAAACTTTCTGTAGAGCTTCCCTATGAGCTTCAGAACTCAATAGCAGAGAAAGAACAAAAATCCTAGATGGAGTATGTAGTAATTGATCTACAATGTTGTATTCACTCCTCTGGATTAACTTCAAGATCTCATCATTTTCTTTCGCTTGAAAAGCATTGGTCGGATGATTGTCTTGCCTATGTGGTACTCCCTCCGAAGGTTTCTCCACATTTTATGTTGTTCTGTTGAAGACTCGTCCACTTCCGGTGACTCGACTAACATCAGCAATGTTGACAACAGATGGTAATGGTGTTTCCTTACCATTTTCAATGAATGTAGCATTGTACTTGTATGGTATAGCCTTGCTGGACTCATACGGTACAGGACCTGGTAAGTAGATGACTAGTGGATCAACTGTTGTCTTCCAGCTATCATACTTAACTTGCATTGGTTCAACTTGATTAATTTGAGGAGATACGGTAAAGACTTCACCATCTTCTCTGTTGGCAAGAACAGTATTGGTATTGTCATCCATCAGTTTTTGAATGTCGTTGCGAACACGCAAACATCCTTGTGAATTTCTTCGACAAATTCTACATCTACTGTAAGCGTGGAAATCTGTTCCAAAGTAGGCAAGTCCATTTAAAGTTTTATGGAACCTGACTACCGATCCTTCGAGGTCTTCAACTTTGTAGATTTTGTATTCTCCTGGACATCCTTGAACCATGTTGATGTCATGTTCAGTCCTGACTCGGATATGTTGAATCCATCCTAAGTCCATTTGTTCTTGTAATGCAGCTTGAACTACGGCACATCCTTGATTATTCTTTGGACAAATATCGCATGTGAAGTAGTTGTGAGGTGGTACATGGCCGTACCCAGCTTGTTTAGCGTGCTTCTTGACAAGATTTTCCCCTATCTGACGAATGTCGTAGATTTGAATGACGTTAGGGTGTTGATCTATCAGATTTACTGAAGCTTCTTTATGCTGCGGCAAAGGATTTGCTTGGACGTTTGGACTAGTATCTTTGAAGGATAGCATTCCGCTCTTCACTAATCGTTGGACGTCAATCTTGAAAGGGAAACAGTTCTCAATATTGTGACCTGGTGCCCCCTGATGATAGGGACAAGATTGGTCAGCCTTATACCATGGTGAGGAACTGTTTGTAGGATTTGGAGGACTCCTTGTCTGAATGAGTCCTTTTGCTAGTAATGTTGGAAACAATTCCGCATACGGCATTGGTACTGGGTCAAAGGCAGGATACCTTGGAGCCCGATTGTTGTTGAAATTTGGAGGTCGAGCCTGCTGCTGAGGTTGCTGCGACCTTTGTTGAATTTGTTGTTGCGGGACCTGAGGTTGATAAGCTGGCGCTGAGTTAACAACCGGAGTTATTGCTGCTACTTGAGGTTGAAATTTCTTCTTGATTTTGTGCAAGACATTGCTGACATCTTGATCCTTTTTCTTCTGGAAAGAACTTCCATACTTCCTTGGACCAATAGAAGATTCTGGTTCTTTGTTCAAGCGTCCTTCTCGAACTGCTTCTTCTAAACGTACACCCATGTTTACCATCTCGGTAAAGTCACTTGGTGCACTTGCAACCATTCGTCCGTAGTAAAATGGACTCAAATTTTTGAGATAGATTTTTGTCATTTCTTTCTCTTCAAGTGGTGGACAGATTTGTGCAGCAACTTCACGCCATCTTTGAGCGTATTCCTTGAAGCTTTCCCTATCCTTTTGAGTCATGGCCCGGAGTTGATCTCTGTCGGGAGCCATATCCAGATTGTACTTATACTGTTTGACGAAGGCCTCTCCGAGGTCTCGAAAATTACGAATCTCTGAACTGTCCAAGTTCATGTACCATTTGAGTGCAGCACCTGTCAGGCTGTCTTGAAAATAATGAATGAGTAATTGTTGATTATCAGTCTGAGTTGACATTCTTCGAGCGTACATTACGAGGTGACTTTGTGGGCATGAATTCCCTTTGTACTTCTCGAAATCTGGTACTTTGAATTTGTGAGGAATCTTAACATTTGGAACCAGACAGAGGTCTGCAGCATTCTTTCCAAATAGATCTTGTCCTCGAAGAGTCTTGAGTTGCTTCTGCATTTGCAGAAACTGTTCCTGGAACTCGTCCAATCTTTCATACACGCCAACATCCTCACTGGGAGCGTGATGATATACTTGTCCGCCCGATAGAGGAAAAGTATGCATAATCGGCTGTGGAGAAGCATTCTGTTATGCGAAACCCATTGCCGTTGCTCTTGGAACTTCAATTTCCAGAGGTTTGTAACCCTCCGGTGGTTGCATCTCCATTGTAGCTCTTGGAACTTCAGAAACTAGGGGTATGTACCCTTCTGGAGTAAAATTGTACGACATGCCCCAAGGTCGGTTGGGTGGCATGGCATACTGAGGAATAGGAGTAGAAACAATCTCAGAAACCACAGTCCTTTGTGGTTCTTCTGGCGTTGGTTGATTCTGTGCAACTACCAGGGCTTCTACCATGCTATTGAGCCTTTCAATAGCATCTTTGAGAGTATTAACCTCTTCTCTGAGTTCTCCATTCTCTTGCTCAAAGTCTTCCATTCTTTTCTTGCGACTTGAACGAGTGTTGTATGGATGAGACAGCTTGAAAGTCTTGGTTCACCTCCTTCTCCTCCTATCTTTCTGGAGAAAGGAAAGTGACTATTAGATCCGCGACAATTCTCGTGTCAATGCGTACGACTAAAGCGATGTATGATATGCAATTAAGTTAATATTTTTCAAGGAAACACCATAATTACGTTATGAAACATCAAACTTTTATTAATTAAGCGAAAACGCCGTTTTTACACACTTTGAAAAGGGAAATACAGAGAAACTGAGAGAAAGGACTCTAAAATTTTGACGAAGAGCCGACTTCATGTTCTAACATTTTCTTCTGTTTCTTGAGCTGAGCGTTCTCTGGCGTGAGCTGATCAATAATCCAGGAAGCAGGAGGGATATGATGAGAAAGTGATGATTGTGTCACTTGTCGATCGAGCACTTCAAGTAACTCATCCTTCCTTCTTAGGATGTTTTGAATCTCAACATTTTCCGTGTTGACGATTCGATACCTGTTCCTCCAAGCATTCCTTTCTTGGCATACCTTGTTTAATGCCGCTTGTAATTTTTCAACATCGGTGGAGAAAAGGTAAATTGGTTCCCTCAGGGGAATAGGTTCTTGATGTTGATATGGCATCCTGAGCTTGAATGCTCTGACGCGTACCCATTGAAGGTAAGGATCTAGGGAGATGCAAAGATGTTTTCCTAACAATCTTCTCCCTTTGCTGTGTACAAGACGCCAGGCTTGGACAATTTCCTTCTTCAGCATGTTACCATGATCGTCGATGTTCTTGAAGAACAGCCCCTCCAATTGGATGTTACTTGGAATATTTTTCATAGGATAGCCGTATTGACGACGGGCTAAAGCTGGATTGTAACTGATTCCTCCCTTAGTTCCAATAAGGGGTATGTTGGGAAAACTTCCGCAACTGAAGATGATCTTGGTTTCATCGTTGTCAGGACTACACCACTCAATGTCCGTATGAGTGAGGGACGTGATTTTCTGTGACCAGTAAAGGCCATCCTTCATGCTCCAGAAAGTGCTAGACTTCGGCAGGTGCGAAACGAACCATTCGTATAACAACGGTACGCAGCATGTGATTAATCCTCCTCGCTGCATGTTTCTTGAATGCACAGAGTGATAAGCATCCGCTAGCAAGGTTGGAACTGGATTTCCAATTAAAAAGATCTTAATTGCATTGATGTCGACGAAATCGTTAATGTTAGGGAACAAAAACAATCCGTAGATAAGCAAAGCCAAGATTTCCTCAAAAGCGCTCATATCTTGGATGCTGACGAAGTACCGAGCTTGATTAAACAGGAATTTGGAGGGCAATCCTTGAATTCCTCCTCTACTCGCCATATGAGTTCTGATGTCGACTACGTTCAAAGGAGTAGTTGCAGCGATGATAATGTCGTCAGGATTCTTTTCCAAACCGGAGTACGGATCTTGCGCGTACACGGGTATTCCAATCAGACGAGAGTACTCTTCCAACGTAGGCATGAGCTGATAATCTAGAAAGGTGAAGCAGTGATACGTTGGATCGTAAAACTGTACCAAGGTGGGAAGGATCCCATCCACAATGTTGGTATTGAGCAAAGGCAGAAGTTTTCCATACTTCTCCTTGAAAGCCTGGGGGTTGACCACCAGTTTTCCGAGCTTTCCCAGTTCCTCGACCTGGGGAATCTTGAAGGTGTATTTCCTAGCTCTCTTTCTTCCGTAATCCATGGTATAGATCCTTAAGTCCTTTCTCTGTTTCTCTCTTTCTCTCAAGTTTAAAACGTTCGTTATTTAGTTTCCTTGAAAAACGACTTGAAAAAGACTCTTCTTTTTTTTTTGTTGTTATTAATGAATGATGTATGAATGCATGAATGCACACACAAGAGTTTTAAACAAACATGGCGTTGAAGGGTATAGTGGTCATGAAGTCAAAACGCAAACCTCGCCCCAATGGTAAACTAAGGATAAGGATTTTTGTACCTGTAGAACGGGTTCTAGGGGTCTCAGAGTTTTTGCTCAACCTTAAAGATACGTTGATTGGTATCTATAAGAGAGTTTTCTCTGAGTGTAGTATTTGCGTGACAATTACTTCCGTAATCACCGCTCTACGTCCTAAAAAAGGCTTTAAGTGGGGTTAATGTGTTTCAAGGTCCTCCTGGTACAAATCAGTCTCGGAATGCAGTGGCGCAGTTAATCACAACCAGCCAGGCAAATCCCAAAAGTAGACTTGGAAACCAAGATTAGAGGGTCTTCACCGGGAAGACATCCTCCATCCTATCTTATGTTGCACTCAAATCCGGGTATAGGATTTCTCACCACAAGGGGGAATCAAGCCCTTTCCCAATACAGAATAAACAAAATAAACAAATATAAATGCAACAAACACATGATATGACACAGAGGTTAGGCAGGACCTCTCTTGTTTGAGGGGGAATTTGGCATCCCTAATTCCTCATTGGGGCTGGACCAGCAACAGGTCAACCATTGGTTTGGATGAAAAACCAAGGTTTTTAACACTTATATCCCCAGCAGAGTCGCCATTTTTCTATGGTGTCGTTTTTTTTTACCTCCCCGTTTCACTTGGGAGGACGGCACGCTAGACCCTTCACGCGAAATTTGGAAGGAGAATGCGCCCGTGGTGGGATGAATTTTGTTTCAGTTCTTCCTACGATATCACACGAACTTTCTTATTTGTCCTACGAGTAGGAAAGGGGAAAAAAAGATCTCAACTAAACCCTAGGAGTTTGCTAAGTGTGGGGATTTCACCTAGACTAGAAATTCTGGAGTCCGGGGGGTCGGTTATACATAGGGAAGTGTTTAAACACCCTACATATCTGTAGTACTCTACAGGAACCTTCTCTGTGTCATTGTGATTGTGTTTATTGCTAATGATTGGGAAAGTTTCTCCTTTGTGTTAGGAGAAGGAATTAAATTGATTTTAAAAGACAGACAGACAGACAAACAAACTGACTATTTTTGGTATTTTATTAGCTCGCTGAGATTCCTTGTGAACCTCATGCCTACATATCCCTAGTGGAAGTCAGAGCTTAATGTAGTTCGGGGAACTAACTAGGGAAATTAATTATTTTTGGTGCCTTGCTTGAAGCTCAAGGTTGAAGCTTGAATTAAATCTCTGTTTACAATAAAGAGACATGAAATCATCTTTACAGAGAGGTATTTGTACTATTCCACCACAAACATTTAAAAGAGTGATAGAATAACTGAATTCATTTCATTCAAGAGGGGGACCTTACTTGTACATGTGCAAGTATACCAGTCAAATGCCTCTTAAATGAAAGAAAGATGCTCATCCAAATTAGGGAAAGTTACCACATGTCTGGGTTTTACTGCCAGCTCATGCCTTTCAAAATCCTAAATGGGAGACTTGATTGAAATTGAAATAAAATGTAATGTTTGTTTGAATGTGGTAGAGTAGTAAAAATATCTCTCTATAGAGATAAGCTATGTCTATCTACTGTATAAAAGGTTTGACTTTAGCTGGCTTGCATGAGGCCCAAGCTTGAGGCTTTTTGATTGATTTATTGACTTATTGAAATGATAACTCTACTGGAGAAAATTTAAACTAAGGAGTTTTTTGGTGTTCTGTACAAAGCCCAGAATTGAGGCTGACTCTTTTTTAGGGAATTTATCTTTTAAAGGAATGAGTCTTTGAATTTGAAGGAGTGATTTTGGAAGCTAACCCTTTCCAGGGGTTTTGACTCAGCTGGAGAAATTGTCTGTTAAAAGACTGATTTTTGTCATGTTTTTGGAGGCTGACCCTTTCCAGGGGTTTTGACTCTTTTGGGGAAATTATCTCCTAAGAGAAATGAATCTTTGGTTTTTGAAGAAGTGATTTTGGAGGCTAACCCTTTCCAGGGGTTTTGTTAAAATGATTGGCAGAAAGATTATCTAGTGGAGACTTCTTGTTTAAAGCCCAAGATGAAGGCTGACTCTTGCTGAGGATAAGCAAACATGGATCCTATACTCTGCTAAGAAAAATTGATGAAGATAAGGGTGACAAAGACTGTCCATGTCTCTCATTCCAAAAGGTGTACTCAATGTAAAATTGAGACAAACTTAGCTTGTTTAAAGTTTGGTTTAAATTGGAAGAAACTCACCAGGGTAGGTTAAAAGGTGACTAAAGACCTGTTCCTATGTTTATAAGAAACCTGGTGGGTCCTTGTATACAAGCTCAAGAGGAAGCTGGAAATGCTTTTAAGAAGCCTGTGGGTCCTTGTACAAAGCCCAAGAGGAGGCTAATCGAGGGTCCTTGTTATAGCACAAGAGAAAACTATGTAGTTTTGAACTTATTTTGGCTCTAAGCAAATGGGTAAGAGGTTTCACCGGGAATAATTCCTCTTTGGGTGGATGTGTCCTATTTTTTGGATTCTAAGGTTTTTGCCAAGATGTTTCACCGGGAATAATTCATCTTGGGGGTTTGAACTACTGATTTCTAATTAGGAAAGAGCCTTCACCGTGAAGACATTCTCAATCCTAGGTCATATTCCTATAATATATATAGTTTAACTGTCCTAGGTTTTACACTCAAACGTAGTTCTAAACAAATATATGAACAGTTCTATATTTGACAGTAATTTAAATAAAGACTGTAAATTGAAAGCTTGTAAAGCCTAACCTGGATGGGGTGGAGGCCTTTGAAGAAGTATGTACAAAGCCTTACCAGCAATTGATGGATAACAGTTGAATATATATGATAAACAGTTAATGGTTTTTTGAAAACAGAATAAGTGAAGATGGACAAAGGTCACATAGGTATCTGAAGAGTTTCACCAGGAATAATGCCCTTCAAATACCAGAAGAATGTTTTGAAAATAGAAAGAAGATTTTGTAAATATAGTTTTGAAAAACAAACTATGAAAAGAAAGAAGGTGTTGGGACTTACACTCTATTAGTGGCCCATATAAAAAAAAGATTTACTGTTTATGAAAACAGTTAAAAATGATCTGAAATGATATAAGGTTTTGTTGTTTGAAAACCTTAATCATCTGTTTAATCGGAGACTGAAAATAGTTTTGAATATTGACAAAAGTCAACTTAATTAAGACAAAGATGAAATCTATACCTAATTAAGACCTAAATAATTTAGGGTTTTATCATAAAGTTATTCACAAAATAATTAGGTTAAAACAAAATGAATATATATATTTTCAAAGCATTTAAGAAAACACTTAAAACATACTATTTTAAACCTAATAAAAATATATGAAATAAATAATATTTTTATGATTTTTTTTTATTATTCACAAAATAGATATATTAAATAACAAGTGTGTGAAAAATGAGGTGAAAATGGATATTTTTGATAGGTTCAATAATTGTGTGAAGTTTGTGAATAAAACAAAGAGAAATAGTGGTAAAAAATTGGGTTTGTCTCCTCCAAGGTTTGAACACACGCCCTCTAAGTCACCAGCTCAAAATAACACCACTGGGCCAACGCGCGCTTGGTGTTTATGATACACATCCAGTTCATTATATTTTCAAACAAGTGGTAAATCATGGAAAAATAAAAGAAACAAAAAGTCTGGGGCGAGGGGGATTCGAACACCAGACTTGAGGCATGAGGAGACTAAGAGCGCATGTGAGGCCACTAGGGCAAGTTATTCATTCGTTTAGAAAACGCCTATCATTAAAAATAAAATAAACTTTGCCCAGAGATTTGAATTTTGCGCGCCATGGCCATAGTCGTCTTCTTCCTCGAGCTCAAAGATTTTCAAATTCCTAACTCTCTGGTTTCTCAACTAAATGGCATGATGTAAACATCAACCTTGTTCTAAATTTCCTCACGAATCCAGATATGTAACTAACATTTATTTATATTAACTATAGCTACCTAATTTCTCAGAGAACTCTAAGAACACATGAACCCTAAATTTGAAATTAAATGACAAACAAGATGAATAAATGAATGATGATAGAGGGTTTTCAATCCTCTGATGATGCTGAACAAGATAGAATCGAGCTTTATCACAAAGAGTACTTAAATTAAAGAGATGGAGTTCAGAAACTTACCTCTGAAAATGGAGGTCGTGAGGATGATAGAGAGCACCTGGGCTTGTATGAATGATACCAAAAGCTTCCTTGGGACTCAGTGATGCTAACTGGATGCTTATTGTAACTTCAATTCTCCTGAATTGTTCTATGGACCTCCCTCGATTTGAGCTTCAAGTGGACATGGAGAGTGATGAATCTTGAGTTACAGATGAGCTGCAGCCATCTGAACAGCTTCACTATCACCTGAGGAACACGTCTGGATGCTTGGCTTTGTTGGAAACCTTCTGAATTGCTCTATGGACCTCCAACTGCAACAGCTCCAAAGTGAGAGCAACAATGGCGTTCCTCCACTTACAGAAGTGATCCAGGTGCTTGGATCACCTCAAATGAACCCCTTTGAGATGTTAGAATGCTTACTTTCCAAAGATAAGCTCTGGTATGAAGAAAACGATTCTTCTTGCCAAAGAACTTTGAAAAACCATAAGCATGAGAAGAGAAAGAGAAAGCAAGGAATATGGTTGCTTTTGTGTGTTTTCTGAATGAGAAAGAGCCCTCTATTTATAGGCAATTGATTCAGAGCAATTGTGTATAGTGAGCTTGCTTAGTGAAGTGAGTTTGGTTTCTTAGCCATGAAGAAATTTCAAGGAATATCCAAGAGTGATCATTGCAATTTCGAGCCAGCCCCCCCATCCATTGATCCTATCTGATCTTAGGGAACATTTCTGATGCAGAGTGAGCTCTAATTGGTTGGTGAGAAGATTCCTTGGGTGATTCATCAATTTGCCATAAATTCCCAAATGTAATCATTACATAATCACATGTTCTTGTTTTGGGAATCTTCCTCAATTCTCATGTCATGGTGGAAATGAATGCATGGCATGTTTTCAGATGTGTTATGGGTCGTGTAGCATCCATAAGTGAGGTCATGTGCACAAAATTGCAAAGTTCAAAAAATGATGCATGACCTATAATTTTACTTCATGGTGCCAACTTTGAACAAGCATAACTCTTAGCTCAAAATGAATTTGGGGAAGGTTGAGCACAATTTGGAAAGCCCTAAACATCTACTTTAAATCATTAGTTTATGGTTTCTTCAGAATCATTTGGGAAAATTGTGAAAAATGAGCCCAAAGTTGGATGAAAACTAGGTTAAAAACACTTAGAAAAATTTCTAAGTTTTTATAACCTAAAGCTTCAAAATTCCAAAACTCTTAAATGGTTGCTCTTTTGAAAAAAGTTCCTATGTAAGATGTTGTTTTATTTTGCAAGATCTACAACTTTCATGTTGGAAGTTTTTTGAGTTGGGTAGGTGAAATTTTTTGTTCCCACAATGCCCTCAAAAACCCTAATTCCCGACTTTTTGCTCCTTGATGATTCTTTTTGAATTTCTTTGGTCAAATGACTTTAATATCCACATATTGATGATATTGATCTTTGAAAGTCATGGTTTGACCAAAAATCTTAAAAGTCAAAGGTGATCCCATACAGTTGACTTTTTCCAGATACAGTGAGATTTTGGACTTTTGTGTGGAATTAAGATCTTCTCCTCAAATGAGTGATGTAAATGAGTTATATTGAGGTAGTAGAGGTTCTTGAATCATGTCTTGAGTTTTGGATCCATGCCCTGATTAAAAGTCAACTATCCTGGTGAATTAGGTCAAAAACCCTAATTGTCGACCAGATGAAAATGATGACTGTAGGCTTTGAATTGAGGTGTGATGTCCAGTGGATCTTTTCATATGAGCTATTTGAAGATGATTGATGTCTTTGAATGATCCCCTGGGGCTTTTTAGGGTTTCCCAAAGGTGATCCCTGATTTTAGTCCTTGATAGGCTCAAAAACCCTAGTCTGGTAACCTGAGTAAACCTGTACTCAGATGACTGGGTGTCTAATCAATCATAGGTGAATATAAAAATGAAGCTTTTGAGTCCTATGATTGTGTTAGAGACTAATCCTTCTATTGATTGATCTTTTGCCTGAGTTTTCTTGTCATTGAACATCCTTGATTGAATGCCAGATGAAGAAATGACTGCTCTGGGTACTTGTTTTGACCTGATGAAAATCCTGAAGATATGTCATCTCAGGGGGGTCAAAAATTAGGGTATGACAGATGCCCCTATTTAAGTTTCTTTTATCTAGAGGGAGAGAGATTGATATCTCGATCTCTCCTGCGTGAAAGAGACTTAAATATCAAAGAATGCCCGAATTTTGGGCGCTCCTGAGATGTTGTAATTGATAAAATCTTTTCATGACTTGATCCCGTTGTCGCACTTGGCGGGGGATGAGGAGACAAACTCCTGTAGAAATACTTGATGCGGATTCTGGCGAATGGATAGTAGTGTAGGATGCGCAATCCATCCTTTTTAACTAAGTGTTGACACTTAGAAAAAGGCAAACAACCTCCCCCTTGTTTCGGATGTCCATATCTCGAAACTGGTCTCAGTCGTGTTTGGACAATATCTCAGATAAAGAGAAAATTTCCAAAGATTTGTTTCTTCATCAAACTTCTTACCAGCACTTGGAGGTAAGATACCATTTGACGGTAAATAAAGAAACTTCAAAGGTTTGTTTCCTCATCAAACTTCTTACCAGCACTTGGAGGTAAGATACCATTTGACGATAAATAAAGAAACTTCAAGGGTTTGTTTCCTCATCAAACTTCTTACCAGCACTTGGAGGTAAGATACCATTTGACGGTAACTAAAGAAACTTCAAAGGTTTGTTTCATCATCAAACTTCTTACCAGCACTTGGAGGTAAGATACCATTTGACGGTAAATAAAGAAACTTCAAGGGTTTGTTTCCTCATCAAACTTCTTACCAGCACTTGGAGGTAAGATACCATTTGACGGTAAATAAAGAAACTTCAAGGGTTTGTTTCCTCATCAAACTTCTTACCAGCACTTGGAGGTAAGATACCATTTGACGGTAAATAAAGAAACTTCAAGGGTTTGTTTCCTCATCAAACTTCTTACCAGCACTTGGAGGTAAGATACCATTTGACGGTAAATAAAGAAACTTCAAGGGTTTGTTTCCTCATCAAACTTCTTACCAGCACTTGGAGGTAAGATACCATTTGACAGTAAATAAAGAAACTTCAAGGGTTTGTTTCCTCATCAAACTTCTTACCAGCACTTGGAGGTAAGATACCATTTGACGGTAAATAAAGAAACTTCACCATCCCTCCTTTCAACTTGACGTTTTTGAAGGATCGTCATATGGTCCCGCGCTCTTTTGAGGGGCTAATGACTTTGCTTGAAAGCAGACGAACTGTTTTCGGGGTGAAAACCAACATTCATCGACCTCTTGAATGTTTAACAGACAAACTGTCTTTCCTTGGGGAAAGACTGCCATTTGCCAATTGCTAGGGGAACAAACTGTCTTCTACTGGGAGAGACTGCCATTTGTTGACTCCGCTGGGGATCATTTGTCGATCCGCTGGAAGATACACAAAGGCTTCTCATCTTCGTTCTTCTTCTCAACTCCAACACAACTACACATAATCATTTTTGCGTTGAGAGTTTGCGATCAAGATCGATAACGTCCATGGAACGGAATTGAAGATTCCTAGTGGGTGAAGATTTGTGGGGTTTTTGGTGAATAAAATCTGCGGATTTTATCCTCCGAGATTGGTGAATTTTGGGGGTTTTTATCAAGAGACTTCATCAAAGATTCAACTGAGTGTGAAGATTAAAGAACAAGGGTTCGAGCAATTCAAAACACTGCAGAAAGGGAATCAAAGTGAAGCTGTTGGAAGATACTTGATCTGGCTCAAGATTAAGGGGAAGAAGATTCAAAGGATCAACATATTCGGTTTATCGTTATCGCTTTGTTATCTTCTTTGTATAAACTATTTTCAATCATAATAAAAGACATCCCAATTCCCGTTTGGAATTGGGGGCAGATGTAGTCGTAGCAAGGACGATCGACGAACTGCCTGGACAAATATCGTGTTCTTATCGCTTTTATCTTTTCGTTTACGTTTCGCTTATTTCTGGTCATAATTGCAAATTGATCAAAGCTTCAAGTGTTAAACTTGTGTGATAAGATTCTACATAAACACCACAAGTCACCACACCTTGAATCATAATCAATTTGGACATTATCACCAAGTGTTTGATATATTGCTTCAACTATTATCAAGTCATTGCAAACAAAGTTAATCAAGTTAGTAGTTAAATGATTTACATTAGCTTAACTGTTTGATTCTCTAAGCTGTCTTTTCATCGTTAATCCTTAAATATTTTGTGGTTTAATCACATATCTGATCCTTTCAATAGTGGTTCGGAATAGACGCGAGTCGATCCCGAAACGCTTTCGCCTAATCTTGAGATAAATCCGAAAAATTCCGAGGCATCTATTCACTCCCCCCTCTAGATCCTTAAGCCTAGCATCTAACATCTGTCACCCTTTAGGTGTGAGGTTTCCTTTTTTATCTCACGTCTCTGTTTTAGGAAACTATATATTGTGCTATTTTGTGCTAAAATATCTCGAATCACAACGTATGTGATCATCCTGATGATGTGGAAATTAGGTTTACATGGGTAACCCTAATTTATGTATGAAAGGCCCATGGCCCAAGTCCTTCTGCCAGCTGACTTTATATCGACTGCAAATCCTACTTTCAGCGGCAGAGTTTTTCAGCATGAAAGATTATTAAACTCTATGTGTTTCCACCGTGTGTGTTTCTTGTGATCCAAACAACTATCATGTTGATAATTGTTGTGGAGTAGTTTATCTTTGACTGTGTATTGTGAAGAACTGTTGTTCTGTTTTTGTTACGTGTGATCCAAGCAATTGTCCTTGATGATTGCGTTGGAATAGTTTGTTTTTGTGTAATGTCACTCTAAGTTTTTAAGCACGAGTGTGTGTCTCTTGATTGAAGCTTTTAAGCAGATCAATGTGTGTTTTTGAAGAGTGTCTTCTATCTATAATTGTTTATTGTTTATGTGTAATCACTACTGTGATTGAGGGGCAGTGGAATGGAGATATTCCATATCTAGGTAGAACCTAGGTAGAAGGGTCATTGGGTAGTGATTAAGTGAGAAGTTGTAAACGGGGGAGTTTAGCTTTGAATTGATACTACTGATAGTGGACTTCATCCCTGGCTTGGTAGCCCCCAGAGTAGGTTGTTTGAACCAAACAAGGTAAACAATTATGTCTGTTCTTTATTGTTTTTATGCTGTTTTGTTATTACTGTCTATGCTGCATAATTGTGGATGTCATAACATCCAGTTTGACATCGAGCGTGTGTTACTAGAATTTTCATCATGAAAATACACATTTGCCCTCACACTCATGACAGTACACAAATAGACTATATTAGGATAGTTATATAGTAATTAGTTAATAGCATTGAAACTAATGTAATTAACATAATGAGTAAAACCTTTCTAAATAGGAGAGTAATTGATAACTTAGACAATCAGCCTAAACATGTATAATGTGTAAAACTTATTTAATTAGGAGAGTAATTGATAACTTAATTTTATTTTGATGCATGTTAAATTTTTTTACCCTGTCAACTATTAATAATTGAGTAACAATATTGAACACAATGATTAATTTTAAAAACCCATGGCCTATTTGTAGAAATATATACTATACTGTCATGAAAGGTGAATAATAGCTTTCTAAAAGAACTCATGTTTCAAGATTCATACCTCATGAGCAATATATACTATAGTGTCATGAAAGGTGAATAGCTTTCTAAAGGAACCCATGCAATATATACTCCTATGTGCTCATTTTTCAATTTTTTTTACATAAACCAATAGAAGGGAAATAACACTAACATTCAGTTGTATTTCATATATAAACAAATTTGTGTTAATATACATGATATAATATAATACACTAAATAAGATAAGACAATAACTGGTTCATCACATATTGTAACTACTTTATATATTCATTGGTTTATTAAAATAGAAATGTAAATATTATTATTAATTAGCAACGCTTCAACATAGAACTGAGTATATAAACTTCAGTAATAAAACGTTATTGATGTTTACATAGGTCTTTAAGGAACTCATGGTAAGAAATGGTCTTAAGTCTTAAAATATTTATAGCATCATCCTTACTATATCTAACAATATATACTTTAGTTTGGAAGAGTATGATTTCATTACGAATAGAATAAAAGATAGAAATTTGTAATTTCACTGTTAAGCCTGAATAAGTATTAAGCAACAATTTCCCATAACTAATTTGGATATAAGATTTAGAAGCAGGGTATTAAATGCTTTTATATGAATGCAATCACATGGAAGTAATTCCCTTACTTGTAATGAGTTTGCATCCGAAGATGTTTTATAGTAATAGGTTTGATGATGAACTTACTAATTATAAATTGGTTAATGATGTTATTGTCCTAACATTATTTGATGTATTTCTTTCTCCAACGTTTATTGCAATACCCTGCAGAAAATTTAAAAGAATGTTTATAGTTATAACAGTCTAATTCGATTCGTGCATTGAACATGAGTAAAATAAAATACAGAAAAATTAGGGGAAATTCCTTTTGTTTAGGAGAAACTAACTGTAAAGTTGGCTCATTCTTTTTTTCTGAAATGGTTGGTAAAGTTGCTGCTACATCTATTTCGAACGTAGAGCCCTCCAACTAATCGCATAACATGAAAATTCGTTGCAAGATATTTTTAGCTTTAAATGCACAATGAATAGGTACTATATTACATTGTTTTTTTGAGAAGTTTTGACAATAGCATTCGTTACAAAGTAAGACCCTAGACTAATGATCTAAGGGATTTTGACATAGCCTACGAAATCTGTTGGTATAATGGCTAATGTCTCTGGTGTTTGTTTCAATTTTATTAGCTCAAAAATTAAAATATTTGACACAAATGCATTTTTATGGTTATTGTACTCAGGTGTTGTTAGCTTGAATAAATAGATTGCTACTGACTTGTGAAGATTTCAACTCGTGTCTTGATGCGGCTTCAACTTCAATTCCAACGATAAAGTCTTTGGTGGTTTCAATACCAGTATTATAGAAATAGAGTCATCAAATCTGCGAGCATTTCTTTATCCAAAGCTAAATATTATAACATCCAGTTACAAACTCCAATACAATATATATTTTTGTTCGACTTCCCATGACTTGTAAGCAAAAATGCTTCTAACATTAGAAACAAAATTCGACAAAATAGTAAACCGTGTTAGGAATGAAATTGACTTCTTATTGCTGATTTTTACTTCCTAATAAAGCAAATTATATTTAGTCGAAAGGTATGCTTAAGCGAAAATATTAGAGGATATGCAAATTTAACATCGGGATGGTTATTGAGAGTCATGAAAAATAAAATGTCATCGCTCGAGCGATTCGTAAAATCTCGTATAGTCGAACAACATTTGGATGCTTGATTAACTTCATCATAGCTACTTCCTGCTTGATCTGCAAAATACATTACAAACATGTAAAATACATTACACATCATAATTCAGTTCCTAACTAATCAAAAACCATAATTTATCTTGAATATGAAACAAACACACCTGAATTGTTGTTGATGGTTATGTGCCAAAACCACACCTGAATTTGATGGAGTTCATTAGGCTCTTTCTGCCACAACTCAGTAATTTTGATGGTGATGGTTAGGTGCCAAAACCAAGCCTAAACTTAATGGAGTTTATTAGGCTCTTCCTGCCACAACTCAAAATTTTGCTGTGGGTTATGTATCGAAACCACGCTAATAATACTTGAATATGTTTGGGTGCAATACAAAGAATGCAGGTAAAATCATGGTGGAATATTGACATGCTACAGTTGCATGTTGGTAAACTACTGGTATGAAAGGAGGGAGAAAATAAGAATTTCATGCATGAAAATGGTAGTATAGGAACACATCTATATTAAAGTTGTACATTTCATTGAGCTATAAAATACAGTACAACACAACTTGCCAAAGTTTTCTGCAAACTTATCTGTAAAGCAGTTGCATTTTCCTTCATTTGTCTCAATTCCAGGTATCACATATTTTGATAGAACGACCTACGATCTATATGAATGCGTCAACGTTATAATTTTTGAATAAATAACGATTTGATAACAATTTGAAGTGTGGACAGAGCTTTTCTATATCGTTGCAACGACACTAATTCATATAGCTAGAGGAAAAAACACAAACAAAGGGATTTAATAACCAAACACATAATTTAAACCGTTGAAAACATATAATACGTAACAAATGGAAAAACTTAAATTCACCTCAATTGGTATATATGTTGGTTGTTTAGCCCGTCGATATTAATGCATGGTAGATAGGAAGAGTAGCACAGATCTATGTTACATACATTAACAAATAATCCAAAACAGTCATCTCTGGAGTACCATCCTCATCCCTTTTCTTCAAAGTAAAGCTACAAAACGTAACTCATTATTAAAAAAAAAACTCATCATGCAAAACAAATCTGCAATTACAATGCAGCACATACATAAGCTCTTTGCATGGGACATCATTGAGTCCATAGATTTTCCCCTCTTGATTGGATGGATGAGTTTTGACCCTCAGATTTTTTAGTGTCCTTTTAGCCTGATTAAGGAACCAAGTAAAAGATCAGACAAGATCAATGAATGATGATATACAATATTAAGCAAGTAGTCGTACCTTTCCCAGGTCAAGGTTAAAAGGATCCCTTACATTTTGATTGGAAATGAAAAAATCTACCATAAGACCGGGTTGAACTATCATGATGGTTGTGAAATCTACATAATTTGGAAGATTGAGAAAAGTTACACATGTTTGAATCTTGGGTGGAACACTTATTGGCCAAGCTTTACTTAATTCCCATCCAAAGTTAAGAAAATACATTTGAAAATAACAAACAAATTACCTGGTTGATGCCATAATAGAACAGGTAAGGATTTCCAGGATTTTTGGGATATTCGGTCTCAACATTTCCATTATTTGCATTATACCCTGGGCCTACAAATAAAATCAAAGCAGAAGACAACAAACAAATTTAAAACATTCCTAGTCTAAATTCTTGATTTTAAGAGAAAGAGGCAAGATGTAGTCAATAAATCAGCAAAAATTCCACAAGGATGGTCTTTGAACTACCCTGAAGATCTCGAAGCGCGATCTCAATGATATAATTGCTTCAACCTGAGAAGATTTCTGAAGTCAACACAACAACAATGCTATAGCGAAAAACCATAGAAAACATAAGAGAAAGTGTCATACCCCAAAATTTGCCCTCTTATATTCAATCAAAGGTTCCTCTGTGCATCTTCAATGGTTCAGGTTTCAATGGCTTACTCAGGACACTCTCTCATATATCAAACTTCAATCCCAAGGCTTTCCCATTCAAAGGTTCAGATGATCAATAATCGACTATGTTGACCTAAAAGTCAACTATAGTCAAAGTACTGTCAAACTTCAAGATTTTTGGTCAACATCAAGTATGTGAGGGTATATCAATCATTTGATCAAAGGTTGATCATGATCCATTAATAAAAACTCAGAAATGAACAAATTTCAAAAGTTCAAATTAGGGTTTTTATAGGAAAAGTCAACTCAACTTTGACTGGCCATAACTCTCTCATACTTTATCAGAAATTTCTCACTCAAAGACTATTTTGAAGGAAATTGGATTCTCTACAACTTTTCCTCTCACAAGCCAAGGCCAGAAACGCTTCATTTGGGAGATATGATGTAAAAGATTACAGGTCCTTTTCAAACATCAGTCAAAAACAGTTTTTTGTCAAAGGCCATATCATCAAGATAAAATCTCCGAATGAAAAATATATTCTAAAGTGGCTTATAGAGGACATCTTGAGGTTTCCAAAAAGTCTTAGAACTCTCCCATACCTTAAAAATTGAGGGAGATATGCCTTGTCAAAGTTGGGCGATTTTGAAGGAAAAATGTGAAGGAGATAAGGTTCAAAATGGATATTTTTGCAAATGGGCCTAAGATTTTATGCTTGAAATAGGTTCCTATTATGGTCCACGACCTCCAAGACCAATCCCATAATTATGTGATTTTTATTATATTTTTTATGAATTTTATTCATTTTAAATATCATTTAAATCAAATAAATCAAGGGAAAATTAAAAGATTTGATTTAAAGAATATATTCCAATCATGTTCAATCATTCAAGAGGCTAATATCTGATTGAAATTCATTCAAGAGATATTGGAGAGAGATTGGTACAAATTAGACCAATTTTGGAAAGTTTGGAAGAGATTTTTCAAGGATTCAATCTCTTGATTCAAAGAGATTTGGATCAATATTTTTGACCTAAGTCCATCTAGTACATATAGGGAACTCGGGCCAATAGATAGGAGGAGGGGTCATAAGGGTTTTGCAGCCAAAGACACCATGAAAAAAACTCAAGCTTTTCCATGAAAATTGAGATTTCGGTTTTGATTCCATGGCCACCTATAGAGGAATTCGAAGGTTCCTTTATACTCCCAGCAGACTCCTGAATCGATCCAGATGTTTATCAAGTCGCAGGATGCTCGGAATCGCTACCATAGGCGTCACGGTTTTCCTTCCATAAAAACTGTTCGATTATATTAATTCGTGTACCATAAATTAATTCTGAATATATATTTACATTTATATTGATGTGTTGAAGCTTTCTGGACAGTTAATTGAGTTTTGGTTGTTGTTTGGAGAATCCACCATTGTTAGGTTTTCGGAGCACTGTTTTGGGATCTAGAGTTACAGAGAAAATTAGAGGAAACCAATGGTACCAATGGATTCGGAAGGAGATTTTAAGTCGGTCTCACGCATGGCAAGTAGTACTGAACAAAAAATACAAAGGAGTGGGTTCGATACCCAGCTCCTGTGCTATTTTTACGAATTAACTAGCTTCGTGATTCTATGTGCCTCACGCATAAGAGCTTATCACACGCCATCAATGCTCAACCACTGGATCATTAGCTTCCCAGATCCAGCGCACTAGGATGAAGGAGCATACCATGGGACTCCAAGGAGCTTTCACATAGAATAACACGCCAAGGTTTTCTTAACTTTGTTTACTTTATTTATTTATTTGTTTCTATATCATTTAATGGTAATTGGATCAATATATTTTTATTTATATAATTTGATTGTTGAATTAGAATAATTTAATTAGGGTTATGATTATTTAGGATTATTTTCCCGAGTATTCGCCCGATTTGTTTGATATAATTTATTTTTATTTTAATCTTTAGTTAAAAAATCACAACAACCCAAGAGAGATTTATCCAATCAATTAGGGTTTGTCCAATCCCACCGGCCATTTGGCCAAGGATATTAGGATTTAATTTATTATTCGTTTCGATCGAATCTATCGGTCGCGATGGTTAATAATCGATTAATTTAATTAAGTAAATACAAATAAAATAACATTTATTGGGCTAAAGGGTTTCAACCATCTTATTGGTTGCGATGATTAGCCTATTTTTCTCTAAAAAACTCATTATTATTTATAATCGAATCTATCGATTATGAGGGATAATGATAACAATTAAATAATTAAATTTAAAAAAAAGGATACTTTTATTCGTTATCAGTGATAATTGAACCTATCAATTAAAATTGGTAACGATACAACTACTAATCTTTTAACTATGGTAATTGAATCAATCGGTTATTGCGGTTAATGGTGACATACTAAAATCAGGGTTGTACGCCCAAAATCTAAAACTTCAAAACACTTTTCAAACCTTTCAAACTACAATATCAAACTACGGGTTTTCATCCTTATTCAAAACTATGATAGGCCATTCAAAAGCCTTCAAATAACCATATCAAATCAAATTTCTAATTCTAAGGCGTACAACCCTGCCCCGAAC
The DNA here is from genome assembly GCF_029867415.1 of Vicia villosa. Classification (NCBI taxonomy): domain Eukaryota; kingdom Viridiplantae; phylum Streptophyta; class Magnoliopsida; order Fabales; family Fabaceae; genus Vicia; species Vicia villosa. Next base: position 48,627,207 of record NC_081181.1, on the reverse strand, counting down.
TACGTAGACTCTGATCCTCCCTAAGGAGGTACGTAGGCACTTGGCAACAAGGCGAGTCCCCCTCTTCCAAACTCTAATCATGTTCATATAATTAGCCTTTCAACTCTATTAACTGTCTGTCATCTTTCTTTATCTTTTGCCATAAACCTTTATCTTTGAGATGTTAGCCTTTAGGAAAGGGTTGAGGGTGCCTAACACCTTCCCTCGACCTGAATATAGTATCTTACCCTGATCTCTAAACTGCGTAGGGTTTCCTATTCGCCCTTCAGAATAGGTGGCGGCTCTAAATCTTTAATTTTTAGGGCAGGTTGCTACAGAAAGAATCAAAAAACTAGCGAAGGCATTTCATCGAACACTTAGTAAGCAAAATTGAAAGCGAAATATTTTTCTCCTTGAAAGCATTTCCACATCCACAGAATAAACCCAATACCAACGTGGCCACACAATAAACACAGTGATAAATTAACCATGAATCATAATAAGAAAATTTCATAAACCACACCTTTAATATTCCTTAAATTTCTTCATGGACAGGTCAGACTTATCAACTGCGAGTACATCATTATGGTTCAAGCTCCAAGTTATCTCTTAGTGAAACCATCCCTCCTCCGCCACTTTTTCTCCAGAACACTACAAAAAGAACACAACAACAAATATTGTTATGAATAAATTTGTTATGAATACAAAAAGGAAAAGAAGGAAAACGAAATCTATTACTGATAAACACTACAAAACTCGATTACTGATAAACCCACAAATCCTTGAGCAGCGTAACCGATTCATGAAGTCGTTGAGGAAAACAAAATCGCCAGGAAAAGGATGAGATTTTGGGTTTCCATGAAAAAATGGAGGTGGTGATGCCATAGAAATGGAGACGGGGATTTAGGGTTTTGGTTGAAAGTGAGAATACAAATAGAGAGAAAGAAAGAGGAAGAAAGAGAGAGAAAGAGACTAGAAAGAGGGAGAAAGAGTGAGGGAAAATTGAGTGTTTTCAAATGAAAGGATGGAGAAAGGGAAAAGTGGAAAATATGTGTGCCACTTGGCAAAATACTTTGTTTTCATTGGATAATTTTATTTGATTTAGTAAATTACATAAAAGGGCATCATTTAGTGTTAATGAAATTTGACTTAAAAGGTATTATAGGGTGTTTGGTGGCATGTTTTAGTATTAGTTAGGTAGTTGATGAAATATTTACATATTAATAAACTTAAACACTTGAATTGGTTTATCACTTTGGCACACAAAACCGCTACAGTATTACCTAAGCTAAATTGCTATTCTCAATCATTGAAAAAAACTAAAGGTATGATCATCCTAAAAAAAAAGATGTTTATCCTAAAAATATACATGGCCATGTTTATATTTTACACTAAAATATCATTCTAGACATTTGATAACTAAGATATCCTGGCAATTAGAAGAAACCACCGTAAAATATTAACTAGCAGATGTTTTACACAAGCTAGTAGAAAACACCGTAGAATAGTTTACACAAGCTGTACATTTACGTGTTGATGGAATATATCTTGGCAATTAGAAAAAAACATCGTAGACTAACAAAACCGTACCATATTCAATAACTAAATAAGAGACATATCAAGATTACCATCAAAACCTAACAATGTCAAAACCATAAAAATTATGGATTTTAACCTAAATATGTTTCTATCCATCAATACATACATCATATAGTCTCATAATGAAATAAAAACCCACCCTTATCTTGGATGTAGACTCTTTCTAGGATTCTTCTTCTTTCTTCATCTTTTCTCCCTTTTCTCCTCTTCTCTTGTTTTCTTCTTATCTCTTTCTACTTTCTATTTTCTCTTTTGTCTTACAACTCTTATTAACTAGTGTTTTCTCAAATGGGCTTATCTCATTCTCATACTAACTCATCACACCGAGGCCCAATTATTCACATAATACATATATTCTCAATTAATAGAATAGATTATATATCACACATCACCAATTAATTCAAATAACTAATTCATTCACAAAATCACACAATTTAATTAATCACTATGCCACATAATAATTAAATAAATAAATAAATAAACACTAAAATAAATAAAAATCGGGATGTTACAACTCTCCCCCACTTAAAAGAATTTCGTCCTTGAAAATTACCTCAAACGAATAACTCAGGATAAGACTCCCTCATCTTACTCTCGAGTTCCCAAGTCACATTCCCACCTGCTGGACCTCCCCAAACTACCTTCACTAAAGAAATCTCTTTACCTTGAAGTTGCTTCAAATATCGATCCTCTATCCGCATATGTCATGTTTCTACAGTCAAATTATCTCTCACTTGAACATCATCTACTCGGACAACATGAGATGGATCAGCAATGTATCTCCTCAGTTGAGATACATGGAACACATCATGAAGATTAGCAAGCGACAGTGGCATAGAAATTTGATAAGCCACTTCACCTACTCTCTTCAATATCTCATAAGGGCCAATAAAACGCAGTGTCAACTTACGCGACTTCAATGCTCAACCAACACTCGTTACCGGAATAACTCTAAGAAACACGTGATCTCCAACCTCAAACTCAAGTGCTTTCCTCCTCTTATCATGATAACTCTTTTGAAGAATCTTAGAAGCCTTCATCTTCTCCTGAATCAACTTAATCTTATCAGTAGTCTGTTGAATTCTCTCAGGTCCAACCTCAACACTTTCTCCTGACTCGTACCAACACAAAGGCGTCCTACACCTTCTTCCATACAAAGCCTCAAACGGTGACATTCCAATACTCGAATGGAAACTGTTATTATAAGTAAACTCAATCAAAGGCAAATAAATTTCCCAAACACCTCCTTATTCTAATACACAAGCTCTCAAAAGATCCTCAAGCGACTAAATCGTCCTCTCAGTCTGACCATCTGTTTGCGGATGATAAGCTGAACTCAAATGTAACTTAGTACCCAAAACACTTTACAAACCTTCATAAAATCTAGAAGTAAACCTCGGATCTCTATCAAACATGATACTAAACAGAATACCATTCAAACAAATAACCCTCTCAACATATAGCTTCGCAAGCCTCTCCATCGGATAATCCATCCTCATCAGAATAAAGTAAACAAATTTTGTCAATCTATCCACAATAACCCAAATCGCATCACAGTTACTCAGTGTCCTGGGTATACCGGACACAAAATCCATAGAAATGCTATCCCATTTCCACACAGAAATGGATAACGGTTGCATCAAACTAGACGATTTTTGATGTTCAATCTTCGCTTCTGACAAATCATACAAGAATACACAAATTCTGCTATCTCTTTCTTCATACCTTGCCACCAAAATAATTTCCTCAAATCTTGATACATCTTGGTATCCCCACAATGAATACTCAATCCACTACGACGTCCTTCCTAAAAAATCCTCTTCTTCAAATCTTATACATCCGGAACACAAACTGTGTCACGACATCTCATGATACCATCCTCATCAATCCAAAAATCACCACATCGACCTTGATTAATCAACGTGAATCAATCAACCAAACTCAAATTAGATTTCTAACCTTCTCGAATCTCATCAAGAATGCCACTAGTAAGCTTCAACATACCAAGCTTAACTCCAGAAGAAGTCTCTTCACAAACCAAACTCAAATCTCTGAATTGCTCAAGTAAATCAAACTCTCGCACCATCAACATCGACATATTCAAAGACTTCCTACTCAATGCATCATTCACAACATTTGCTTTACCGGGATGGTAATTCAAACCAAAATCATAATCCTTCAAGAATTCCAACCATCTTCTTTGCCTCATATTCAACTTTTTCTAATCGAATAAATACTTTAAACTCTTGTGATCACTGAACACATCAAATCTCGATCTAAACAAATAATGCCTCCAAAGTTTCAACACAAACACAACAGCAGCCAACTCTAAGTCATGGGTCGAATAATTCCTCTCATGCACTTTAAGTTTCCTTGAAGCATAAGCTACCACTTGTCAATTCTGCATCAATACACCTCCTAAACCCATCAAAGAAGCATCACAATGCACAACAAACAGTTTTGTAGGATCCAACAAAATCAAAATAGGACAATCGTCAACCTACTCTTAAGCTCTTGAAAATTATCTTCACACTGTGAATGTAACACCCCATTTCCCCATCGTAAATTAAATAAATATTCAGAGTAATTAAAAATTTAATCAAACAAATAATGGGATGCTACATCATCAACTTTCCACAAACTTATGTTCAGATATTTAAAAGAAAATATACATAACACATGAGTTTGAATGAACCGATATCAAATCATATTATTGTTCAAACTTCACTTTTTTAACGCAATAGAAAAAATCAATGCATAGAAATTATCATCTCTGAAACGACTGAAAATGCTAACATCGCAACAAAATCAAAGAGAGTTTATAATCCTCTCAAAACTTCCAAAAGCATATCATAATACAAAATTTCAAACAAACGTTCATCCCCCGGTGTTACGTATCAGAGCAGAACCTGACTCGATCTACGCAATACTAGGCGTTGTTCCATATATTAACTACTTTAATCTTTGTCACCTGCGCGTTACCCACGTAGAGGTAACATTCAAACAGAAGGGGTGAAATATCACAACAATATAATAAATTATATAATAGTAACTATGCATCAGATATCTCATATAGGTTATTATACATCATGCCCCAATAATTCATTTCTTATTCGTCAATTCACACATATAAATCATCATGATACAACATAAACATCTTCTTCAACATTCAACAAGACATCAAGTTAATAATAATAATAATAATAATAATAATAATAATAATAATAATAATAATAATAATAATAATAATAATAATAATAATAATAATAATAATAATAATAATAATAATAATGCAATGGGACTGACTTCGCCTAAGATGTATGTGGTACCAACAGGGTATAAGCCCTCACCAAAATGCCAGATAATGGGAAATAACAAGGCATAAGCCTTCAACAATTGGGCATAAACCCTCAACATTTTGCCAATTCAGGCCAACAACAAGGCATAAGCCTTCAACAATGCAATATATGCGACACCTACATGCGACGACATAAATGAGCAACCACAAGGTGTAAGCCTTCAACACTTGCTAATCCAGGCCAACAACAACAACATCGCCATACTGCAATATAATTATGCAATAACAGAGCATCAACCCTCAACATTACGCCATTCCATGCCAGCAACAACAACATCATCATACAATATATTATGCAATTTATCCACACTTCTTTCAAACAATATCATCACCTCAATCACAACAACATCATAATAAAACAGCAAGGCATAGGCCTTCAACAATGATTCCAGTCTTTTCAAGTCAACAACAACAACAACATCATCGTAATATATTATGCACATTATAGGATCATCATCCCAACAACATCCTCATCAATTATCACCAAAATCATTGCATTATACACAACACTGACACGCAAGGTATAAATTATCAACATAAATTGAAGTTTAAAAAAAAATAAATTCATTTCAACTCAGTGGGAACCAGTTACCTATTTTGGAACCCGGGTTCCCTATTTCAAAAAATGTTTCATGCGCCTCTGTTATGTTGGGAACCCGCTTCCCCTGTTCAAAAATAATTTTCTGCGATTCTGTTATATTGGGAACCCGGTTCCCCTATTTGAGGATCCTAGTTCCCCTGAAACAAAGGCAAAAATCTGCTATTTTCCTGCTACGAATTTATATCCCTTTTTCATAAAAAATCCAATTTTTAAACAATAGAAAATCACCAAAAGACATGTGAATCATACATACACATAACACATCAATTATAAACATATCATTGCACCAATTTCCTCAATTTCAATCAGTTTAGGGATTAATTTTCATGATCAATCTTCCCTAAAAGTTAAACTATCATCCTACCCACATACCCACAATTATACCATTCATTATAGAGTCAGAACCCCACCCTTACCTTAACAATTTTCTTCAAAAGTTTATCTACCAATGGAGGTTCTCCCTTTGCCCTATCTCAGCTTCCCTTTGTTTTCACGTTCTTCTCCAACTTCTCAAAAATCCCTATATTTTTCAAATTTTCCTCTTTTTAGTAATCTTTCACTAATTCTTTCTCCTTATCGGGCTTAACACTCACACCCCCCACAATACTTTTACAACCACACTTTCATAACCCAATTAACCATCTATTCAACTCATTCATTCTATTATTATTATTATTATTATTATTATTATTATTATTATTATTATTATTATTATTATTATATCCTAATAATAATTCTTATTCTAATCACACTAAACCATCTAATCCTATGCTAAATCAAATTAAATAAATAACTATAACTAATTATATTTATTCGATTCTACAACTTCTAAATCAAAGGCACCACCCTCTATTCTAAGGGTACATACTCTCTGATACTACAATCCTCTTACCATATTATTTGCATAGGTGAATGGATATAGAAATTTTGACGAGTGAAATCAAGATTATAAATTTTATTTGTTTCTATTAAAAAATATGCCAATACATAAATAATAATAATAATATAATGATGGTGAAGTTAAAAATTAAACAAATTATATTATTTTATATTCAAAAAATTGATTACTAATATAGTATTATAAATTGCTGCTTCTCTTCGCCATTAAATTTTTTTTATGATACTCTATATTTTAAAACCATAAATAATTATCTGTCTTTGATCTTTTTATGTGGAAATGTTTTTCAAAATTTTATTTAATATATAATAATGTTTTTTTGGTTGCTATTAGACTAGTAATCAACATATACTTAAATAAATAATTATATAATGTACTGGTATGATTTTAGAGTTTAAAGATAGTGCATAATCAGTATAAAATATTTTACACAGTCAATGCATGACAACTTTTAAAAAGAAATATTTTATATGTGTTTTAAAAAAAATTAACGGTTATGATTTCACTAACAGTATAAAACTCATGTATTTTCATTAAATCCAAGATTTTATTGATATAGGTCAGCAGAAATGGGCAACGAGACCAGCTGAATGTTCACAACAGGTCCTAATCTGTTTGGAGCAATTCTTCGTTAATAAATTTCATAATGCATCCTATATATTATTAACATATAAAAAAAGTGATGATTTGAATTTCAACTTAAATTTTTTAACATATATTCATGTCCAATTACTAAGATTAAAAAAAATCTTATATGATAATAATTTTTTTATAAAATTAATAAGAGAGAAGTGGGTTTTTATTTATTAGGAGTAAGAAATTGTTTTAAGTAAGAGGGAAAATAAAAAAATATATAATTATTATTTTTTTTTTTAATAAGCAATTTGTATCTAGCGGGTTTCGATCTTGAGAGGAGCACACTCTCAAGCGATTCACCGTTAGACCACACACACACAAAATATATAATTATTAACAACACTAAATTAATTATTTTTGTCCAGTAAACAATAAAAAATTAATCAACTAATTTAAAGGAATGAGTAAAGAGTGAATTACATGCCCCCAATTAGTGTGCATTAAATTGAATTCGTCATCCAACGTTTGTGTATACATTTTAAAAATATTTTATACAAGAGTTATATAATATACGTTAAAAAAATTACTTATTTAATTTATTAAATTTTTTATTTCATTATTTTATTTTTTCTGAGTCTATTTTAAATAAATTTTAACTTATAAAATTGGTGTATGGAAAATATTTTTGCACCCAAATATTAAATTAGTAGAAAATTCATGTTTAAAAGGAAGACATTCACTATAAAGCTTAAAAAAAACCTCCTCAATTTTTTCTCAGTGGGTTGGTGATTAATCATTACAAACTTCTACTAATCCAATTCCTACAAACTTCTTGTTTAAGCCTTTTTTTTTTTTTATTAATTAATTAAATAAGTAAAGTAGTGCCTTGTGGTAAGAAATCATTTACTACTAGTCTATGAAGCCTTCCTATATGTGGAAAAAAATTGATAGCAATTTCATATTTTTGTCAATTTTTATAATGGCTTTAATTCGACCTTCTTTTATAACATTCCACAAGGGAATCTAAGTAAATGCTTTGCACTAATCATCTTTTTATTGCTATGATTATTGAATAAGCAACGTCTTAATCGAAGAATCCATTTAACTGTTCATAAAGTGTGATTAGTTGCACGCGGGAATGTCATTTCTTAAGATTTTCATTTCATCACTTTATAGTTAAATGGATTTTCATTTTCATTTCACCACAAACACCATTCTCACAACCTACCACTTTCCCAACCTACCAACACCACTACCAAACACCCCAATACACCCAAACGCAATATACCACTATCCAACATAACCCATCTACATCTTACAACCAACCACAATACCACAACTACCAAATCCCCCAACAACAAATGCCTTTTTCTCAATCAGAACAATTTACCCTAAATTCTTCACAACAAAACTATGTCAACATGCAAACCTCAATGCATAACACCATGTTAAGATATTGTTTTATTCTTGTTTCTTAATTTAAGGGATTTTATCTAAAATTGGAAAGGTGTAAATAGGAGATTTCTTATTCCTATTTGTTAGCTATAATACTGGGATCACATCTGTAACTCTATGTAATTGGAGGCTATATATTCCTTGTATGTATTCAATGAAAATCAATCAAAAAAAGGAGAAAAATATTCTTCTCAAAACAAACTTGGTATCAGAGCTAGGTTTAAACCTAGTGCCATGAGCAAATCAGATTCCGAAGATGTTGAAACACCAAAAGGGAATCATGAAGTCTCTACCACTAAGTCTGCTCCTATTATTATTCAATCAGAGAGTTCATCCTTCAATGCAGGGATTATACTCAATGAAACAAATTATGATATGTGGTCTCAGATTATGGAGATGCATCTTGCCGAAAAGGAGAAGTTATCGTTTGTTCGTGGTAACACTCAACCACCCACTGAAAAGATGATGGATACGAGAAGTGGTACAGTGACAACCAGAAAGTTAAACGGTGGTTGTTGATGTCTATGTCTCCAGATATTATGAAGCGATATATTCGCCTAAAAACTGCGCGAGATATTTGGAAAGCTTTATCAAAAGCCTTTTATGATGGAGAAGGTGAATTACAAGTTTTCACATTGAATCAAAGGGCTTTCTCTTCCAAACAGAACGGAAAATCGGTTTCTGTTTATTATGGAGAATTGATTGAAATTTTCAGCGAACTGGATCATCGTGACATGGTGATTATGGAATGCGAAAAAGATGTTGCTGCTTATCACAAGTCAATTCAACGACAAAGGGTGCACATTTTTCTTGCTGGTTTGGATAGCGAGTTTGAACAGATCCGTGGTGAAATTTTGCGCAAAGATCCTGTACCCGAGTTAGAAGAATGTTACTCAATGGTGCGCCGGGAGTCCGTTCGACAAACAACGATGAGCAGTGAACTTGAAAAGTCTGAAGCTTCAGCCATGGTGAGCAGGGACAGAACGAACCATAATGTTTTTTATCAAAAACAACAAGATCGGACGAGGAACAACTACTTAAAAAACTCCACGGGTTCCTCCAAGTTCAACCTTAAGTGTACTCATTGTGACCAATCTGGTCATATTAGAGACCGTTGTTTTGAGCTTGTAGGATATCCAGAATGGTGGGACATAACCGTGACCAACGAAAGAAGCATTCAACCAAAACTTCCACTGCCGCAGTTGTAGAAACAAAGATTGATAGGGAAGATGTTGTTGGGAAAAGCTCAGCTTTGATAGCAACAAGAGGTAATGGTGGTAAGGTTTTAAATTCAGTTGCATTTGTTTCGAATAGTACATGGATAATTGATTCCGGAGCCACCGATCACATGACATTTGATTCTAGACAAATCTCATCTCTTATATCTTCCTCACAAAAATTTATTTCCACTGCTAATGGTTCCTCAGCACCTGTCATTGGGGAAGGGACTTTATCTCTTACTGATACTTTGAACTTAAATTCTGTTTTAGTTGTCCCGTCCTTAGATTATAACCTTTTGTCTGTTTCTCAAATTACCACTGCTTTATCTTGTGTTGTGATTTTTTGGCCTGAATATTGTGTTTTCAAGGACATTCAAACGAAGAAGACGATTGGTTATGGTACTAGACACGGGAAGCTGTATTACCTGAACTTGGAGTCGCATAGCTCAACTCAGTTACAACGAGCCTTGACAGTAGACAGTTTTGAAGAAAAAAGGAGAAGATCAGAGATTTGGTTATGGCATCGACGTTTGGGGCATACTTCCTTTGGATACCTTAGAAAATTACTTCCTAAGTTATTTAAAAATTTTGATGTTTCAAGTTTCAAGTGTGATATTTGTGAACTTGCAAAGAGTCACCGTGTTTCATTTCCATTAAGCATGAATAAAAGTTCAATTCCTTTTATGGTTATACACTCTGATGTTTGGGGTCCATCAAAGGTGACTACCTTAGGTGGATCCCGATGGTTTGTTACATTTATTGACAATTGTACTAGAATGACTTGGATATGCTTAATGAAATCCAAAAGTGAAGTTAATTTGTTGTTTCAAAAATTTCATAAAATGATATGTATACAATACAATGTCAAGGTGAGGGTTCTACGTAGTGACAATGGGGGAGAATATTTAAGTTCTGAATTTCGGCAGTACTTAGAAGCACAAGGAATTGTGCACCAAACTACTTGTCCCGACACTCCTCAACAAAATGGAGTAGCTGAAAGAAAAAACTGTCATTTGTTGGAAGTTGTCCGCGCCTTATTAATAGAATCTCATATGCCACTGTCTTATTGGGGAGAAGCACTTACCTCTGCGGTCTATTTGATTAATAGGGTTCCTTCTAGCACTATTGATTTTCAAACACCATTACAGGTCCTTGCTGAAGCAGTTATTGCACCAACTGTCCCAAACTTGACTCCTCATGTATTTGGTTGTGTAGCATATGTGCATCTTCATAAGCATCAGCGAAGCAAACTAGCTCCTCGCGCAATGAGATGTGTCTTTGTAGGATACGCTGCCCATCAAAAAGGATATCGATGCTATCACCCTCCAAGTAAGCGAATGTTTATTACATTAGATGTTGTTTTCCATGAAGACTCCATGTATTTTTCTTATGAGTCAGACCTACAGGGGGAAAAACAAAAGGAAGTTCTAACTCTAGATAATGATATTCAAGTACATGAGGAAATAGAACTAACACCACAAGAAGTGGGAGGCAGTATTAGTGATGATAATCAAGAAATGGGAATAGAGGTCCCATTATCCTCTAAGAAATCAGCAGCGTCACAAGATCTTGAAGAAGAAATTGAAGTAATAGGTAATGAAGATGTACCACCCCAAGAAGTTGAATATGTACCTAACCAATCGTCAGTCGAGGATGCCCTTGATTTAGTGTCTGAACCATCTAGAAAGCAACTTCCACCACGACACAATAGAGGTATTCCTAAATCTAGTTATGAACCTGAAATTTCTAATAAAACTAGATACCCAATGAACCATTGTGTTTCTAACCATCGTTTGTCAGAATCAAACCAGTCATTTGCAAATCAATTATCTATTGTATCTATTCCTAACAATGTGCAGGAAGCCTTACTGGACCCAAGGTGGAGAGCAGCTATGAATGAGGAGATGAAGTCCTTAAATAAGAATAATACTTGGGAACTTGTTGACAGACCACCAGGAAAGAAAATAGTTGGATGTCGATGGGTTTATACAGTTAAATACAATGCAGATGGTACGATAGAGCGCTTCAAAGCAAGGTTGGTGTCTAAGGGATATACCCAAACCTACGGAGTCGACTATACAGACACATTTGCACCTGTAGCTAAAGTCAATACAATCCGAGTTTTGTTATCTCTAGCAGCAAACTTGGATTGGCCATTACAACAATTCGATGTGAAGAATGCATTTCTTCACGGAGAATTATCTGAAGAAGTCTACATGGAACTCCCTTCGGGGTGCAAGATACCAGAAGCATATGATAAAAGTGTGTGTAAGTTGAAGAAGTCATTATATGGCCTAAAACAATCTCCAAGAGCATGGTTTGGAAGGTTCACAAAATCTATGAAAGAGTTTGGTTATGGTCAAAGTAATGCAGACCACACTTTATTCATAAAAAACCAGCAAGGTAAAATTACTGCACTTATTGTTTATGTTGATGACATGGTAGTTACCGGGAATGATGATGAAGAAAGAAAAGCCCTTCAAAGCTACTTGTCTAAAGAATTTGAAATGAAAGATCTTGGCCCCTTAAAATATTTCCTTGGTATTGAAGTGTCTAGATCAACTAAAGGAATTTTTTTGTCTCAAAGAAAATATACTTTAGATTTGTTGGAGGAAACTGGTATGTCAGCTTGTCAACCAATTGATACACCTCGTGATGGAGGACTAAAATTGTTTGTTGAACCTAACCAAGTTCCAGTTGATAAAGGGAGATATCAAAGACTTGTAGGAAGGTTAATGTATCTATCACATACAAGGCCAGACCTTGCTCATGCATTGAGTGTTATAAGTCAATTCATGCATAATCCTGGAGAACAGCATATGAATGCAGTCATGCGCATTTTGAGATATTTGAAATCAGCTCCAGGGAAGGGAATTTTGTTTGAAAAATTTGAAAATAATCAAAGTGTAAGAGTATATACTGATGCCGATTGGGCTGGATCTTTAGACGATAGAAAATCTACCTCAGGTTACTTTACTTTTGTAGGAGGTAACCTTGTCACATGGAGAAGCAAAAAACAAAATGTTGTTGCACGCTCCAGCGCAGAGGCTGAATTTAGAGGAATGGCACTCGGGTTATGTGAAGCATTATGGTTAAAATTACTCCTCTCAGATTTGGGATATCCGCCGAAACTGCCAATTCTGCTATATTGTGACAATAAGGCTGCATGTGACATAGCTCATAATCCGGTTCAACATGATCGTACCAAACATGTGGAAGTAGACAGATTTTTCATCAAGGAAAAATTGGATGAAAAGATATTGGAGTTACCTAGGATTCGATCAGAGGATCAATTGGCTGATATTCTAACTAAAGCAGTTTCAAGTCAAGTGTTCTCAAAGGTTGTGAGCAAGTTGGGCATGTGGGATATCTATGCACCAACTTGAGGGGGAGTGTTAAGATATTGTTTTATTCTTGTTTCTTAATTTAAGGGATTTTATCTAAAATAGGAAAGGTGTAAATAGGAGATTTCTTATTCCTATTTGTTAGCTATAATACTGGGATCACAGCTGTAACTCTATGTAATTGGAGGCTATATATTCCTTGTATGTATTCAATGAAAATCAATCAAAAAAAGGAGAAAAATATTCTTCTCAGAACAAACTCACCACCCAACAGGATTGGAATAACGAGGGGACTAGATTGAGTTATGGCAGTGCGACGGCGGCTGATTTTATCAATGAAGAAATGGTCGAAGAATTATATGATCGCGGATATGAGATAGGTCCTTCTACTCAACCTGCAAATGATGAAGTGCCTCGTAGAAGAAGTACGAGAGATGGACATCCTCCTAATTCTGGAACCACCCAACAGTTACGCCGACCGGGTCGAGGTGGCAATTAAATACCGTTTACTTTACTTTATTGTAATTTTATATTTTTTTAATTACATTGTAATTTAATTTATCAATTAAAAGTATTTTATTTATATAAATATTATTTAATATATTTTAATTCAATTTATTTTAAAATTAAAAAAATTAATTGCATTATTTTTTATATTTAAAACAAAAAATATATAACATATATTAATTCAAAAATTAGATTTAGAAAAAAAAATCATTTTAAACACATCCGCCATAGCAATGGACGGAACCTCTTAAAACTTCAACACGTCCGCCCTTCTCATTGGCGGAACCTAAAAAGCTAACACACCTCCGCCCATCCAATTGGCGGAGGTTTTATACCAATAATCAAACTTTTTTCAAAACATGGTATATTGGGAATTTGTTCCAAAAGTATGGTATATTGGGTATAAAGTTGCAAAAACATGGTCCATGTATAAAAAATTCTTAAATTAAAGCTGCAAACAAAAAGTGAAACCAAAGCAAAGCAATTATTTTAGGGAAGCATGCAATGGAATGGTGTAACTAATTAAAGCTAGTGCTCAACTGCTACAAAACCATGATTTGATTTAAAGAAATTTTAAATAGTCAACTCATGAATAGAAAAAGTCAATTCTATTTATATATTTTATTTCTAATTGGGGAGAGGGGTCTGGTTACCTTTTAACGATGTTGCTTTGGAATGGGTTTAAGTTCATGTATAACTAATCAAAATAATCAGCTTCAAGGATTTTAGGCGTTGGAAAAATTATTATAACATACACTTGGCCCATTGTCTTTTTATTATCTTCACGTGTTCAACTTTAACTCATAGCCATGTTCAAAAAGAAAATTAAAAACATTATTAACTCACATTTTCATATATATATATATATATATATATATATATATATATATATATATATATATATATTTGATTTTGTAGAGACAAAAATTTATTTTAAATAAAAATTCATTTTACATTAGATTTTACTTTTAAATATATTAAATATAAAACAATTTATATTTGATATACTTTGCATAAATTTTAGTGTAAAAACAACGTTTAACATTAAAAATCATAAATTCAATTTCAAGTGAACATCAGTTCTAAAATTAAAATTAATTTTACTCGATAAAAATTAAACACGTTAAAAATAATTTTACACCTTCAAAATCAATTATTTTTTACTCCAAATCACTTGGATACTTTGTTTATTTTGTTTAAAACTTTAATAAAAATTGACGTCATTTTGTAAGAGTAGCACTCTATAAGCAAATTCACACTAATGTGTCTGGCAGTGGAGGATATATATATTTTGTGCTTCTTCTAACAAATGCACATAAGCATAGATTCTTAACTTTAGATGCTCTTACCACATGACATTGCACTTCGAGTGGTTCACCACATTCAAATCATGCAATTTTAGATTTGTTTATTTAAGAAATTTGCTTTGGACGATGGTGGCGTTCAAAAATTGAATGATGTTAGGTATATTTCATATTTTAGAAAGAATATGATTTCCTTAGGTACTTTATAGCTAAATGGTTACGAAGGAGATATGGATGTTATGAAGGTTAACAAGTGTGCCTTAACAATGATGATAGCACAGAGGACTACAAGAAATATCTACGAACTATTTAAGAGTAAGGTTACAGGGGGTGTTGTGCTAGTTGAGTGTGATAGTGATACAACTAAAGGAAAATTGTGATTAATATATGTAACAGAAAACAAAATTTTTCCTTAAATATGCTATTCCACTTAAGTGCATTGTACCTTATGGTGTTCCATATTTCACTTAATTATTTTATACTTTAAGGTGTCCCGTATTTCATTTTAGTACATCTTACTTTATGGTATTTCGTATTTAACTAAAGTAGATTGTACCTTAGGGTGTACTAGGTTTCTCTAATTGACGCTAGTACTTCACAAGACCGCGTAATCGAATAAGCTCCACTTATTCATTTTATATCTCATCAATTTATCTTCATATGTGTGACCCTATAGGTTCTCGTAATATTGACAATTATAGTAAATCAAAAATTTAATATAACAAACAATAAGCGGTATACAGCAACACGTTACTGCTACCCAAGTCACGAAAATGTCATGTGATATAACCAAACTTTTCTGTGATAAAATTTAGGTGTATAATTATCTTTTTTCCCTCATGTCTATATTGTAGGCAAGGCATAGACCGCGTCACCCTTGTCCATTTCAATATTGGACCCTTAGACATTTATCTTGTTTTCTAAATAAGAATATCTCCCACAAAAATTGGATTTTTTTTTGACGTGAGATGAATTAAATATCAATTTTTAAGTATTAATTTTCTATGAAACAAAAACAATGAAAACTTTGTTCTATGATTGAATTTTTAGCTAATATTTTTTAGGAATTTCCCACATAACATGTAGAAATGATCTGCAAAGTTTCATGATATTTCTAGCAGGATTTAATTTATTTTTTATTTTTCAATCGAAACACATAAAAATGAATTTATTTCACGAGGCAGAAACAATATAAACATAGGCCTACACATCATATTTTGATCTAGTTTTTTTCCCCCATGTATTTCTATGACAACAAATAAAGAAGAATTACAAAGTTTCCTAGCATTAAGACGATGTCTCAGTCTATTGTGATTTTCCAAGCGCCAAGTGTACAAAAGACGAAAAACAATAGAAAAAATGGCCTACGCATCACATGGTTATCTAATATTTTAAGCATATTTCTATTACAAAAATTGAGATGAATACAAATTTTCGTAGCCTTATGAGAATACCTTAATATATTTTGGTTTATTTCTTCATAAAAATAATTCATTTATATGTGTTTCGTTCGAAAAAATAAAAATAAATTGAGCCTTGCCAGAAATGCTTTGAAACTTTGCAGATCCACTCTTTAGGTTATGTGATAAATCTATGCAAAATATTATCTTAAAATTCAATCACACATCAAAGTTTTATTGTTTATGTTTTATGGAAAATCGATACTTAAAAAATTCATATTTAATTCATCCTACGTTAAAAAAACTCCAAATTTTATGGGTGAGATTCTTATAAAGTGATAAAGTTGCATGAAAAATTATGAAAAAAAATGTAAGCCTAGATTATAATAAACATCTCTTTAGTATAAAAAAATTAAAGATTTAAGAGATTGAGTTTGCTACCAATTAGTAGCATATTAGCTACCATTTATGAGTTTAAATATGATATTCATCTTAGTGACAGGTTTACCATCGCTATATACATAATTAATGTTAGAAATATAAAATAGTAAAAAAATTGCCATGTCAGTATATTTGTCATGCTGCCATTTCCACATATATGCCCAATCACCAAAATCTTCAACGTGGCATGCCACATCAACTTCTGTTAAGAGAAGTTGACAGGAGGGAGAAAAAGTGTAGACGAAAAGTATTAAGAGAATCATTGTGCGAAGGAATGAAGTGCAATTTACTAAGTATTGGACAACTGGTCGAAAGAGGTTTCTCAATTGTTATGAAAGATGGAGTTTGTAAATTGTTCGACATCCAGAACAATTTGGTCTTAAAGTCCCTGTTGTCGAAGAATAGGACGTTTAAGACTATGATCAGTTCTACAGAAGTTCAATGTCTTAAAACTGTTGTCGACCACAAGGATAGTTGGTTGTGGCATTTGAGGTTTGGACATTTGAATTTTCAATCACTTAATCAACTGATCACTCAAGATATGGTTACTGGTATTCCAAGTCTTGAGATGCCTGACAAACTCTGTGAAGGATGTCTGGTCGGAAAGCAATCAAGAAATTCTTTCATTTCGACTATTCAAATGAGGTCATCTTGCATACTTGAAGTGGAACATTCAGATGTATGTGGACCATTCGAAGAACATACTCTTGGTGGAAACAAATATTTTGTTTCATTTGTTGATGAGTGTAGTCAAAAGTTATGGATTTATGTGATCAAACGAAAGGATGAAGTATTCGAAATCTTTAAGAGGTTCAAGATACTTGTCGAAATCCAGAGTGAGAAGAAGATCAAAGTTCTACGAACAGATGGAGGTGGCGAATACACATCTAAGGTGTTTAAAAATTTCTGTGCAGAACATGGTGTTGATCATGAGGTAACTGCTCCTTATACGCCTCAACAAATGGAATTGCAGAAAGTAGAAATAGAACCATATTGGATATGGCAAGATGCATGCTAAAGTAGAAGAATTTGCCAAAATCTTTATGGGGTGAAGCTGTTTTGACTGCAGTTTATATCTTGAACAGGTGCCCTACCAAAATGCTGAAGAATAAGGTTCCTAAAGAAGTGTGGAGTGGCAAACGACCATCTGTAAGTCATCTAAAGGTGTTGGCTCTATGTCTTACAAGCATGTTCCTGATGCAAGAAGAAGGAAGCTTGATGACAAGAGTGAACCTATGATTCTAGTAGGATATCACAAGACTGGTGCATACAAGTTATTTAATCCAATAGATGAGATGATAGTGTTAAGTCGAGATATTGTGATTGATGAAAATTCTGCCTGGAATTGGAATTCTAGTAATTCAGTTAGCAAGCCATTGTTGAGCTGTGACGTCGACGAAGAAATAGTTGAAGTCGAAGTCGAAGGAATGGCTGAAAATCCAGTTAAAAACACAGTCGAGGTCGAAGTAATTGCTAACATTATCGACACAGTCGAAGTTGAAGAGAATGTAGTTGGCACAAGCCAAAGACCTCAAAGAACTAGAGTTCGTCCAACAAGACTTCATGATTATGAAGTGATGGGTGATGATGAAGTCACAACAGATGGAGAATTAGTTCATTTTGCTTTACTTGCAGGTGCTGAACCAATCAACTATAGCAAAGCTTTGAAGATTAATCAGTGGAAGTTAGCTATGATTGAAGAGTTACAGGCAATCGAAAGAAACAACACATGGGAGTTAGTCGAATTGCCAGCACATACAAAGGCTATCAATGTGAAATAGGTGTTCAAATTAAAACACAATGCTGATGGGTCGATAGAAAGATATAAAGCAAGGCTAGTAGCTCGAGGGTTTCTTCAAAGAGAAGGACTTGACTATTCTGAAGTATTTTCTCCAGTAGCAAGACTGGAGACTGTTCGACTAGTGGTAGAATTGGCATGCACCCAAGGCTGGTCGGTATTTCATTTAGATGTGAAATCAGCATTTCTGAATGGTCCCTTAGATGAAGAGGTCTATGTCACACAACCTTCTGGGTTTGTGATTCAGAAAGCAGTGAGTAAAGTATATAAGTTGCACAAAGCACTCTATGGCCGCAAGCAGGCACCTAGGGCATGGAACAAGAAGATCAACTCATACTTAGTCGAATTGGGATTTGAAAAATGCAAATATGAGTATGGTGTCTATGTTCAAGTGGTAGCACAAGATATAACAGTCATCTGTTTGTATGTTGATGACTTGTTAGTAATTGAAAATAGCTTGAAGAACTTGTTAAAGTTCAAAAGGCTAATGATGAAAGAATTTGAAATGTCGGATTTGGGAAAATTGTCTTATTTCCTAGGTATGGAATTTCAAGTGTCAAAGCAAGGTTTGGTGCTACATCAAAGGAAGTATATCAAAGAGATTCTCAAGATATTTAGAATGGAAGATTCAAATCCTGCCTCTTCATCCGTCGAACCAAATGTGAAGTTGGATAAGCATGGAGAGGAAGACAAAGTTGATGCAACGTTGTTCAAACAAATTATTGGATCTATGAGGTATGTGTGCAACATTCAACCCGATATAGGTTTCACTGTCGGATTAGTAAGCTGGTATATGAGTGAACCAAGGGTGTCACATATGAAGGCTGCAAGAAGAATCTTGAGATATTTGAAAGGATCAATAAACTGTGGAATACTATTTCGACAAGAATCTGAAGGAAAAGAAGCAATAGTAAATTGTTTTTCAGATGCTGATTGGTGTGGAGATAAGGAAGATCGAAGAAGCACAACTGGATATTTCTTTCAAGTATTTGGTGCCCCAATCTCATGGTGTTCGAAGAAGCAACCTGTGGTGGCATTGTCTTCATGTGAAGCTGAATATATAGCAGGATCCTATGCTGCATGTCAAGCAATTTGGATCAGAACTTTACTTGAAGAAATGGAAGTCGAAGTGAAGAAACCGTTTGTGTTGCAAATCGACAACAATTCCACCATAACTCTGGCGAAGAATCCAGTCCTTCATGGAAGGAGTAAGCTGTTAGAACAAGATTTGTTCTGATCAATATTCTTAGTTTTGATGATAACAGTGTATATGAATTTTGTATGAGATAATGTTGTACTCTAATACTATGCAATTTCCATTTCAGGAATTATATAAAGAGTATGCACAAAATCAGCGCAAGAAGCACTGACTCAGAAGGTTCAGCATGCAACATCAGAACATGGTCTGGCAAGACATCAGAAGATGGTCAAGCAGAATTAGAACATGGTCTATGGAAGCATCAGAAGGACTTGAGATCAGAAGCAGAAGCACTGAAGTTCTCATGGTATCACGCTCAGAAGCACTTCAAGGTCAGAAGACAAGAAGATGCTCTGCACCAAGCTGTTTGACTCTGATGATATTCAAACGTTGTTTACACAAACATCAGATCAGAAGCAAGTACTAGCTGGCAGGCTACGCTGACTGACAAAAGGAACGTTGAAAGCTATTAAAGGCAACGTCAGTAGACACAGCGAAAGCAAGGCTCGAGGTAGTTGACAAAAGAGTGAAACATTAAATGCAATGCTGTACGGAATATGCAAAGCATTAAATGCTCCCAACGGTCATCTTCTCAAACGCCTATAAATATGAAGTTCTGATGAGAAGCAAGGTTACGAATCACGAACTCTGAACCAACTTGCTGAAACGCTGTTCAAATCAAAAGCTCTCAAACTTCATCAACCTCACTACATTGCTGTTGTAATATATTAGTGAGATTAAGCTTAAACTTAAGAGAATATCACAGTTGTGATAATAGCTTTATAAGAAGCATTGTAACTCTTAGAATTTGTTTACATTAAGTTGTAAGAACTAGAGTGATCAGGTTGTTGATCAGTATCCTCTAGAAAGTCTTAGAGGGTATCTAAGCAGATTGTTCCTAGAGTGATCAGGTTGTGATCAGTATACTCTAGAAGACTTAGAAGTTGTCTAAGTGGAAAACCATTGTAATCTCGTGTGATTAGTGGATTAAATCCTCAGGTGAGGTAAATCACTCCAAGGGGGTGTACTAGAGTAGTTTAGTTAACAACGAACCAGGATAAAAATCATTGTGCAAACTGTTTTTATCTTACAAGTTTTAAAGCTACACTTATTCAAACCCCCCCTTTCTAAGTGTTTTTCTATCCTTCAATTGGCATCAGAGCGTCGGTTCTAAGGTGCAAGCACTTAACCGTGTTTAGAAAAGATTCAGGAAGAGAAAAACGCTTCAGTACAAGATGTCTGGTGAAATTCCAACAAATACATCTACATCTGGCTCAGCTGAGCAATACAATGGAAATGGTAACAATGGTTATACTAGACCACCAGTATTTGATGGTGAAAACTTTGAATACTGGAGAGATAAACTTGAAAGTTACTTCCTTGGTCTAGATGGTGACTTATGGGATCTTCTGATGGATGGTTACAAACATCCGATGAAAGCTACTGGCGTAAGGCTTACAAGACAAGAAATGAATGATGATCAAAAGAAGCTATTCAAAAATCATCATAAATGTAGGACTGTTCTGCTAAATGCTATCTCTCATGCTGAGTATGAGAAGATATCTAACAGGGAAACTGCCTATGATATATATGAGTCATTGAAAATGACCCATGAAGGAAATGCTCAAGTCAAGGAGACCAAAGCTCTTGCCCTAATCCAGAAATATGAAGCCTTCAAGATGGAGGATGATGAAAATATTGAGAAGATGTTCTCAAGATTTCAAACGCTAACTGCTGGATTGAGAGTTCTTGACAAGGGCTACACCAAGGCTGATCATGTAAAGAAGATCATTAGAAGCTTGCCCAAAAGATGGGGTCCAATGGTGACTGCATTCAAGATAGCAAAGAATCTGAATGAAGTCTCTCTGGAAGAGCTAATCAGTGCCTTAAGAAGCCATGAGATAGAGCTGGATGCAAATGAGCCTCAGAAGAAAGGTAAGTCTATTGCATTAAAATCTAATTATAAAAAAAGCACTAACGCTTTTCAGGCTGAAGAAGTAGATTCTGAAGAATCAGAATCAGAAGAAGAAGCTGAACTGTCCATGATCTCCAGAAGGGTAACCCATCTCTGGAAGAGCAAGCAAAGGAAGTTCAAGAGCTTCAGAAGTTCAAAGAAGCCTGAAAGAGGAGAATCTTCTGGAGGCAGAAGATCTGACAAGAAGAAGGTCATCTGCTATGTGTGCAATGAGCCTGGACACTTCAAGAATGAATGTCCAAAACTTCAGAAGGAGAATCCCAAGAAGAAGTTTCATAAGAAGAAAGGTCTTATGGCAACATGGGATGATTCGGAATCAGAATCAGAATCAGAATCAGACTCTGAAGGAGAGCAAGCAAACCTTGCACTGATGGCCACAGTGGATGATGGATCAGAATCTACATCAGAATCAGATTCTGAAGAGGTATTTTCTGAACTATCTAGAGAAGATTTAGTTTCCAGTTTAACTGAACTTCTGGAACTCAAGGCTCATCTTAGTATCAAATACAAAAAGCTGAAAAAGCAATTTGAATTTGAAACTAAGAAGCTGGAAGTGGAAAATTCTGAACTGAAGGAAAAAGTTTTAAAATTATCCAAAGATATTGGATCTCCTTCTGAATCAGAAAAATCCATTCCTAATCTCAATCATATTCTGAAAGAATATGACTCGAGCTTCAGAAAGTTCCTATCTAGAAGTATTGGCAGAAGTCATCTTGCTTCTATGATATATGGTGTTTCTGGAAACAAAAGGTTTGGTTTTGGCTATGAGGGTGATACCTCTCACAAATTTGAACCTGTTGATGATTTGAAAATCACATACAAGCCATTGTATGATCAGTTCAAATATGGCCACTCACATGATATTAGGCTCACTTCACATGCCAAAAGTTTTAACACTACACACACCAAAAAGCAAGTGACACAACCTAAAAAATGTCATGCTGCCAAACCTAAAGAATATCATGTTGTTCCTCCTGTTACTTATAATGCTAAACCCAAGTTCAATTAGAACTTGAGGAAAACTAACAAGAAAGGACCCAAGAAATTGTGGGTACCTAAGGAGAAGATAATTTTTGTTGCAGATATCCTTAGCAGCAAAGAAGACAAAGCACAAAATGTCATGGTACCTAGACTCTGGGTGCTCGCGACACATGACAGGAAGAAGGTCTATGTTTCAAGACCTGGTGCTTAAATCTGGTGGAGAAGTCAAGTTTGGAGGAGATCAGAAGGGCAAAATTATTGGCTCTAGAACCATAAGCATTGGTAACTCTCCTTCCATAACTAATGTACTTCTTGTAGAAGGATTAGCGCATAACTTATTGTCCATAAGTCAATTAAGTGACAATGGTTATGACATTATCTTCAATCAAAAGTCTTGCAAGCCTGTAAGTCATAAGGATGGCTCAATCCTATTTTCAGGCAAGAGAAAGAACAACATTTATAAGATTGATCTTTCAGATCTTGAGAAGCAGAAGGTGACTTGCCTTATGTCTGTTTCTGAAGAGCAATGGGTCTGGCACAGAAGATTAGGACATACTAGTTTGAGAAAGATTTCTCAGATTAACAAACTAAATCTGGTCAGAGGACTCCCAAATCTGAAATACAAATCAGATGCTCTTTGTGAAGTGTAACACCCGTGTAATTTTAATTTATAATTTAATTTGAATATTAGATTAATAATTATTATTATTATGGATTTTATTAAAATAATGGGAAAATGATGGTTGATGGCATTTGGGCCATGTGTGAGATTAGTAAGAAGAAGGGGGTGTGGTGTAGTAAAGCCCTTACTAATTTAATATTATTTTTCATAAAATAATCAGAATTGGGAATTGGGGAAAGAAAGAAAGAAAGAAAGAACGTGAAAGAACAGAATTGGGAACAAGGAACGTGAAGGAGAACTGTAGAGGGAGAGACCAAGAACCAAGACTTTATCTGAGGTAAGGGGAGACTCTCCGTTTAATCTCTTTTATCGTATTATAGGTGATAGTATGGATTAGGAGTATGATTGGATCCATTGATTCTATATTCTGAATTTTCATCTGTGTTCATCATTGAATTTTGGACTGTTAATCCCTAATAACTGATAGATTTAGGGAATGATGAATGAAATTGATTATGGAATTATATACTGTGGTTATGGATGAATTCGTATGCTGTTTAGATGTGAATTTCCTGGTTTTTAGACTCAAAATCGTGGACTGGTATGAGTAGAAACGAGTGGGTTTTGGACTGTTACGAAGTTGCAGGTGTTGGGCATTTTCTGGTGTTTCGCGTATGAAACAGTGCCATACGCGTATGAGATGAGGTCATACGCGTATGGGGGACACTCCCAAGGGGCTATACGCGTATGATACGCAGCTGCCCTGTCCCAAACACCCTGTGCTGGTGATTTGCGTATGAGGAGCGTATGAGGATGCTCATACGCGTATGGAAATTTTGAAAGAGGAAAATTATTCTGGTGATACGCGTATGGCAAGACTGATACGCGTATGAGGTTGCTTTTGGGCAAAATCTGGTCTGTTGAAATGCGTATGATACGCGTATGGAACATAGTGATACGCGTATAGATGCGTATGGGCATTATGATACGCGTATGGTCGCTGTGAGTGCAAATTCCTGTGTTGTGATTTTTCTGGAAAGTTTAATGACGCATAACTTTCGATCTGTAGGCCTGTTTTGTGTGCCGTTTGAGGATGAGTGAACCTTATAGTGTGATAGTTTGGTTTACTGATGGTTCAATTGTATTTGAATGATGTGAATGTATATATGAACATGCTTAATAATAATGATGATGATGATGACGAAATGAGTATAGATGATGCTACTCATAGTATGATGATGAAAGTATGTTATATATATGTTACATGCATTCATAAACATTGATGAGGACTGAATCCTAGATGATGAGAGGATTTCAGTGAATGGCAGAATTCCCATTGTGTGGAATTTGTGCTGGCAGGGCCGTATCTGGATGATGATAGATCGGTCGGTGGATGATTTCCACTGGTGATGATTTGGTACCACATGCATAGTGTCAGTTTCATACATGTGCATGATTTGTTTATAGCATGATGATATATGTTATATGATGACTTGTGTGTTTACCTGTGGATGTGTGAATGACGTTTTGTCTGAATATGAAACAATTGGGTGAATGATATAACTATGAAATGTTATTATTTATGATGCAATAACATTGGTTAACTGTGATGAGACTCACCCTTACTTGTTGTCATTTTTCAGATTGAGGATAGCGGTGTGACTTGGTGAGGATTAGCTCATAAGTCGGTTTTTAGTATTGTGTCGGTGTCATGCTCTGATAGATGTAACACTGGGAACGCTTTATTTTTAGAGTTCTGATTATAACTCTATTTGTATTTGTTTATGATGTTTGAAGCCTGATACATTATTGATGAATGTTGACTTGATGAATTAATTCCGCTGTGTAAACATGTTTTGCTTAATGAGTTATAATTACATATGTTTTCAGTGGATGCATGATATGTACCGACGTGTGTTTTCTTCATTTTATGAATTGTGACACCTCTTGCATGTTTACTCTGATTAATAATTATTTAACTTCCGCGGGTTATTAGAGGGGTGTTACAATAATGGTATCAGAGCATAGTCTGTCGTTGTGACCAGAGTCTTAGTGTCAGTCCTTCTGTGTATGCGACTAATACGAGTTATTTGTCGATACTTTTGTTCTGACTGGATTGTTTGTGTAAGCAGAACAATGGCTGGAAGAGGAGGAAGAAACGATGATGCTATCGCTGAGGCTCTGGGCATGATTGCTGGTGTGCTTGGAGGAAATGCTATAGGGGCTGGGATTGGTGCTGAAAGACAGTTGGGGAATTTTCAGAGGAACAATCCTCCATTGTTCAAGGGCACGCATGATCCCGAGGGTGCTCAGAAATAGCTTAAGGAGATCGAGAGGATTTTCAGAGTCATTGACTGTGCTGAGAATCTCAAGGTGAGATATGGCACTCACATGTTGTCTGCGAAAGCTGATGATTGGTGGATGTCAACTAGAGCTGAGTTGGATGCTGGTGGTACAGCAATTACCTGGACTGTATTCAGGAGGGAATTTCTGAGGAGGTATTTTCCTGAAGATGTCAGGGGCAGAAAGGAAGTTGAATTTCTGGCACTGGTTCAAGGCAATATGTCGGTGCCGGAGTATGCTGCTAAGTTTGTGGAAATGGCAAAGTACTATGTGCATTACAATGATGATGAAGCCAGTGAGTTCTCGAAATGTGTCAAATTTGAGAATGGTCTTCGTGATGAGATCAAGCAAGGTATCAGGTACCAGAGAATCCGGAGATTTATTGATCTGGTGGATTGTAGCAGGATTTTTGAGGAAGATAACATTAAGCTGAGGTCATCTCACTCTCGCGAGTTGGTTGATAGAAAAGGAAAGAAACATATGGATAGAGGTAAGCCATATGGTCGCGCTAAACCTACTGATTGGAAGAAACCCAGTGGGGGAGATTCCAGTGCTCGTATCAGATGTTACAATTGTGGTGAGATGGGGCATCGTAGGAATGAGTGCAAGCTTGATCAGAAGAAGTGTTACAAGTGTGACCAAGTGGGTCATATTGCTGCTGACTGCAAGAAGAGGGTTGTGACTTGCTACAACTGTGGTGAAGAGGGTCACATCAGTCCTAATTGTCCTAAGCCGAAGAAGAACCAATCGGGAGGAAAGGTTTTTACTTTGACCGGGTCAGAGACTACTCCAGAGGACAGGTTGATTAAAGGTACGTGTTTCATTCATGGCACACCTTTAGTTGCAATTATTGATACTGGAGCAACTCATTCTTTTATTTCTTTGGATTGTGCTATGAGGTTGAATCTTGAGATATCTGATATAAATGGAAGTATGGTTATTGACACTCCTGCGTCGGGTTCAGTAACTACTTCGTCTGCATGCTTGAATTGTCCGGTTGACATTTTTGGTAGAGAATTCGGGATGGACTTAGTGTGCCTTCCGTTGAAACAACTTGATGTAATCCTGGGAATGAACTGGTTGGAATTCAACCGTGTTCATATCAACTGTTTTACGAAGACGGTAATTTTTCCTGAAGAGGTTAGTAATGATGATCTGGAAATGACAGCTAGACAAGTGAATGAAGCCATCGGAGATGGAGCAACAGTGTTTATGTTGTTCGCATTGATGAATGTGAAGGAGAAAGTGGCGAGTGGCGAATTTCCTGTGGTGTGTGAGTTTCCAGAAGTCTTTCCAGAAGATGTGAATGAATTACCACCGGAAAGAGAAGTGGAGTTTTCTATTGAATTGGTTCCGGGAACTAGTCCAGTGTCGATGGCACCGTACCGTATGTCGCCGTCTGAATTGGCTGAACTGAAGAAGCAGTTAGAGGAATTGCTTGAGAAGAAATTTATTCGTCCTAGTGTTTCGCCGTGGGGTGCGCCTGTGTTACTGGTAAAGAAGAAAGAGGGTTCAATGAGGCTGTGTGTAGATTACAGACAATTGAACAAGGTCACTATCAAGAATCGGTATCCATTGCCGAGGATTGATGATTTGATGGATCAATTGGTTGGAGCATGTGTATTTAGTAAGATTGATCTGAGGTCTGGGTATCATCAGATACGTGTGAAAGATGACGATATTCAGAAGACTGCTTTTAGAACGAGGTATGGACATTATGAGTATTCTGTAATGCCGTTTGGGGTTACTAATGCACCTGGTGTTTTTATGGAATATATGAACAGGATCTTTCATCCTTATCTCGATAAGTTCGTGGTGGTATTTATAGATGATATCCTGATATATTCTAAGAATGAGGAAGAACATGCGGAACATCTCAGAACTGTGTTAGAGCTGTTGAAAGAGAAGCAACTTTTTGCCAAACTGTCGAAGTGTGAATTCTGGTTAGAGAAAGTCAGTTTTCTTGGACATGTGATTTCTAAGGATAGTATTGCTGTGGATCCTACAAAGATAGAAGCGGTGTCCCAGTGGGAAGCTCCGAAGTCAGTATCAGAGATTCGTAGTTTTCTTGGTCTCGCAGGTTATTACAGAAAGTTCATTGAAGGATTTTCAAAGTTAGCATTACCGTTAACTAAACTGACCAGGAAGGGACAAGCCTTTATATGGGATGCCAAGTGTGAAGAAGGATTCCAAGAGTTGAAGAGGAGGTTGACTAGTGCTCCTATTTTGATTTTGCCGAATCCGACAGAATCATTTGTGATTTATTGTGACGCATCACTGATGGGTTTAGGTGGTGTATTGATGCAGAATCAACAAGTGGTCGCTTATGCGTCGAGACAACTCAAAGTGCATGAAAGGAATTATCCGACTCATGATTTGGAGTTGGCAGCTATGGTGTTTGTTTTGAAGTTGTGGCGACACTATTTGTATGGTTCGAGATTTGAGGTATTCAGTGACCATAAAAGCCTGAAGTATCTCTTCGATCAGAAAGAGCTGAATATGAGACAGAGAAGGTGGTTAGAATTTCTGAAAGATTATGATTTTGGTTTGAATTACCATTCGGGTAAGGAAAACATTGTTGCTGATGCATTGAGTAGGAAGACCTTGCATATGTCTAAGCTAATGGTGAAGGAATTGGACTTGATTGAACAATTCAGAGACTTGAGTTTAGTGTGCGAAAGTACTCCTACTAGTGTTAAATTGGGTATGCTGAAATTGACGAGCGGTATTCTCGAAGAAATCAGAGAAGGTCAGAAAGCTGATGTTGGATTGATTGATAAGTTGACTTTGATTAACCAAGGCAAGAGTGGTGAATTCAGAGTGGATGAGAATGGTATACTGAAGTTTGGTGACAGAGTTTGTGTTCCTGATGTTGATGAACTCCGAAAACGTATTTTGGAAGAAGGACACCGTAGTGGGTTGAGTATTCATCCTGGTGCTACCAAGATGTATCATGATTTGAAAAAGTTGTTTTGGTGGCCTGGAATGAAGAAGGAGATTGCTGAGTTTGTGTACTCTTGTTTGACTTGCCAGAAGTCAAAGATTGAGCATCAGAAACCATCTGGGTTTATGCAACCGATGTTTATTCCTGAGTGGAAGTGGGATAGCATATCAATGGATTTTGTTTCGGGTTTGCCGAGAACTGTCAGAAATTGTGAAGCTATCTGGGTCGTGGTAGACAGGTTGACAAAGTCTGCACATTTTATACCGGTGAGAATGGATTATCCGATGGAGAAGCTAGCTCAGTTGTATATTGAGAAGATAGTTAGTCTTCATGGTATTCCTTCAAGTATCGTGTCAGACAGAGATCCGAGGTTTACGTCTAAGTTCTGGGAAGGTTTGCAGAAAGCTTTGGGTACTAAGCTGAGATTGAGTTCTGCTTACCATCCGCAGACTGATGGACAGACTGAGAGAACGATTCAGTCGTTAGAGGATTTGTTGCGTGCTTGTGTGTTGGAAAAAGGAGGTACTTGGGATAGTTATCTGCCTTTGATTGAGTTTACCTACAACAACAGTTTTCATTCGAGTATCGGTATGGCTCCGTTTGAGGCTTTGTATGGTAGGAGATGTAGGACGCCGTTGTGTTGGTACGAATCTGGTGAGAGTGCTGTGATTGGTCCAGAAATTGTACAACAGACTACAGAGAAGATTAAAATGATTCAAGAGAAGATGAAGGCTTCTCAGAGTCGTCAGAAGAGCTATCATGACAAGAGGAGGAAAACACTTGAGTTTCAAGAGGGAGATCATGTGTTTATGAGAGTTACTCCTATGACAGGGATTGGTCGGGCATTGAAGTCGAAGAAGTTGACTCCGCGTTTTATCGGACCATTCCAAATTTCTGAAAGAGTGGGAGCAGTGGCTTATCGTATCGCTTTACCGCCGATGCTTGCAAATTTACATGATGTATTTCATGTGTCTCAGTTGAGGAAATACATTTCAGATCCGTCCCATGTGATCCAAGTAGATGATATACAGGTGAAAGATAACTTGACGGTTGAGACTTTACCTGTGAGGATTGAGGATCGAAGGCTGAAGCAATTGCGTGGCAAGGAAATAGCTTTAGTCAGAGTAGCTTGGGGAGGACCTGCTGGGGGAAATGTTACATGGGAGCTAGAGAGTCAGATGAAGGATTCTTATCCAGAGCTCTTTACCTAAGGTATGTTTTCGAGGACGAAAACTCTTTTAATGGGGGAGAGTTGTAACACCCGTATAATTTTAATTTTTAATTTAATTTGAATATTAGATTTATTATTATTATTATTATGGATTTTATTAAAATAATGGGAAAATGATGGTTGATGGCATTTTGGCCATGTGTGAGATTAGTAAGAAGAAGGGGGTGTGGTGTAGTAAAGCCCTTACTAATTTAATATTATTTTTCATAAAATAATCAGAATTGGGAATTGGGGAAAGAAAGAAAGAAAGAAAGAAAGAAAGAACGTGAAAGAACAGAATTGGGAACAAGGAACGTGAAGGAGAACTGTAGAGGGAGAGACCAAGAACCAAGACTTTATCTGAGGTAAGGGGAGACTCTCCGTTTAATCTCTTTTATCGTATTATAGGTGATAGTATGGATTAGGAGTATGATTGGATCCATTGATTCTATATTCTGAATTTTCATATGTGTTCATCATTGAATTTTGGACTGTTAATCCCTAATAACTAATAGATTTAGGGAATGATGAATGAAATTGATTATGGAATTATATACTGTGGTTATGGATGAATTCGTATGCTGTTTAGATGTGAATTTCCTGGTTTTTAGACTCAAAATCGTGGACTGGTATGAGTAGAAACGAGTGGGTTTTGGACTGTTACGAAGTTGCAGGTGCTGTGCATTTTCTGGTGTTTCGCGTATGAAATAGTGCCATACGCGTATGAGATGAGGTCATACGCGTATGGGGGACACCCCAAGGGGCTATACGCGTATGATACGCAGCTGCCCTGTCCCAAACACCTTGTGTTGGTGATTTGCGTATGAGGAGCGTATGAGGATGCTCATACGCGTATGGAAATTTTGAAAGAGGAAAATTTTTCTGGTGATACGCGTATGGCAAGACTGATACGCGTATGAGGTTGCTTTTGGGCAAAATCTGGTCTGTTGAAATGCGTATGATACGCGTATGGAACATAGTGATACGCGTATAGATGCGTATGGGCATTATGATACGCGTATGGTCGCTGTGAGTGCAAATTCCTGTGTTGTGATTTTTCTGGAAAGTTTAATGACGCATAACTTTCGATCTGTAGGCCTGTTTTGTGTGCCGTTTGAGGATGAGTGAACCTTATAGTGTGATAGTTTGGTTTACTGATGGTTCAATTGTATTTGAATG
Organism: Vicia villosa; assembly: GCF_029867415.1. Taxonomy (NCBI): domain Eukaryota; kingdom Viridiplantae; phylum Streptophyta; class Magnoliopsida; order Fabales; family Fabaceae; genus Vicia; species Vicia villosa. The sequence goes on along the minus strand of NC_081181.1, from coordinate 48,596,275 downwards.
ATGTGAATGTATATATGAACATGCTTAATAATGATAATGATGATGATGACGAAATGAGTATAGATCATGCTACTCATAGTATGATGATGAAAGTATGTTATATATATGTTACATGCATTCATAAACATTGATGAGGACTGAATCCTAGATGATGAGAGGATTTCAGTGAATGGTAGAATTCCCATTGTGTGGAATTTGTGCTGGCAGGGCCGTATCTGGATGATGATAGATCGGTCGGTGGATGATTTCCACTGGTGATGATTTGGTACCACATGCATAGTGTCAGTTTCATACATGTGCATGATTTGTTTATAGCATGATGATATATGTTATATGATGACTTGTCTGTTTACCTGTGGATGTGTGAATGACGTTTTGTCTGAATATGAAACAATTGGGTGAATGATATAACTATGAAATGTTATTATTTATGATGCAATAACATTGGTTAACTGTGATGAGACTCACCCTTACTTGTTGTCATTTTTCAGATTGAGGATAGCGGTGTGACTTGGTGAGGATTAGCTCATAAGTCGGTTTTTAGTATTGTGTCGGTGTCATGCTCTGATAGATGTAACACTGGGAACGCTTTGTTTTTAGAGTTCTGATTATAACTCTATTTGTATTTGTTTATGATGTTTGAAGCCTGATACATTATTGATGAATGTTGACTTGATGAATTAATTCCGCTGTGTAAACATGTTTTGCTTAATCAGTTATAATTACAGATGTTTTCAGTGGATGCATGATATGTACCGACGTGTGTTTTCTTCATTTTATGAATTGTGACACCTCTTGCATGTTTACTCTGATTAATAATTATTTAACTGCCGCGGGTTATTAGAGGGGTGTTACATGAAGCATGTCAGAAGGGCAAGTTCTCCAGACCTGCATTCAAATCTAAGAATGTTGTCTCTTCCTCAAGGCCGTTAGAACTTCTCCACATTGATCTGTTTGGACCAGTCAAAACAACATCTGTCAGAGGGAAGAAATATGGATTAGTCATCGTAGATGATTATAGCCGCTGGACATGGGTAAAGTTCTTAAAACACAAGGATGAGTCTCATTCAGTGTTCTTTGAATTCTGCACTGAGATTCAATCTGAGAAGGAGTGCAAAATCATAAAGGTCAGAAGTGATCATGGTGGTGAATTTGAGAACAGATTCTTTGAGGAGTTCTTCAAAGAAAATGGTATTGCCCATGATTTCTCTTGCCCTAGAACTCCATAGCAAAATGGAGTTGTAGAGCGAAAGAATAGGACTCTTCAAGAAATGGCCAGAACCATGATCAATGAAACCAATATGGCTAAGCACTTCTGGGCAGAAGCAATAAACACTGCATGTTATATTCAGAATAGAATCTCTATAAGACCTATTCTAAATAAGACTCCTTATAAATTGTGGAAGAACAGAAAGCCCAACATTTCATATTTTCATCCTTTTGGATGTGTCTGTTTTATTCTGAATACTAAAGATCATCTTGGTAAGTTTGATTCTAAGGCACAAAAATCTTTCCTTCTTGGATATTCTGAACGCTCTAAAGGCTACAGAGTATACAATACTGAAACATTGGTTGTAGAAGAATCAATCAATATCAGATTTGATGATAAGCTTGGTCTTGAAAAGCCAAAGCAGTTTGAGAATTTTGCAGATATAGATATTGATATATCAGAAGCTGTAGAACCAAGAAGCAAAGTTTCAGAAGCTGAAAATCTCAGAAGCAAAGAATCAGAAGATCAAGTTGCTGCATCTTTAGAGAATCTCATAATTTCTGAGGAGACAACAGTCAGAAGATCTTTTAGACTCACCTTAGCTCACTCAGAAGATGTGATCCTTGGGAAGAAAGATGATCCTATCAGAACAAAAGCATTCCTTAAGAACAATGCAGAATGTCAATTAGGTCTTGTTTCTTTGATCGAGCCAACTTCTGTTGATCAATCTCTAGAAGATCCAGACTGGATAATTGCCATGCAAGAAGAACTAAATCAGTTTACAAGGAATGATGTATGGGATTTGGTTCCAAGACCAAAAGGATTCAACATCATTGGTACAAAGTGGGTGTTTAGAAACAATCTTAGTGAGAAGGGAGAAGTGGTAAGAAACAAAGCCAGACTGGTGGCTCAGGGATATAGTCAGCAAGAAGGGATTGACTATACAGAAACCTTTGCACCAGTGGCCAGGTTAGAATCTATTCGCTTATTAATTTCTTTTGCCACTCAGCATAACATCACTCTGTATCAGATGGATGTTAAGAGTGCCTTCTTAAATGGTTATATAGATGAGGAAGTCTATGTCCACCAACCTCCTGGTTTTGAAGACTCTAAGTCTCCAGAACATGTTTTCAAACTTAAGAAATCATTGTATGGATTGAAGCAAGCTCCTAGAGCTTGGTACGAAAGATTAAGTTCTTTCCTTCTGGACAATGGTTTCACTAGAGGACAAGTGGATACGACTCTCTTCTGTAAAACATCTAAGAAGGACTGTGTGCTGCATGGGACCAAGGCAAAGGTTATTATAAATAAAAGTAGGCATAACATTAATGCCCGCTCCTAAATCAAGCAAACAATTATCAAATTTCTTATCCCCGATGGTACAAGGAATAGTAAAAGTTCCCCATCATCAACATCAACTTTTGTCTTTGCCGTTTTCATGAACGGTCTGCCTAAGATGATGGGAGCTCTGCTTGACTTAGTTTCTCCTTCCATGTCCAGAATGTAAAAATCTGCAGGAAAAATTAAATCGTTAACTTGAACGAGGACGTCTTCCACTATGCCTTTTGGCCTTTGCAATGCTCCTGGCACTTTCCAACGATGCATGATGAGTATTTTCTCTGATTTTATTGAAAATTGCATGGAAGTAATTATATTTCCCGTTTGCCGAATTAAGCATTCGGTTAAGCATACAGCGAATTAACGATTAAGCAACGATAAAACGCAAATAAATTGGAAAACATAATCAATCGAACCAAATAATATATATTATGAATATCAAATTAAGCAAAAGATAAAAAACATATATAATTGAAGGAAATTTTATTGCAAAATTATAATAATCTCATAGTTTTTGGAACCTGAATACGGAAGATTAACTTGAAAGGATTAGTTCGCCATGGATCAATTCGTACAAGCTTTGTTTTTTTCGTGAATGGAAGATGGATGAACAGTGTCGCGGCTGCTACCCTAAGGGGAAAGAGAACGACCCGTTTTACAATCCAACTGGGTCAAACATACGACCCAGTCCCAAAACTAATTGACCCGAAACTTAACTAAAACTAGTGCTGCAACTTCAAATAATTTTCTGGCCCTTCTACAGTCTGATTCTGACTTCGACTCCAACATAAGAATCGTAGCTCTTTCTCTTAGCTTTCCGTCGATTATTACGCCTCAATCGGACTCCTAGAACTCCAGTTATGATCGTTTCCGTGCAGACTGCTAAAGCTGAAAATTAAATACGAAAATCAAATAACAATAAAAATAAATTAAAATATAAAAACATAATAAAATAGAAAAATAAACAAATCAAACCATAGAAATGCCTAAGTACAAACATAAAGGAATGTGCATCAAAATGCACTGATCAAGGACATTTTAATTTGTCAAATTTATGTTGATGATATTATTTTTGGAACATCTAATGCTTCACTTGGAAAGGAGTTTGCTAAGTCTATGCAGGCTGAATTTGAAATGAGTATGATGGGTGAACTCAAGTACTTTCTTGGGATTCAAATCAATCAAACTTCTAATAGAACTTATGTTCATCAAACGAAGTATGTGAAAGAACTTCTGAAGAAGTTTAATCTTTCTGAAAGCAAAGAAGCCAAAACTCATATGCATCCAACGTGTGTTCTAGGTAAGGATGAGGTAAGTAAGAAGGTAGATCAGAAGTTGTACAGAGGTATGATTGGATCTCTTTTATATCTTACTGCTTCTAGACCTGATATTCTATTCAGTGTTTGTCTGTGTGCTAGATTCCAATCAGATCCTAGAGAATCTCACTTAACTGCTGTTAAGAGAATTCTGAGGTATCTGAAAGGTACTACTAATGTTGGTTTAGTCTACAGAAGATCTAAAGAATACAACTTAGTAGGACTTTGTGATGCTGACTATGCTGGAGATAGAATTGAAAGGAAGAGTACTTCTGGAAGTTGTCAATTTCTAGGAAGTCATCTGATCTCCTGGTACAGCAAGAAGCAAGCTACCATTGCCCTCTCAACAATAGAAGCAGAATATGTTGCTGCTGCTGGTTGTAGCACACAAATGCTCTGGATGAAGAGTCAGCTAGAAGATTATCAAATATATGAGAGTAATATTTCTATCTTCTGTGATAATACTTCTGCCATATGTTTATCTAAGAATCCTATCTTACATTCCAAAGCTAAACATATTGAGATTAAACATCATTTCATTAGGGACTATGTTCAGAAGGGTGTTCTCTCTTTAAACTTTGTTGATACAGACCATCAATGGGCTGATATCTTTACAAAACCCCTTGCTGAAGATAGGTTTAAGTTCATTCTGAAGAATATCATTATGGATTTATGCCCAGAATGAGAAGATGAGAAGATCTTATGTATGGTTAAATTCTGAAATGTGTTGGGATTATGTGTATATAAGAAGTTCTGATAATGATAAGTTAGAAGTTCTAATTTTGTTATTACTAACGTTTCATTATCTAAGTTGATTCAGAATCTCTTTTAAAGTAAAACAGCTGTCACCAGTTTTCCAGAAAACGAACACGTGTTTACTATTTCTGGACAAGCATGCGTGCAATTGAGGAGACGCCGCCCTAGGTAACTGTGCAAATCATTTTATTTTGTCACTTTATCTCTCCTAACGTCATTTCTCATTAAATGCAAATTGATGTCATGTTTTTCTGTAATCATTTCACTTAAACCATATTGCATTTTTTATTTTCTTTTATTCATCTTTTAAATACCCCGCTTCATCTTCATTTCATCTTTTTCGCTCTCTCTCTTTTCTTTCGTCCCTCTCTTTCTGCATTCATCGCATAAACCCTAGCTTGTGTCTGTAACTAAGCATTTCACCGTGAATCCTACATCAAGTTATTCAAGCCCAACAGAAGTTTCTTCCACTCATCTGGTTCTGAGCAAGCGTGGTTTTGCTCCGTTGAAGACCTGTTCCATTCCTACTGAAGAGATGGAAGTTCTTTGTGAGTCATATGTTGACTTTGAAAATCTGAAAGCAAATGGTTTCCAACCTGATGCAAGGATCTTGGCACAAGGCTGGTCAAACTATCTTGGTAGATTGGTTGGACCAATTTATTCGACTCTTGTGAAAGACTTCTGGGCTCATGCAACCGTTACTCCAACTGCTATCATCTCCTTCGTGCTAGGGCATGAAGTTGTAATAACTGAGAAACTGATCAGGAAACTGTACAACTTGGATGATGAAGAAGGATGCACTGGTCCTCTTCATGGTAGAGTTTGTTGGCTACAGGTTGAAAAACAAATCTCGTTTGCTACTGGTATTGAATCTCATAAAACTGGTACATTGAGGGCGTTCTATCAAGTTTGGGCTAAAATTATTCTGGGTTCTCTCCATCACAAAAGGCAATCGTTCTCCTCCTCTTACATCAGTCCTTATCACAAATACACTCTCTTCTGCATTGGAAGAAGAATTGAACTGAATATCTCCAACATTTTGTTTCAGAATCTGAAGTTGGCTATTGAAGAGTCAAGAGATGAAGAACGTGAGAAGTACCCTCACCTTCCCAGATATACTATTCCTTTCGCCAGAATGATCTCAGATATTCTGATAGAAAGTGATTTGATGGACTCTCTAAGGACTATTGGAACGTCTAGGTTCTTTGGAATGATTCATGGCCCTGTCATCAATGGTGTTGATTTGTTAAGATTGCAACTTATCAGGGAGATAACTTCTGCTCCTGTGATCCCCACAGATATTCTGTCTAGAAGAACTCGTGTGGAAGGCTTTGCTACATTGTTCCAAGAAGAACTTCACAAGGCCGTTAAGCATTACTTGGAAGCTTCTGTTAGAACTCAATCTTCTGTTGATCCTGCGTGGATTCGTGGAAGTGTGCTTCCTTCTCAAGCTGATCTTCAGAAGAAGGCTCAGAAGAAGCAAGAAGCAAGGCTGAAGAGAAAGGCTGCCGAAGAAGCTGCTAAAGAAGCTAAGAGGCTGAAGGTTACTTATGACCCTCTTAAAGTAGATTATTTTCAAGCAATAAGAACGGGTAACTTCTCCAGGCAAGTATATCAACCACCTCCTTATGAATCTCAATCTTCTATCCAACCTCCTTCCTCTGAACCTCAAAACACCTTCACCATTCCAAATCCTTCTCAACCATCTCATTCTACACCTGTTTTGAACCCCACTCCACTAAATGTTTGTCCTCCCACACCTTCTGATATCCCATCATCATCAACTCTCCCCACTGATAAACCATCCTCATCAACCATCTCCACAAATATTCCATCCTCTTCAACCACAGCACCTCCACCTTCTATATCCCATCCCTTTCCTACCAGAAAATCCAACCCATACTGCCTTCTCTACCCTGACTACAAATTCACCTTCAACCCTCCTGAACCTGAACCTCATATTTACCTGGAGTTGTTCATAAATGAAGTTATCAGTAGGCTGGATCTCTTGAAGGATGCCTTCTTCAATGATCTTGATGATGTTTCAACTAGAAACCTTTGGAGAAGCTTTCGCCAGGATTTTCAAGTTGGAGCTATGGCTGTTCAGAAGAGACTAGTGGCTGCTACTCCTGGTTATGCTGGCTATCTTCTTGAAGTTGATAATGGTGTATATTATCATCCTATCAGAAACAGGAGAATTCTTGAGGAGAAGATGTTTGTTGATGAGCTGCTGGACAATCCTTGCAGAGATATTGTGGTATGGAGACCTAGGTATCCAGTTCTGACTGGAGACTTCAAGTCCTTGTTTGACTTTCTGAGGGAAAATCCTTCTGAGGAAGACCCCAACTTGGTCATTCCAGAAGTTGTTGACCCGCCAGATGTTGAAGGTCCTTCTGCCCCAAGGAATCTTGCTGCCATTCTTCAAGCTCTTGAGAATGGAGATTCTGATCTTCCTGCTGCAGAATATGAAGGAGATGCTTCTATGGAAGAAGCTGATGCTGAAGATCATCCTACTGGGACTATTCCTGTTGAGGAAAATCAAGGTGATGATCTGACTATGGAAGCTGCGGTTCAGAATGCTGTCCCTTTGAACAGAAGTTGTGAAGCTTCTTCTGGTGAACCCTCTCTTCTGGTGAAGACTCTAGAGGTTATTCAGAAGAACCAAGCTGAGCTATCTTCTCGCATGGACGCGCAAGATACTACCAATGCTGAGTTCCGCACTTTCATGGAGAGGCAGACTGAGAGCAATGTTGGGATTCATGACATGCTGGCCAAGATTATGTCTAAGCTAGGGTCGTCTTAGTCCTTTTGTGTCTTAGTTGTTTCTCGTTGTTTTTTTTTTGCATCTGCTTTCTATGCATCCTCCTTGTACTTCTGACAATTCTCCTTTTGCAATCAATGAAAGTTATCTTCTTTTCTCTCATTTTGTTTCGTTTTTCATCTGAATTTTTTATGTTTTTTGATGTTATGACAAAAAGGGGGAGAAAATGTGATAAATGATCTGATTTATATTATCAGTTGCTGGGAGAAAGTCTCCACATTTCTAACAAGAAATTGCAAGTTTATGTGTCTTTGAATGTTTTGCAGGAAGTGAAGATCTACTTAAAAGCTCAACATGAGAAGCAAAGACATGAGGAAAAGCAATTCTGTATGGAATCAAGCTCATGGAAATTGAAGCAAGCTGAGTGCTGTAAAGCTTCAAGATCAGAAGCAAGAAGGAAGAATGTTCTGATATTCTGATGATAGAATATGCTCTAACACATTCTTATTCCTTATATGTTCTGATGCATGTTTTAGTTCTAAATATGCTCTGAAACATTATTGTTTTTGCTCTGATACATATTATATGTTCTGATACATATTTTATGTTCTGATTCATTCATGCTCTGACTTTTGTCGTTTAGCTTGTTTTGTAACATTTCAGGATGTAGAGATGCTCTGATGATGCTCTGGTACATTCAATAATGTTCTGATACAATCTAGCATGCAATGATTCAAGAAGAAATTCAAGCTCTGAAGCTGTCCTATGGAAGCAAGAATCAGAAGCCATGAATGTTCTGAAGATCTAAGCATATGTGATCGTCTCAACTGAAATGGAAAATACTCAGGGAAGTCCTTTATTTATAAATTTCTTCTAGTATTTATTTCAGGGGGAGATTATTTATCTCAGGGGGAGATTGTTAATCTCAGGGGGAGACATATTCACACACTATGTTTATATGCTTATGCTATAGATGTGTAATTGTCTTTAGCCGTCTGATATTCTGATCGCAAAATTATATCATTTATGTATGTTTTTGTCATCATCAAAAAGGGGGAGATTGTTAGAACAAGATTTGTTCTGATCAATATTCTTAGTTTTGATGATAACAATGTATATGAGTTTTGTATGAGATAATGTGGTACTCTTATACTATGCAATTTCCATTTCAGGAATTATATAAAGAGTATGCACAAAATCAGCGCAGGAAGCACTGACTCAAAAGGTTCAGCATGCAACATCAGAACATGGTCTGGCAAGACATCAGAAGATGGTCAAGCAGAATCAGAACATGGTCTATGGAAGCATCAGAAGGACTTGAGATCAGAAGCAGACGCACTGAAGTTCTCATGGTATCACGCTCAGAAGCACTTCAAGGTCAGAAGACAAGAAGATGCTCTGCACCAAGCTGTTTGACTCTGATGATATTCAAACGTTGTTTACACAAACATCAGATCAGAAGCAAGTACTAGCTGGCAGGCTATGCTGACTGACAAAAGGAACGTTGAAAGCTATTAAAGGCAACGTCAGTAGACACAGCGAAAGCAAGGCTCGAGGTAGTTGACAAAAGAGTGAAACATTAAATGCAATGCTGTACGGAATACGCAAAGCATTAAATGCTCCCAACGGTCATCTTCTCAAACGCCTATAAATATGAAGTTCTGATGAGAAGCAAGGTTACAAATCACGAACTCTGAACCAACTTGCTGAAACGCTGTTCAAATCAAAAGCTCTCAAACTTCATCAACCTCACTACAATGCTGTTGTAATATATTAGTGAGATTAAGCTTAAACTTAAGAGAATATCACAGTTGTGATAATAGCTTTATAAGAAGCATTGTAACTCTTAGAATTTGTTTACATTAAGTTGTAAGAACTAGAGTGATCAGGTTGTTGATCAGTATACTCTAGAAAGTCTTAGAGGGTATCTAAGCAGATTGTTCCTAGAGTGATCAAGTTGTGATCAGTATACTCTAGAAGACTTAGAAGTTGTCTAAGTGGAAAACCATTGTAATCTCGTGTGATTAGTGGATTAAATCCTCAGGTGAGGTAAATCACTCCAAGGGGGTGGACTGAAGTAGTTTAGTTAACAACGAACCAGGATAAAAATCATTGTGCAAACTGTTTTTATCTTACAAGTTTTAAAGCTACACTTATTCAAACCCCCCCTTTCTAAGTGTTTTTCTATCCTTCATAAGCATATCAAAGCTAGATTTCACTTCTTAAGGGAGAAGGTGAATCAAGGTGAACTTGAAGTTAGGCATTTCTCAAGTGAAGCACAGTTGGCCGACATTTTCACCAAAGGACTGAAGATCGACAGATTCCTGAATTTAAGAAAGAAATTAGGAATAGTTCAGTTCGATTATGACTAGAGTTGTTCGACAACTTAGACTTTAGGGGGTGTGTTGAGATATTATTAGGTTTGTTGAGATATTAGCGGGATTGATATTATTAATATAATATCAAATATAAGCTAATCTAATAATATCAAATATAATCCAAGTTGTGTAAGCCCAAACCCAATTAGGATTGTATATAAATATTCATAGGTTGTATCCTTATTTGTACAATTCAAGTGAATAATATAATCCTTATTTCCTTTATTATTATCTCTTTTCTCTCCTCACTAAAAGTGCCTCACGCACTAACAGGAGAAACATAGACCGTTGTGGGGTTTAGCTTAGGCTCTCTCATTTACTTGAGGGAATAATTTCTCTAAGAGCCATAACTTTATCATTTTTATATTAGAGTTATATATGTTTGTAGTCCCTATAAATATACCATAATTTAATTTTAGTCCCTAAAATTCCTTCGAATAATGATCCTCACACTATTTATAACTTTATAAGCATCTCTCCCACAAGAATTGAAGTTTTTATTTACATGGGATGAATTAAATAAGAACTTTTTTAAGCACCAATTTTTCATAAAACAAAAATAATAAAAATTTGGCCTATGATTGAATTTCGAGCTAATATTTTGCATGTATTTATCACAACTTATAGAATGGATATGCAAAATTTCGTAGCATTTATAGCAAGGCTCGATTTATTTTTATTTTTCGACCGAAACACGTATAAATGAATAATTTTTAGGAGGAAATAAATAAAAATAAATTAAGGTATTCTCATCATGCTATAAAAATTTGCATTTCATTTCTATTTTTTGTAACAGAAATTCACTCAAAAAAATTAGATAAAAATGTGATGTTATGCCTATTTTTCCTAATGTTTCTCCTTTTGCACACCACTTGGAAAATTACAATAGATTGAGGTATCATTTTATTGCTAGAAACTTTGTAATTCTTCTTTATTTGTTGTAAAAGAAATTCTTGAATAAAATTAGATCAAAATGGGACATGTAGGCCTATGTTTATGTTGTTTTTGCCTGGTGAAACAAACTCATTTATATGTGTTGCGACCTAAAAATCAAAATAAATCAAGGATTGCTAGAAATATCACGAAACTTTGTAGATCATTTTTACTTGTTACGTGGGAAATTCCTACAAAATATTAGCTCAAAATTCAATCATGGTACAAATTTTAATTGTTTCTATTTCATAGATAATTGATGCTTAAAATTCATATTTAATTCATCCCACATTAAAAAAAACTCCAATTTTTGTGGGAGATATTCTTATAAACTAATAAAATTGCATAAAAAAAATTATGAAAAAAAAATAAGTCTAGGTCTTTTCAAGCATGTCTTTAGTATGGAAAAATTGAAGATTTAAGAGATTCGGTTTGCTACCAATTAGTTACGGATTAACTACAGATTAGCTATCATTTTGGGTTTAAGTATGATGTTCATCATTGCGACGAGTTTATCCACCATTATATACTTAATTAATATTTAAAATATAAAATTGTCAAAAATTGCCATATGGCGTGCCATGTCAGCATATTAGCCCGCCAACATTTCCACATATGCATGTTCATTCACCAAAACCTTCCATGTGGCATGCCACATTTGCTTTCATTAAGTGAAGTCGACTGAAGAGACAAAAAGTATGGACGAAAAATATTTTGAGGACCGTTATTCAAAGGAATTTTTATGAGAGGCTAAAATTCAATTATGATATATTTATTAGGACTACAAACATATTTAACCTTTAAATTAAATATTTATAGGGTCTTGCTAACCAGTGCCCTCAGGGCAATGGTTAAGCATTCCTAAAAAAGAAAATATTTTTATAGAAATTTTAATATTTCAATTTCCAAGACATTTAATACGCAGATTACCGAGATAAATTTACTATTTTAAAGTCTTAACCATTGCCCTGAGGGCGCGCGCACACACACACACACATATATATACATATATATATATATATATATATATATATATATATATATATATATATATATATATATATATATATATATATATATATATATATATATAATTATTTTTAATTATTATTATATCACTTCTTATATTACATATAAAATATTTATATTTGTGGGATAATGGAATATAAGTGTAATTTTTTTTTTCCATTAACAATATGCATACTAATTAAATTATATTAAAAATTTAATAAATTATTTTCATATGTAAAATATATATTATTTTTTAAAATGAATATTATTAGTACAATATATTTTTAATCAGTAGACGAAATGACAATAACTATAAAAATTACATAACTGCAAGATTTCATGTTCAAATTGGAATAAAGGTTATAAGTATTTGTCATTTATAATTTATAAAAACCTTAGACACACAACTAAAACATTTTTACTGATGAAATTAATATTATGTCTTATAATATGAAGAGTATGATTAAATAAATATAATATATTAAATTATTGATAGTTTCAACTATAATAGATGAAGTTAGGATGAAAATCCAACCCGTTGCCACTATTATATGGTAAAAAGAACAACTTTTATGTATCTTTCCTGGCCACAAATAAACCAAGTACATACGCTATGACATCATCTGGTTTTGTTACGATTAACCCTGAGTTGACAGTGTTAGGAGCTAAGAAAGAGAATCTTTCTTCCAATCCACGCGGGCGCATCACTTTGTTATACATAAACCTTAAATAAAAACATCATTAACATTAGACTATATTCATTGAAATGAGTAAATAAATTTTTCATTTAATTAAACAAAGTTGATCGGAGTATACCTGATGTACGTATCAATAACACCGAGGCCTAATTCCAAATGTTTAAAAACTTGATCCACATCCTCTCTACCAATTGCTTCCATGTATTCATAACCAAAAATGTCTTCCTTCATAGGTATAAGACGGGTACCACCATTTGGAATATCTGTTATTCCTATATATGTCTGAAGGCACGACATATACTGAGAAGTAGGTTTTTTGCTAGCCGCAGTCTTCTTCGCAACATCCTTTTTTGTGTGGAAATGTTGCTAATTTCAGGCTCCTTATCCACATTGACTTGTTTAATCTCTTTAGCATGAATTTAAATATTATATAATTAGTTAGGTGAAGTATAAGATCAAGAATTAACATTTTTTATGCATAAATATCATATAATTGTGTTATACCTTTTTTTTTGATGCAACTGACTTGGTTTTCTGTGTAATCCCTTTACCTTTTGATTTGGGTTTTGTAGAAGTCTAACATTACCATGTAAAAAAATGTACGTAAAATGCTCGTAAAAACTTTGAATACTCAAAGGTTCATAATGGTTTTAAGCATACGTCATCATCTACAAGAATGAGGCTTGACGACCATGCAACATCACACATATTGCCTCTCCCACCAATGTTGCATCTGAAACACCGTTTGGTATTGGTTATAACGCACCCCCTCTAAAGCAATATCAATTGACACTGTAATACAGTGAGATAACTGACTTTTTATTTTTTATTTCGCAAACAATGTTGCGGTGAGCAAGAGTCGCCACCGACTTTTATTTTATCCAATTTAGGAAAGGCTAAAAGAACAGAGAAAGACCGTTTAAAGACTTTGAGTTCAGGGGGTAGGTTATACAAAGGGAAGGTGTAAGCACCCTTTGTATCCATGGTTATGGATGGGCTCTTAATTGCTCAGCTCACTTTGTTTGTTTTCAAAACGTTTGAAGTGTAGTGTGTGAATAGGAAAAGACTTTGTTTAAGGACTTTAGCTTGTAAATGAGCGTAGCCTTTTTAAAAGTATTTGAAAAGATAGTGTGAAAAAAGATTTGAATTTAAATCAGAGCAAGAAATTAGTAGCAACTACCCTAATTTTAAGATTTCTGTTCTTTAAGCTTTTCAGTTTGAAAGGGCTATCCATACCATAGAAGGTAGGAAGTCCTTTCATTGGATGTAAAGGGTCATCGAGGAAATATCGTTCGCAATAAAACTGTCCCTACCATATTGAGGGTAGGTAGTCTTTGGGGAAGGATAGAATAGTCATTTAGGCAACAGGCGAGGATACCTTAGCAATGGGACAATCATCTTATTTCTGAGGCAGCATCGAGGGACAAAATCTTATGATGATTTCACTGAATTAAGGCAGCACTTGCTTTAGGTATCCTCGGAATCGAGGGACTTGACTATTTTAGAATCGTAATTAAAAGCAACAGGCAACAAGCAACAAGAAGGGTTACCCTAAAGGTGTGTGTGTGCCACAATCAAGTGATTCAGTTCAAATATTTATCTTGTAAAATTTAATGATTCTACGTTCAATTCATAAGTTATCACTCCCTAGGATTACTAACCACGCAGTTAAAAATAAAGGCAGAATTAAAAGCTCCTACGCTATTACAATAAACACCTGTAGGGCAAAAAAATAAAGGCAGGAATTAAAAGGCAGAAAAATAAAATCCTAAACTATTACATGGCGTGAGCAGTTACATAATATGGCAAAAACTTGCGGGAAAACCACAAGAAATAATTAAGTAGATGATAACCCTGCAAGACATTACAGTAATAATAGTAAAGTAAACAAATAAAGGCGAAATTATAAGTAATAAAATAAAATAAGAGGGCAAAATAAAAAACAAAGAAAATTAGTGTTTAAAAGAATTATGGGGAAAAACCTAAATCTATGGTTAATGGGCGATACCTACCAAGACGTGGGTTTTTTAGGGTTAAGGGCGGAGGTTAGTAATAGAAACCTAAAATTACTAATTATTATTAAAACCTAAAAATAATTAGCCTAAAATTAAATTATTGATTAAATCTAAAACTAAGTTAATTAATCTAAATTATAACTTAAATTAAAATTATTAACCTAAAACCTAAATTAAAGATTATTATAAAAAATTAAATTTGATTAGAAGTTAGTAAAACCTAAATTAAATTGTTATATAAAAAGGTTTTTAAGATTTTAAATAAAATATAAACAAGTAATTAATCAAAATAAAAGGAAAAATAGAAAAAACTAGGGTTTTGATCTGATATGGTGTGGCTGGAAGTCTTCGAGATGCACCCTCAATCCTAGGCGTTGGATCTGGGAAGCTGATGATCAGATGGCTGAGCATTGAGGCGCATGGCAAGCTCTTATGCATAAGGCACATGGAACCTGTAGAAAGAAATTAAAGAAAAAATATATGCAAGGGCCAGGGATCGAACCTTGGACCCTTTGGTCACCAAACACATGCGCTACCAGCTGGGCCACTGTGTTAATTCGTTAGTAACATGATTAGAAAAGATTAAATAAATAAAGGAAGCAAGTGGAATTTTCAAAAGAATAGTCCACATATGGACCCACTCATTATGCGCAAACCAATGAAAAGTGGAGAATGAAACAGTCTCGGTTGACCGGCCAATCACATCCTCACACGCGTGGTCAAAAAGTCCAAGACACTGTTCACTGTCTTCTTCCTTTTGAAGCCTAGGATTTGCTACAAATAAACTTTGAATTCCACTGCGAATTAGCTACGAACTAACGTAGCAGACCTGGAAAAAATAAAACTCATGGAAGACACGTTAGACAAGTATGAAAAGAGTCCAGATCCACCAAATCGAACCTCCTGAATCCAATGGTGGCATCGGTTTTCAGTGAATCCTACTGCATCATCAAACCCAACGATAAGGTTTCTTAATGCCATAGCCATGGTGTTTCACCATTCTTATGCCAAAGCTTCAAAACAAAGGTTCTAAACACATCCAAACATGATTATGAACACATATATGCACACAAAATTTATTGAAACTGCATGAGTCTAGAGTTTTTGAAATTCAAACGTGTACCAACTTATGAAGATGAATGGGGTTGACTTGGAGCGTTTTGCCTTGCACCAATGATATGATCATACTCCCAGGAACCTCTAGAATACAGATGAACGTTTGGAATTGACAAAAGCTTGTTGAAAAGAATTTTAGATCGTGTAACACCCTTCTAAACCCCGCGGCAAATTTTTAACCATTATATCAGAGTAAAACATAAACACAAGGGTGCCACAATTATATAAAATAAATAAACCCATCATGGTCAAGTCATGCTTCATTAGGAAACGGTTCACCAAATCGTAATTATGTTTATCACAGCGGAATAAGAAACATTATCAAATACATCCAATGGAATCATAATCCAACACCAATAAAGTAGATTAATTTTATAAAACTCTATAACTATCGTTCCCCAGTGTTACAGATCAGAGCATGACCGACACGACCCAACATAAACGGATAAACTCTATGAGTCATCCTCACCAAGCACTAATGCCGCTACTCCTCAATCTGAAAATGACAACATGTAAGGGTGAGTCTCATTCTCAATTAGTAAATATTATGCAATTCATAAGCAACAAGCATCATAATATAGCGTTCACCCAATTATACATATTCAGATTCACATCCATTATTAATTCTCACAATAATAGATTACAACACACACTACAGAAATCCATACAATCATATTATGACAAAATGCATATGACACAACCGACATTATGCATGTGGTACCAATAAACCGTGGAATCAATCCACCTGACCGATCTACGCCTCATCGAGATACGGCCCACCGACACAATTTCCACACAATTGGAAATATGTCCACCAACGATCCAAACATCATCGGGATCCAACATCAATGCATATGAATGAATGAAACACATATAACATACTTAAAACACACCGAATCACGATGAACAACTCATCTCAACACCACATCACCGAATAAGTATGTGCATGTTTTCAACATCATTCAAATAGTCATGCATCCATCACAATCATAATAGCAAATCACAACCAATTCATCATCACATCAAACACATTGTCACACCTATCTCATATGCACACTATGTTCAATTCTCATCAAGTAATTAAATCTAGTTTTTAAGGAAATAAAGTCGGCTATTACCAATATTCATTATCCATCTTATAAAACATTTAATTACTTGCACAACGCCCAAAACGGCACTAAGAAATGATTCACGGATCAAAAGATACGTTATTTTGAAGTTTGGAAAAATTCACACAGCAAGGTTCGCTCAGCGGAGCAAGACAGAAGCGAAATCCTTCAGACCCCCGCTCAGCGGACCTCAAGCGACGTCAAACAGGAGCGAACTAAGTTGGGACCTCCGCTCAGCGGACCCCCCTCCGCTCAGCGGACCTGCGATTTTAGCAAACCCCAAGTCTGCGATAGACCCTGCGATTTCACTCCCTTTTCACCCAAAAACGATTCCAGACATCACATACAGGCATACAATCATCATACATTCAATTATACACCATAAAACATCATCCAAACTCATTATTAACCAAATAGTTCACACAATTATCATCAATTCAATCCAATTTTAACACCCTAACCTAACAATCCCAATATCTAATTGAACCAAACCATACATCAATCTACCTATCACCTAAGACCACATAAGAGATACTAAAAGGAAGAGTCCCCCCTTACCTCAATGAATTTCTTGAATGCTTTCCTTCCGGTTTCACGTTCTTGCCTCTTTCTCTTCTCTTGCTCTCTTCACGTGTTCTTCCTTTTTCCCCAAATGGTTCCTTTTTCTTATTTTATGAAAATAAAATAAAATAAATTAACCACAACTTAGTAAAAGGCCTAACTAATTAGCACCCCTCTTTTACTTTCACCACACCATAAGCCCAATAGCTCTTACTCCATCATTTTTCAATTAAATCCAATTTAAATTCTAAAATTCCAATTATTTAATTTAAATCCAAATTAAATTAATAAACTGAAATTATGGGATGTTACAACTCTCCCCCACTAAAAGAGTTTTCGTCCTCGAAAACATACCTTAGACGAAAAGTTCCGGGTAAGAGTCCTTCATCTGGCTCTCTAACTCCCATGTAACATTTCCACCGGCTGGTCCTCCCCAAACCACTTTCACCGTTGCTATATCTTTACCCCGCAACTGCTTCACTTTACGATCTTCAATCCGCATAGGTAACGTCTCTACAGTCAGATTATCTCGCACCTGTATATCATCTACTTGAATCTCATGAGACGGATCCGCATTGTATTTCCTCAACTGGGATACATGGAACACATCATGCAAATTAGCGAGTGCAGGCGGTAAAGCAACCTGATAAGCAACCTTTCCAATCTTCTTAGTAATCTGAAATGGACCAATGAAACGCGGAGCTAACTTCTTCGACTTTAAGGCTCTCCCAATACCAGTCATCGGAGTAACTCGCATGAATACATGATCTCCTTCCTTAAATTCAATATCCTTCCTTCTTTTGTCATGGTAACTCTTCTGACGACTCTGAGAAGCTCTCATCTTTTCCTGAATCATCTTGATCTTTTCTGTAGTTTGTTGCACAATCTCCGGTCCAACCACCGTATTTTCTCCAGATTCGTACCAACACAAAGGTGTCCTACATCTCCTACCAAACAATGCTTCAAACGGAGCCATACCAATACTCGAATGATAACTATTGTTGTAGGTAAACTCAACCAAAGGTAAATAACTATCCCAAGCACCACCTTTTTCTAATACACAAGCTCGTAGCAAATCCTCTAACGATTGAATCGTCCTCTCCGTCAGACCATCTGTCTGCGGGTGATAAGCAGAACTCAACCTCAACTTAGTACCTAAGGCTTCCTGCAATCCTGTCCAAAACTTAGAAGTAAATCTCGGATCTCTATCCGACACAATACTAGCTGGAACACCATGCAAACTCACTATCTTCTCAACATACAACTGAGCCAACTTCTCCATCGGATAATCCATTCTTATTGGAATAAAGTGAGCAGATTTCGTCAACCGGTCTACAATAACCCAGATAGAATCACAATTCCTGCTCGTTCTAGGTAAACCAGATACAAAGTCCATAGAAATTCCATCCCACTTCCAATCCGGAACAAACAACGGTTCCATCAATCCAGACGGTTTCTGATGCTCAATTTTCGACTTCTGACAAATTAAGCAAGCATAAACAAACTCAGCAATTTCCTTCTTCATTTCAGGCCACCAAAATAATTTCTTCAAATCATGATACATCTTGGTAGCACCAAGATGAATGCTCAATCCACTCCGGTGTCCTTCTTCCAGAATACTCTTTCTGATCTCAGCAACATCGGGTACACACACTCGGTCTCCAAACCTTATGACACCATTCTCGTTAATTCGGAATTCACCTCCTCGACCTTGGTTAATCAATGTCAACTTATCTACCAATCCAACGTCAGATTTCTGTCCGTTTCTAATTTCTTCAAGGATACTATTAGTTAACTTTAACATCCCCAACTTAATGCTATTAGAAGTACTTTCGCATACTAAACTCAAATCTCGAAATTGTTCAATTAAATCCAATTCTCGCACCATTAGCATAGACATATGCAATGACTTCCTGCTCAATGCATCAGCAACAACATTTTCTTTACCAAGATGGTAATTCAAACCGAAATCATAGTCCTTCAAAAATTCTAACCATCTTCTCTGTCTCATATTGAGCTCTTTCTGATCGAAGAGATACTTCAGACTCTTATGATTGCTGAATACCTCAAATCGAGAACCATAGAGATAATGTCTCCACAACTTCAACACAAACACCACAGCCGCCAATTCCAAGTCATGAGTCGGATAATTCTTTTCATGAATTTTCAACTGTCTTGAAGCATAGGCCACTACCTGCTTATCTTGCATCAAAACACCACCTAAACCCATCAGTGAAGCATCACAATACACATTAAAAGACTTCGCTGGATTAGGCAAAATTAAGATCGGAGCACTTGTCAACCTCTTCTTCAACTCTTGAAAACCTTTTTCACATTCTGAATCCCGTACAAATACTTGTCCTTTTCTTGTTAACTTAGTCATTGGTAATGCCAACTTCGAAAATCCCTCAATGAACTTTCTATAGTAACCTGCCAGACCAAGAAAACTGCGAATCTCTGAAGCATTCTTTGGCGTCTCCCACTGAGATACTGCTTCTACCTTCATAGGATCCACTGCGATACCGTCCTTCGTAATTACATGGCCAAGAAAACTTACTTCCTCCAACCAGAATTCACATTTAGACAATTTCACATACAATTTCTTCTCCTTCAATAACTCCAACACCACTCTTAAATGATCTGCATGTTCTTCATCACTCTTCGAGTAAATCAGAATGTCGTCAATGAACACTACCACGAACTTGTCAAGATACGGGTGAAATATCCTGTTCATATACTCCATGAAAACACCAGGTGCATTAGTAACACCAAATGGCATAACAAAATATTCATAGTGTCCATACCTCGTTCGGAATGCCGTCTTCTGAATATCTTCTGCCTTCACACGAATTTGGTGATATCCAGACCTCAGATCAATCTTGCTAAACACACAAGCTCCAACCAACTGGTACATCAAGTCGTCAATCCTCGACAAAGGGTATCGATTCTTGATTGTCACTTTGTTCAGTTGTCTATAATCAACACATAGCCTCATTGAACCTTCTTTCTTCTTAACCAACAGTACCGGCGCACCCCACGGTGACACACTAGGACGAATAAACTTCTTCTCCAACAATTCTTCTAACTGTTTCTTCAGTTCAGCCAATTCTGATGCCGACATGCGATACGGTGCCATCGACACAGGACTAGTTCCAGG
Organism: Vicia villosa; assembly: GCF_029867415.1. Taxonomy (NCBI): domain Eukaryota; kingdom Viridiplantae; phylum Streptophyta; class Magnoliopsida; order Fabales; family Fabaceae; genus Vicia; species Vicia villosa. The sequence continues at coordinate 48,575,916 of NC_081181.1, read as the reverse complement.
AATCAATTCTATAGCGAACTCCACTTCTCTTTCAGGTGGCAACTCACTAACATCTTCTGGAAACACTTCCGGATACTCATTCACTACCCGTAGCTCACCAGTGTTATCGCTCCCTTTCACTTCCATCGAGGAGCATAACATAAATACCACCGCTCCATCATTGATAGCCAAATTCATCTCTTTGACTGACATAGTCAAATCCTCAACACTAACCTCTTCAGGAAAGATAACCGTCTTCGTAAAACAATTGATATGAACTCGATTAAATTGTAACCAGTTCATCCCCAAAATGACGTCAAGTTCTTCAAGAGGAAGGCATACTAAATCCATTCCAAACTTCCTACCAAATATGTCAACAGGACAGTTCAAACAAGCAAAAGAAGTAGTTACTGAACCCGACGCAGGAGTGTCAATAACCATACTTCCATGAATAACAGATATTTCTAATCCCAATTGTTTAGCACAATCCAATGAGATGAATGAATGAGTCGCTCCAGTATCTATAATAGCAACTAAAGGTGTGTCATGGATAAAACACGTACCTTTAATTAGAAGATCTTCTGGAGCAGTCTCTGACCCAGACAAGGCAAAGACTTTTCCACCAACCTGATCCTTCTTCGGTTTAGTGCAGTGCGGACTGATGTGACCCTCTTCGCCGCAATTGTAGCAAGTCACAATCTTCATCCTACAATCTGAAGCAATATGACCCGCCTTACCACACTTGAAGCATTTCTTCTCTCCACTCTTGCACTTATTCCTTCTATGCCCGGTCTCACCACAGTTGTAGCACCTAACAGGAGCACCAGAATCTCCCCCACTAGGCCTCTTCCAATCCCTAGCTCTAGGATTTCCTCTACCATATGGCTTACCTCTATCCATAGGCTTCTTACCTTTCTTGTCAACCAACTCGCGAGAGTGAGTTGACTTCAGCTTAAGGTTATCCTCTTCGAAGATCCTACTACAGTCCACCAAATCGACAAATCACCGAATTCTCTGGTACCTGATCCCTTGCTTGATCTCATCACGAAGACCATTCTCAAACTTGATGCACTTTGAGAATTCACTAGCCTCTTCATTGTTGTAGTGAACGTAGTACTTCGCCAACTCGACAAATTTCGAAGCATACTCTGGTACCGTCATATTACCCTGAGTCAGCTCCAAAAATTCAATCTCTTTCCTGCCTCGAACGTCTTCGGGAAAATACCTCCTCAGAAACTCTCTCTTGAACACAGCCCAGAAGACAGCTACACCATCAGCATCCAATTCAGCCCTGGTAGCCATCCACCAGTCATCAGCTTCTTCGGACAACATATGAGTACCATACCTCACTTTCAGGTTCTCAGCACAATCGATGACTCTGAAAATCCTCTCGATCTCCTTAAGCAATTTCTGAGCACCATCAGGATCATGTGTGCCCTTGACTAACGGAGGATTGTTCCGCTGGAAACTGTTCAGCTGCCTGTCAGCACCAATACCAGCACCATTGACATTCCCTCCCAGTACACCTGCAATCATGCCCAGAGCCTCAGCAATTGCATCGTCGTTTCTTCTTCCTCTTCCAGCCATTGTTCTGCTAAATATAAAACAATATTCATTAGAACAAGGTGTATCGATAGTGTCAACCTTACACTATTCGCATACGAGGGATTAACTGACACTAAGACTCTGACTCAAACGACCGACTATGCTCTGATACCACTATTGTAACACCCTTCTAAACCCCGCGGCAAATTTTTAACCATTATATCAGAGTAAAACATAAACACAAGGGTGCCACAATTATATAAAATAAATAAACCCATCATGGTCAAGTCATGCTTCATTAGGAAACGGTTCACCAAATCGTAATTATGTTTATCACAACGGAATAAGAAACATTATCAAATACATCCAATGGAATCATAATCCAACACCAATAAAGTAGATTAATTTTATAAAACTCTATAACTATCATTCCCCAGTGTTACAGATCAGAGCATGACCGACACGACCCAACATAAACGGATAAACTCTATGAGTCATCCTCACCAAGCACTAATGCCGCTACTCCTCAATCTGAAAATGACAACATGTAAGGGTGAGTCTCATTCTCAATTAGTAAATATTATGCAATTCATAAGCAGCAAGCATCATAATATACCGTTCACCCAATTATACATATTCAGATTCACATCCATTATTAATTCTCACAATAATAGATTACAACACACACTACAGAAATCCATACAATCATATTATGACAAAATGCATATGACACAACTGACACTATGCATGTGGTACCAATAAACCGTGGAATCAATCCACCTAACCGATCTACGCCTCATCGAGATACGGCCCACCGACACAATTTCCACACAATGGGAAATATGTCCACCAACGATACAAACATCACCGGGATCCAACATCAATGCATATGAATGAATGAAACATATATAACATACTTAAAACACACCGAATCACGATGAACAACTCATCTCAACACCACATCACCGAATAAGTATGTATATGTTTTCAACATCATTCAAATAGTCATGCATCCATCACAATCATAATAACAAATCACAACCAATTCATCATCACATCAAACACATTGTCACACCTATCTCATATGCACACAATGTTCAATTCTCATCAAGTAATTAAATCTAGTTTTTAAGGAAATAAAGTCGGCTATTACCAATATTCATTATCCATCTTATAAAACATTTAATTACTTGCACAACGCCCAAAACGGCACTAAGAAATGATTCACGGATCAAAAGATACGTTATTTTGAAGTTTGGAAAAATTCACACACAACAAGGTTCGCTCAGCGGAGCAAGACAGAAGCGAAATCCTTCAGACCCCCGCTCGGCGGACCTCAAGCGACGTCAAACAGAAGCGAACTACGTTGGGACCTCCGCTCAGCGGACCCCCCTCTGCTCAGCGGACCTGCGATTTCAGCAAACCCCATGTCTGCGACATACCCTGCGATTTCACTCCCTTTTCACCCAAAAACGATTCCAGACATCACATACAGGCATACAATCATCATACATTCAATTATACACCATAAAACATCATCCAAACTCATTATTAACCAAATAGTTCACACAATTATCATCAATTCAATCCAATTTTAACACCCTAACCTAACAATCCCAATATCTAATTGAACCAAACCATACATCAATCTACCTATCACCTAAGACCATATAAGAGATACTAAAAGGAAGAGTCCCCCCTTACCTCGATGAATTTCTTGAATGCTCTCCTTCCGGTTTCACGTTCTTGCCTCTTTCTCTTCTCTTGCTCTCTTCACGTGTTCTTCCTTTTTCCCCAAATGGTTCCTTTTTCTTATTTTATGAAAATAAAATAAAATAAATTAACCACAACTTAGTAAAAGGCCTAACTAATTAGCACCCCTCTTTTACTTTCACCACACCATAAGCCCAATAGCTCTTACTCCATCATTTTTCAATTAAATCCAATTTAAATTCTAAAATTCCAATTATTTAATTTAAATCCAAATTAAATTAATAAACTGAAATTATGGGATGTTACAGATCGTGCCCTTGTTTTCTTCCAATTTTTCTATTTGGAAACCCTAGCTCCTCCTTCCAATTTTCTTCCTCCTCCTTGCTGAAGGTCTTGTGTATATATATGAGAGTGAATTAGGTTTGAATTGTGGGCTTGGACCTCATGTTCAAAGAGAAAAATATTTGATTGAAAATTAATGTAAAAACTTGCTATTTTTGGATTTTATTGTTTTCAATATTTTCCAATCCTTTTTGCACGAAATTTAATTCATATTAATCATGTTTGGATGATTGGATTTGATTGGGAAATCACTCTTTTGATAAAATCTAATTATTTCATATTTTACTTAATTTATTTAACATTTAAATGAATAAAATTCAAATAAATGGAATAAATATCATAAAAATAAAATAAATAGGTTTATAAGTCTTGGTATGGTCCATGGATATGTTTGAAATCCAAAACTTAGGCCCAAGAACTCAAAATATCAAAATTCTCCATTTTGCATGAAGTGTAATTTCTCAAAATTGACCAACTTGTGCAAACCATAACTCATTCAATTTTTATCAGATGGAGATGATCTAGGACTTTTTGAAAATATCAATATGTCCTTTTCAAGCCACTTTGGAACATATTTTTCATTTGGAGATTTTATCTTGATGATATGACTTCTGAGAAAAAATTGCTTTTTGCGAACTCCTAGAAGGACCTGTAATGTATTGGCTCATATCTCTCAAATGGTGCATTTCTTGACTTTGGACCCAACATCAAAGTTGTAGAGAAACAAATTTCCTTTGGAATAAGATTTTTTTGTGGAGTTTCTGAGAAAGTATGAGAGAGATATGATCAGTGAAAGTTGGGTTGACTTTTTCCTTAAAACCCTAATTTAGCAACTTGTCCTTTTGTGGATTTTTGATCTTTTCTTGATGAATCATGATCACCCTTGATCAAATGATGAATTTTATTTCAAAATATTGATGTTGACTAAAAATCAGAAGTTTTGACTGTATTTTGACCATAATTGACTTTTAGGTCAAACTAGCCGACTGTTGACTTTCTGAGCTTTTGAATGAGCAATATTAAATAGCAACATCATAAATAATATAAATCGTTCCCCCCAGAGTGCTACGTATCAGAGCGACAACCGACTCGAGTAACGACAACTAAATCTTCATACTTGAATACCTGCACGTTGCCAATATAAAGGCAGCGACGAAACAAGAAAAAAGGGTGAGATATCAAATCATATAAGTGGGCATATGATAAATTGCATGCTAGGATTCAGACATATAAAATCATCACATCACAAGTATCAATAGCTACTATACACATCATACTTCTACAGTTCATTAATCTCACATACTTTTCATCACACAACAAGTCATAATCATGTAAATAGTATCATCTAATAAATTTCACATATTCAAGTAAGCACAAAATTCAATAGTATAATACTCAAAAGATTCAATACTATTATCCCAAATATATACACAATCCATCATTATCACATATTCACACGTTTAACCAATTATATATCAAAACATCACCAATTTCAATTATCACATCTCATGTACACATGACAATCACATAAATGCATATATTCAAACATCACTTAACCTCAATGTGACTCAATGCAAGACATGTGACTCTATGCATGTGGTACCCAATGTGGATCCAAAGTTCCACCGCTTCCGATTCATATAGAATCTAGCCACGCTTCAGATCCGGACAAGATCAAAGCCATCAAATGTAAACATATAGTTTACCGCTTTCCGAATTCACTCTAGAATCCAAGCCCCGCTTTTGTTTCAAAGCAAACCACCTTTGTTTCAAGGCACACCATGACATGAATGCATGTACAATGTTGACAAACATATGCAATTAAGATCATCTCTACCATCTTAATATTTAGCATATCACAATAATTCAACTAGATGAATTATCCACCAATTGAACACAACATTCACAACACATACATATCATTCACATATAAAAGGTCAATTAATCAATTACGATTCACAAAATCCAATTAACACTAGTAACCATACTATCTCATGTTAATTCTCATTTTGCCAATTATATATGAACATACACATTTAAAATCAAGCAATTAATCATTAAAATTAATGCTATCCAACTACCCACAGAGAATCAATATCAAAACAACATCATTGACATAATAATATATATTTCTCAACATACATATTCAAGTCAAAACACAATTACGGATAAATTCTCAAAATATCTTAATTTACCGACAAACCAAATAGTTAATCTAATTCCAAATTATATTCTAATCAATTAAACACATTGAAATTAATTCAACTATTAATTTTAATCAACCAATTAATAATCACACTATATTAATTTAATTCACTTCTATTTCTACTCCATTTCCAATTTCCTAGCATTCTATTGCTCAAGACCATTTTTATTAAAAAGAATATCGCGCTAGCTTTCTAACGCCTCGAACGGAGACTCAAACGGAGTTACGGTTCAAAAGATATGAATTGTTAAAGTTCCAATGAAAAAAACAAACACCGACGTTATACACTGACAACTCTAAACATGTCAGAATTATTATAATTGACAACTCTAACAACTCTATTGACAACTCTAACAACTCTATTGACAATTCTATTAAATTATTATAATTTATTTATAAAGAATATTTAAACCAAACACAATTTCAGTCGATTCGTAAAATATCACAATTTCAACAAAATAACACCACCATGTTAATCTACTAATTAAATTTAGCTACCATGTAAATTTTCATCGAATTCCGGACAACTAATTATACCGCTTAATTCGGCTATTCCGATCAAAGGGGACTATTTTGATTTTTCATAAAATTCTATAACTGTTACTGTCACATACTATATTATTTTCTTACTATTTTAATTATATAAAGTTTCTTCATATTTCATTACAAGGTATGTTCCAATTATATACATTATGTAGTATATTATGTAGTATTATAACACATATAAACAAACACAACGTATATACATATATGTTAAAGAAATAGCCATCAGCACAGGATATGAAACGTAACCTTCACTTGCGTGTGGCTTCCGTCGTCAGCCAGCATTTCAACATAGTTTTTCCTATTTCTCACACACAGCAACAACGATTCATATAAACAGTGTTTCACGGATTTTCAATTTCTAGCAACAATTTTATACAGCAAGAGCAATAAATCTACACACCCAATTCCCCACATACAATTGTTCATGAGCCCCATTATAGGAAGAGAACCCCACCCTTACCTTATTAATAGAAACAACTCAATGGGTCTCTATTTGCATCTTCAATTTGGCATCATGGATGAAAATTTCCAAGCTTCTTCTTCTTCTTCATTGCTTGCCTCTTTCTCCTCTATTCTTGTTTCCTCCCAAATGACAACACTACTCTTTCTCATCTCTAAAACCCTAATATAAAACCAATTGGCTTAGTCTTTCACTTCCTTTTTATTATTCTTCACAAATTAATTAGGCCCAATAAGATAAATAACTCCAAATAACCAATACCTCACTTAATAATATTCCACCGATATAATAATTTCGACTTATAAATAATATTATTCTTAATATTATTTTCCGACTATCCGACTTCAATTTATATAATTTCAAATATGCTTTTAAATAACATCGACAATCCAAATTCAACTAAATCAAATATTTAAATCTTTCAATAATTTAATTAAACAATTTAATTAAATTCGGGGTGTTACAACTCTCCCCCCACTTAGAATATTTTCGTCCTCGAAAATTTGCTCAACACTATCCAAATACAAACCTCGTATCCAAATCTCAAATCTCCAAATCGCGCTTGGTACACTTCGATCACTACCTCTTCGTCAAAACAACGGTTCTCATGAACACAAACACGTTACAGTTCTTACCTGTTTTGCAATAATCAACGACTCAATGCAGTATTCTGGCGCATCACACTTATTCCAACAGTCCATCAATCCAAATATCAAGATAACTCATCTTTACCGACTTCTGGCATATAGTTTCTTACTCCCCCAAGCCTTACAACAACAGTATCACCTAAGGCTTCCGCTGCTCAACTCTGATAATTCTCTTTTAAGTCACCATTCTCGATAAAATTCCGTCTACTTATATGGTTCACAAATTCTCGATCCAATACAAACTTTCATCAATACTCATCCTCACATCGTTGTTTACTTAATATTTCCAATCTTTCACTTTGCGACATTCGCTTGCATAAAACATACCACACCGATTGTTAATCTCATCTAATTATAACTCAACCATCCCTCTTACCAAGCTACACAAACGGATGGGCGACTATCTTCACGGTAAAATATAGATACTCTTTCTACACTATTAAGACAACAAGACAAATCTATAACGTCCAACACGAGTTTCGTCTACCATTAACAATAGATTGAGGGTGATCAGTTCCCCAATTTGCCAATTAGTATCCGACAACCATAGTGGAGTATAAATCGTTGTTACATCATAATAGCGTTTTTTCCGAATTTCCACTTAAATCCAATAACACGACATAATCCAATAATTCACTTTGGGTTTTCACAACTCCTATAACTTCTTACTCAATTGATTTTGTCGATGAGACACTGACGTCCAAACATAATACTAAATCTGATTCACAATTACTTAGCATCACACAATCGTCAAACATCTTTAAAACCAACATCTCGTCTTCTCATTTTAATCATTAACAACAAGTTCTGCTTAACTTCACTTCAGACATTTGCGGTAACAACCATTCTTATTCAACACACTTACACATTTCCATAAGGTATAATACAACTTCACCTCTTCATAGGTTCAAACGGTACATCCAATTGATACTCGAAACTCAAGATACGAATCTCTGACGTTATCCAAATTGCAAACATCAACGTCAAGCATCGACAATTTTTATGTTATCTCCCAAACTCCTCAAATAACTTCGACAACAACTGCACCCCATCCCAACATCATCACGTCAAACTCAAATCTATTATGACTGCGACAATCATTCTTATAATACATTTCATCTCGTTATCTTTCTGACGCTTCAAACGGAGTTTAAATCAGATATCCAAAACTCAAACTACGCGCATTATCGAGTTCTAACTCGGGTTCACGATTCACAACACTTCACACATCGACTACGTCCGTTAATCACTTATGCGAGTCTAACATAAATTCTACTGCAACTTTATCACTTTAACACTTGTCAAACACCAACATCAGACGCAAAGGTTAAACACACCGACAAGTTCTCAGTCCTTAACTGTGCTGAACATCGCCACTCTCTAACTTTTGTCTCCCAAAATTATCCTTAACTTCACATCGTCTTCGACTCTGGGTAACATCCAAAACTCTCAACAACACTTGCATCGTCGCTTGTCGACAGCATACCTGACCATCCCTTACAACCGAAACATCTTCGAGAAGCAAAACTTCTCCCCCACTTGGAATCAAACCAATTCCTGCAACAAGACAAACAAGTACGGACAGTGTTTCACACACGTGTCGTGTACTAAAGACTAAAACACTGCCAGCATTCAACTGTCACACAACTCAACTGACTCGACAACTTGGCCGGACGGACCGACCTGCTCTGATACCACTATTGTAACACCCCATTTCTACCCGGCAATTATATATAAAAAATCAGAGTTTTTAAAAATTTCTCCATAAACAAATGAGGCGTCACATAATCAAAACAAAACAAATCACCTCGTCGCATAAAGCGGATACATAGCATCTTTGAAGCAGGATAACTTATTTTATTAAAACACATCGGAATCACTTAAGAATATATTCAATAAATATCTTCAGTTAACTTATCATTTGTCCGACCAAAATGAAACAATTAAATAGCAACATCATAAATAATATAAATCGTTCCCCCCAGAGTGCTACCTATCAGAGCGACAACCGACTCGAGTAACGGCAACTAAATCTTCATACTTGAATACCTGCACGTTGCCAACATAATGGCAACGGCGAAACAAGAAAAAAGGGTGAGATATCAAATCATATAAGTGGGCATATGATAAATTGCATGCTAGGATTCAGACATATAAAATCATCACATCACAAGTATCAATAGCTACTATACACATCATACTTCTACAGTTCATTAATCTCACATACTTTTCATCACACAACAAGTCATAATCATGTAAATAGTATCATCTAATAAATTTCACATATTCAAGTAAGCACAAAATTCAATAGTATAATACTCAAAAGATTCAATACTATTATCCCAAATATATACACAATCCATCATTATCACATATTCACACGTTTAACCAATTATATATCAAAACATCACCAATTTCAATTATCACATCTCATGTACACATGACAATCACATAAATGCATATATTCAAACATCACTTAACCTCAATGTGACTCAATGCAAGACATGTGACTCTATGCATGTGGTACCCAATGTGGACCCAAAGTTCCACCGCTTCCGATTCATATAGAATCTAGCCACGCTTCAGATCCGGACAAGATCAAAGCCATCAAATGTAAACATATAGTTTACCGCTTTCCGAATTCACTCTAGAATCCAAGCCCCGCTTTTATTTCAAAGCAAACCACCTTTGTTTCAAGGCACACCATGACATGAATGCATGTACAATGTTGACAAACATATGCAATTAAGATCATCTCTACCATCTTAATATTTAGCATATCACAATAATTCAACTCGATGAATTATCCACCAATTGTACACAACATTCACAACACATACATATCATTCACATAATCATTCACAATTACGATTCACAAAATCCAATTAACACTAGTAACCATACTATCTCATGTTAATTCTCATTTTGCCAATTATATATGAACATACACATTTAAAATCAAGCAATTAATCATTAAAATTAATGCTATCCAACTACCCACAGAGAATCAATATCAAAACAACATCATTGACATAATAATATATATTTCTCAACATACATATTCAAGTCAAAACACAATTACGGATAAATTCTCAAAATATCGTAATTTACCGACAAACCAAATAGTTAATCTAATTCCAAATTATATTCTAATCAATTAAACACATTGAAATTAATTCAACTATTAATTTTAATCAACCAATTAATAATCACACTATATAAATTTAATTCACTTCTATTTCTACTCCATTTCCAATTTCCTAGCATTCTATTGCTCAAGACCATTTTTATTAAAAAGAATATCGCGCTAGCTTTCTAACGCCTCGAACGGAGACTCAAACGGAGTTACGGTTCAAAAGATATGAATTGTTAAAGTTCCAATGAAAAAACAAACACCGACGTTATACACTGACAACTCTAAACATGTCAGAATTATTATAATTGACAACTCTAACAACTCTATTGACAACTCTAACAACTCTATTGACAATTCTATTAAATTACTATAATTTATTTATAAAGAATATTTAAACCAAACACAATTTCAGTCGATTCGTAAAATATTACAATTTCAACAAAATAACACCACCATGTAAATTTTCATCGAATTCCGGACAACTAATTATACCGCTTAATTCGGCTATTCCGATCAAAGGGGACTATTTTGATTTTTCATAAAATTCTATAACTGTTACTGTCACATACTATATTATTTTCTTACTATTTTAATTATATAAAGTTTCATCATATTTCATTACAAGGTATGTTCCAATTATATACATTATGTAGTATATTATGTAGTATTATAACACATATAAACAAACACAACGTATATACATATATGTTAAAGAAATAGCCATCAGCACAGGATATGAAACGTAACCTTCACTTGCGTGTGGCTTCCGTCGTCAGCCAGCATTTCAACATAGTTTTTCCTATTTCTCACACACAACAACAACGATTCATATAAACAGTGTTTCACGGATTTTCAATTTCTAGCAACAATTTTATACAGCAAGAGCAATAAATCTACACACCCAATTCCCCACATACAATTGTTCATGAGCCCCATTATAGAAAGAGAACCCCACCCTTACCTTATTAATGGAAACAACTCAATGGGTCTCTATTTGCATCTTCAATTTGGCATCATGGATGAAAATTTCCAAGCTTCTTCTTCTTCTTCATTGCTTGCCTCTTTCTCCTCTATTCTTGTTTCCTCCCAAATGACAACACTACTCTTTCTCATCTCTAAAACCCTAATATAAAACCAATTGGCTTAGTCTTTCACTTCCTTTTTATTATTCTTCACAAATTAATTAGGCCCAATAAGATAAATAACTCCAAATAACCAATACCTCACTTAATAATATTCCACCGATATAATAATTTCGACTTATAAATAATATTATTCTTAATATTATTTTCCGACTATCCGACTTCAATTTATATAATTTCAAATATGCTCTTAAATAACATCGACAATCCAAATTCAACTAAATCAAATATTTAAATCCTTCAATAATTTAATTAAACAATTTAATTAAATTCGGGGTGTTACAACTCTCCCCCCACTTAGAATATTTTCGTCCTCGAAAATTTGCTCAACACTATCCAAATACAAACCTCGTATCCAAATCTCAAATCTCCAAATCGCGCTTGGTACACTTCGATCACTACCTCTTCGTCAAAACAACGGTTCTCATGAACACAAACACATTACAGTTCTTACCTGTTTTGCAATAATCAACGACTCAATGCAGTATTCTGGCGCATCACACTTATTCCAACAGTCCATCAATCCAAATATCAAGATAACTCATCTTTACCGACTTCTGGCATATAGTTTCTTACTCCCCCAAGCCTTACAACAACAGTATCACCTAAGGCTTCCGCTGCTCAACTCTGATAATTCTCTTTTAAGTCACCATTCTCGATAAAATTCCGTCTACTTATATGGTTCACAAATTCTCGATCCAATACAAACTTTCATCAATACTCATCCTCACATCGTTGTTTACTTAATATTTCCAATCTTTCACTTTGCGACATTCGCTTGCATAAAACATACCACACCGATTGTTAATCTCATCTAATTATAACTCAACCATCCCTCTTACCAAGCTACACAAACGGATGGGCGACTATCTTCACGGTAAAATATAGATACTCTTTCTACACTATTAAGACAACAAGACAAATCTATAACGTCCAACACGAGTTTCGTCTACCATTAACAATAGATTGAGGGTGATCAGTTCCCCAATTTGCCAATTAGTATCCGACAACCATAGTGGAGTATAAATCGTTGTTACATCATAATAGCGTTTTTTCCGAATTTCCACTTAAATCCAATAACACGACATAATCCAATAATTCACTTTGGGTTTTCACAACTCCTATAACTTCTTACTCAATTGATTTTGTCGATGAGACACTGACGTCCAAACATAATACTAAATCTGATTCACAATTACTTAGCATCACACAATCGTCAAACATCTTTAAAACCAACATCTCGTCTTCTCATTTTAATCATTAACAACAAGTTCTGCTTAACTTCACTTCAGACATTTGCGGTAACAACCATTCTTATTCAACACACTTACACATTTCCATAAGGTATAATACAACTTCACCTCTTCATAGGTTCAAACGGTACATCCAATTGATACTCGAAACTCAAGATACGAATCTCTGACGTTATCCAAATTGCAAACATCAACGTCAAGCATCGACAATTTTTATGTTATCTCCCAAACTCCTCAAATAACTTCGACAACAACTGCACCCCATCCCAACATCATCACGTCAAACTCAAATCTATTATGACTGCGACAATCATTCTTATAATACATTTCATCTCGTTATCTTTCTGACGCTTCAAACGGAGTTTAAATCAGATATCCAAAACTCAAACTACGCGCATTATCGAGTTCTAACTCGGGTTCACGATTCACAACACTTCACACATCGACTACGTCCGTTAATCACTTATGCGAGTCTAACATAAATTCTACTGCAACTTTATCACTTTAACACTTGTCAAACACCAACATCAGACGCAAAGGTTAAACACACCGACAAGTTCTCAGTCCTTAACTGTGCTGAACATCGCCACTCTCTAACTTTTGTCTCCCAAAATTATCCTTAACTTCACATCGTCTTCGACTCTGGGTAACATCCAAAACTCTCAACAACACTTGCATCGTCGCTTGTCGACAGCATACCTGACCATCCCTTACAACCGAAACATCTTCGAGAAGCAAAACTTCTCCCCCACTTGGAATCAAACCAATTCCTGCAACAAGACAAACAAGTACGGACAGTGTTTCACACACGTGTCGTGTACTAAAGACTAAAACACTGCCAGCATTCAACTGTCACACAACTCAACTGACTCGACAACTTGGCCGGACGGACCGACCTGCTCTGATACCACTATTGTAACACCCCATTTCTACCCGGCAATTATATATAAAAAATCAGAGTTTTTAAAAATTTCTCCATAAACAAATGAGGCGTCACATAATCAAAACAAAACAAATCACCTCGTCGCATAAAGCGGATACATAGCATCTTTGAAGCAGGATAACTTATTTTATTAAAACACATCGGAATCACTTAAGAATATATTCAATAAATATCTTCAGTTAACTTATCATTTGTCCGACCAAAATGAAACAATTAAATAGCAACATCATAAATAATATAAATCGTTCCCCCCAGAGTGCTACGTATCAGAGCGACAACCGACTCGAGTAACGGCAACTAAATCTTCATACTTGAATACCTGCACGTTGCCAATATAAAGGCAACGGCGAAACAAGAAAAAAGGGTGAGATATCAAATCATATAAGTGGGCATATGATAAATTGCATGCTAGGATTCAGACATATAAAATCATCACATCACAAGTATCAATAGCTACTATACACATCATACTTCTACAGTTCATTAATCTCACATACTTTTCATCACACAACAAGTCATAATCATGTAAAAAGTATCATCTAATAAATTTCACATATTCAAGTAAGCACAAAATTCAATAGTATAATACTCAAAAGATTCAATACTATTATCCCAAATATATACACAATCCATCATTATCACATATTCACACGTTTAACCAATTATATATCAAAACATCACCAATTTCTATTATCACATCTCATGTACACATGACAATCACATAAATGCATATATTCAAACATCACTTAACCTCAATGTGACTCAATGCAAGACATGTGACTCTATGCATGTGGTACCCAATGTGGACCCAAAGTTCCACCGCTTCCGATTCATATAGAATCTAGCCACGCTTCAGATCCGGACAAGATCAAAGCCATCAAATGTAAACATATAGTTTACCGCTTTCCGAATTCACTCTAGAATCCAAGCCCCGCTTTTGTTTCAAAGCAAACCACCTTTGTTTCAAGGCACACCATGACATGAATGCATGTACAATGTTGACAAACATATGCAATTAAGATCATCTCTACCATCTTAATATTTAGCATATCACAATAATTCAACTCGATGAATTATCCACCAATTGTACACAACATTCACAACACATACATATCATTCACATATAAAAGGTCAATTAATCAATTACGATTCACAAAATCCAATTAACACTAGTAACCATACTATCTCATGTTAATTCTCATTTTGCCAATTATATATGAACATACACATTTAAAATCAAGCAATTAATCATTAAAATTAATGCTATCCAACTACCCACAGAGAATCAATATCAAAACAACATCATTGACATAATAATATATATTTCTCAACATACATATTCAAGTCAAAACACAATTACGGATAAATTCTCAAAATATCGTAATTTACCGACAAACCAAATAGTTAATCTAATTCCAAATTATATTCTAATCAATTAAACACATTGAAATTAATTCAACTATTAATTTTAATCAACCAATTAATAATCACACTATATTAATTTAATTCACTTCTATTTCTACTCCATTTCCAATTTCCTAGCATTCTATTGCTCAAGACCATTTTTATTAAAAAGAATATCGCGCTAGCTTTCTAACGCCTCGAACGGAGACTCAAACGGAGTTACGGTTCAAAAGATATGAATTGTTAAAGTTCCAATGAAAAAACAAACACCGACGTTATACACTGACAACTCTAAACATGTCAGAATTATTATAATTGACAACTCTAACAACTCTATTGACAACTCTAACAACTCTATTGACAATTCTATTAAATTATTATAATTTATTTATAAAGAATATTTAAACCAAACACAATTTCAGTCGATTCGTAAAATATCACAATTTCAACAAAATAACACCACCATGTTAATCTACTAATTAAATTTAGCTACCATGTAAATTTTCATCGAATTCCGGACAACTAATTATACCGCTTAATTCGGCTATTCCGATCAAAGGGGACTATTTTGATTTTTCATAAAATTCTATAACTGTTACTGTTACATACTATATTATTTTCTTACTATTTTAATTATATAAAGTTTCATCATATTTCATTACAAGGTATGTTCCAATTATATACATTATGTAGTATATTATGTAGTATTATAACACATATAAACAAACACAACGTATATACATATATGTTAAAGAAATAGCCATCAGCACAGGATATGAAACGTAACCTTCACTTGCGTGTGGCTTCCGTCGTCAGCCAGCATTTCAACATAGTTTTTCCTATTTCTCACACACAGCAACAACGATTCATATAAACAGTGTTTCACGGATTTTCAATTTCTAGCAACAACTTTATACAGCAAGAGCAATAAATCTACACACCCAATTCCCCACATACAATTGTTCATGAGCCCCATTATAGAAAGAGAACCCCACCCTTACCTTATTAATGGAAACAACTCAATGGGTCTCTATTTGCATCTTCCATTTGGCATCATGGATGAAAATTTCCAAGCTTCTTCTTCTTCTTCATTGCTTGCCTCTTTCTCCTCTATTCTTGTTTCCTCCCAAATGACAACACTACTCTTTCTCATCTCTAAAACCCTAATATAAAACCAATTGGCTTAGTCTTTCACTTCCTTTTTATTATTCTTCACAAATTAATTAGGCCCAATAAGATAAATAACTCCAAATAACCAATACCTCACTTAATAATATTCCACCGATATAATAATTTCGACTTATAAATAATATTATTCTTAATATTATTTTCCGACTATCCGACTTCAATTTATATAATTTCAAATATGCTCTTAAATAACATCGACAATCCAAATTCAACTAAATCAAATATTTAAATCCTTCAATAATTTAATTAAACAATTTAATTAAATTCGGGGTGTTACAACTCTCCCCCCACTTAGAATATTTTCGTCCTCGAAAATTTGCTCAACACTATCCAAATACAAACCTCGTATCCAAATCTCAAATCTCCAAATCGCGCTTGGTACACTTCGATCACTACCTCTTCATCAAAACAACGGTTCTCATGAACACAAACACATTACAGTTCTTACCTGTTTTGCAATAATCAACGACTCAATGCAGTATTCTGGCGCATCACACTTATTCCAACAGTCCATCAATCCAAATATCAAGATAACTCATCTTTACCGACTTCTGGCATATAGTTTCTTACTCCCCCAAGCCTTACAACAACAGTATCACCTAAGGCTTCCGCTGCTCAACTCTGATAATTCTCCTTTAAGTCACCATTCTCGATAAAATTCCGTCTACTTATATGGTTCACAAATTCTCGATCCAATACAAACTTTCATCAATACTCATCCTCACATCGTTGTTTACTTAATATTTCCAATCTTTCACTTTGCGACATTCGCTTGCATAAAACATACCACACCGATTGTTAATCTCATCTAATTATAACTCAACCATCCCTCTTACCAAGCTACACAAACGGATGGGCGACTATCTTCACGGTAAAATATAGATACTCTTTCTACACTATTAAGACAACAAGACAAATCTATAACGTCCAACACGAGTTTCGTCTACCATTAACAATAGATTGAGGGTGATCAGTTCCCCAATTTGCCAATTAGTATCCGACAACCATAGTGGAGTATAAATCGTTGTTACATCATAATAGCGTTTTTTCCGAATTTCCACTTAAATCCAATAACACGACATAATCCAATAATTCACTTTGGGTTTTCACAACTCCTATAACTTCTTACTCAATTGATTTTGTCGATGAGACACTGACGTCCAAACATAATACTAAATCTGATTCACAATTACTTAGCATCACACAATCGTCAAACATCTTTAAAACCAACATCTCGTCTTCTCATTTTAATCATTAACAACAAGTTCTGCTTAACTTCACTTCAGACATTTGCGGTAACAACCATTCTTATTCAACACACTTACACATTTCCATAAGGTATAATACAACTTCACCTCTTCATAGGTTCAAACGGTACATCCAATTGATACTCGAAACTCAAGATACGAATCTCTGACGTTATCCAAATTGCAAACATCAACGTCAAGCATCGACAATTTTTATGTTATCTCCCAAACTCCTCAAATAACTTCGACAACAACTGCACCCCATCCCAACATCATCACGTCAAACTCAAATCTATTATGGCTGCGACAATCATTCTTATAATACATTTCATCTCGTTATCTTTCTGACGCTTCAAACGGAGTTTAAATCAGATATCCAAAACTCAAACTACGCGCATTATCGAGTTCTAACTCGGGTTCACGATTCACAACACTTCACACATCGACTACGTCCGTTAATCACTTATGCGAGTCTAACATAAATTCTACTGCAACTTTATCACTTTAACACTTGTCAAACACCAACATCAGACGCAAAGGTTAAACACACCGACAAGTTCTCAGTCCTTAACTGTGCTGAACATCGCCACTCTCTAACTTTTGTCTCCCAAAATTATCCTTAACTTCACATCGTCTTCGACTCTGGGTAACATCCAAAACTCTCAACAACACTTGCATCGTCACTTGTCGACAGCATACCTGACCATCCCTTACAACCGAAACATCTTCGAGAAGCAAAACTTCTCCCCCACTTGGAATCAAACCAATTCCTGCAACAAGACAAACAAGTACGGACAGTGTTTCACACACGTGTCGTGTACTAAAGACTAAAACACTGCCAGCATTCAACTGTCACACAACTCAACTGACTCGACAACTTGGCCGGACGGACCGACCTGCTCTGATACCACTATTGTAACACCCCATTTCTACCCGGCAATTATATATAAAAAATCAGAGTTTTTAAAAATTTCTCCATAAACAAATGAGGCGTCACATAATCAAAACAAAACAAATCACCTCGTCGCATAAAGCGGATACATAGCATCTTTGAAGCAGGATAACTTATTTTATTAAAACACATCGGAATCACTTAAGAATATATTCAATAAATATCTTCAGTTAACTTATCATTTGTCCGACCAAAATGAAACAATTAAATAGCAACATCATAAATAATATAAATCGTTCCCCCCAGAGTGCTACGTATCAGAGCGACAACCGACTCGAGTAACGGCAACTAAATCTTCATACTTGAATACCTGCACGTTGCCAATATAAAGGCAACGGCGAAACAAGAAAAAAGGGTGAGATATCAAATCATATAAGTGGGCATATGATAAATTGCATGCTAGGATTCAGACATATAAAATCATCACATCACAAGTATCAATAGCTACTATACACATCATACTTCTACAGTTCATTAATCTCACATACTTTTCATCACACAACAAGTCATAATCATGTAAAAAGTATCATCTAATAAATTTCACATATTCAAGTAAGCACAAAATTCAATAGTATAATACTCAAAAGATTCAATACTATTATCCCAAATATATACACAATCCATCATTATCACATATTCACACGTTTAACCAATTATATATCAAAACATCACCAATTTCAATTATCACATCTCATGTACACATGACAATCACATAAATGCATATATTCAAACATCACTTAACCTCAATGTGACTCAATGCAAAAAAACGGAGTTACGGAGTTACGGTTCAAAAGATATGAATTGTTAAAGTTCCAATGAAAAAAACAAACACCGACATTATACACTGACAACTCTAAACATGTCAGAATTACTCAAAACAAATAAAAATATGACTCTTAATAATTCAAAACAACTCTGACAACTTATTATCGACTCTAACAACTCTATTGACAACTCTAACAACTCTATTGACAATTCTATTAAATTATTATAATTTATTTATAAAGAATATTTTAACCAAACACAATTTCAGTCGATTCGTAAAATATCACAATTTCAACAAAATAACACCACCATGTTAATCTACTAATTAAATTTAGCTACCATGTAAATTTTCATCGAATTCCGGACAACTAATTATACCGCTTAATTCGGCTATTCCGATCAAAGGGGACTATTTTGATTTTTCATAAAATTCTATAACTGTTACTGTCACATACTATATTATTTTCTTACTATTTTAATTATATAAAGTTTCATCATATTTCATTACAAGGTATGTTCCAATTATATACATTATGTAGTATATTATGTAGTATTATAACACATATAAACAAACACAACGTATATACATATATGTTAAAGAAATAGCCATTAGCACAGGATATGAAACGTAACCGTCACTTGCGTGTGGCTTCCGTCGTCAGCCAGCATTTCAACATAGTTTTTCCTATTTCTCACACACAGCAACAACGATTCATATAAACAGTGTTTCACGGATTTTCAATTTCTAGCAACAATTTTATACAGCAAGAGCAATAAATCTACACACCCAATTCCCCACATACAATTGTTCATGAGCCCCATTATAGGAAGAGAACCCCACCCTTACCTTATTAATGGAAACAACTCAATGGGTCTCTATTTGCATCTTCAATTTGGCATCATGGATGAAAATTTCCAAGCTTCTTCTTCTTCTTCATTGCTTGCCTCTTTCTCCTCTATTCTTGTTTCCTCCCAAATGACAACACTACTCTTTCTCATCTCTAAAACCCTAATATAAAACCAATTGGGCTTAGTCTTTCACTTCCTTTTTATTATTCTTCACAAATTAATTAGGCCCAATAAGATAAATAACTCCAAATAACCAATACCTCACTTAATAATATTCCACTGATATAATAATTTCGACTTATAAATAATATTATTCTTAATATTATTTTCCGACTATCCGACTTCAATTTATATAATTTCAAATATGCTCTTAAATAACACCGACAATCCAAATTCAACTAAATCAAATATTTAAATCCTTCAATAATTTAATTAAACAATTTAATTAAATTCGGGGTGTTACAACGAACATCTAATGCTCGACTAAGTATGCTCCTGCAATCATTGTATTCAACTAGAGATATAGACTGAGACAGACTCTCCTGAAATTCATATGAATATCGAAAAAGCATGAATATTATATGTTAATAAACTTTTGATTTAATTAAACAATTAATGTTATACTTACACATTTCTCAAAAATTTGTTGAACATCTCCTTTAACAACTCCATCCTTATCCACACGGGCAGCCGTTCATAAAACATGTTTCAAAATAAATGTTTTAGAACTATTCTCCTCTTTTAACTACACATTATGACAAAAAATAAGATCAATTATAACTCATGATGAACAAGTATATCATTGCAATTTATAGATACTTACTATTTTTTGTTGTAAGCGTGCATATCCCATACTCCCTTTTTTGTATGGATACGCGGGACTTTATGTTCGTTGGCGATTTATGTCACTTACACTCTGAAAATATGGTGTTCTTTGTTTGGATTTAAAAGTTTCCCATTCTCCAGGTGAAATCAAATTTGCATATGGCTTTGGACGCTCTGCATCAACAAATTTTTTTTAGCATCTCTAAGATACCTGTTTGATAAAAAAGATCTAAACCCTCTTAGTCTATTTCCGGCCAATTGAAGACAATAATCTTTTCTGGTATCATCAATGTTGAAAGACCTCTACGAAAAACATACACAGAGTGCGTTAGTATAAGTAGTTTAAAGACATAATTGTAATAAAAAACAAATAACATCACATATGGTACCTATATCTCACTCCTGATTTTGTCTTTAGCGTCATCAAACTCCTTGTTTCTCCAATTATCACAAGTAATTGGAACTTCTCTCCTTACAACTGAACCAATGTAACTTGTCAATTCAGAACCGTTAAGCTCAATTAGTTGGTTATTTGAATTCCAATGCACATCATATTTTATTCTTCTATCTCTATCATGAATGATTCTCTTCATAATAGTTATTCCTCGTCTAGTTTCCCTTTCCACTGCATTAACGAATTTATCCATCATTAATAGAATCATCATGTGGGTGATCCTCGTTACTAGCCATCTAACCTGTAATAAAGAAAAACATAAGTATCTAATGACAAATATAAAATTCCAAATATCTAATTCCATAATCAATTGAGTATATAAAATGAAAAATATATAATTTTATTGAATAAGATGTGATATGATGTAGTCCAAAATAGAAAACACTGTCCCTTATCTATATTCCTATAATCCTATTAAACTAGACTGCATTCTTGTTAATAAGTAAACAAATATAATTGAAATACTCTATATATTACTATATGAGAGTGAAGGTGTTGTAAAATATTTTTCATATATTTTAACAGTATCCACACAATAGAACAGAGCCATCTATTGAAAAAGCCTGCTACATTTGTAAGCTTAGAACTAGGGTTGAGGAAACCGAAGAGAGGTTGAAATGGTTAGTATAAGACACTAAAAAAATAACACAATTCTAATTTCTAGCAATTGTGCATTGTGCAGAGAAATATTCATAATGAGAACACCATAAAATATCAATCCCTCTTAGCAATAAAAATCTCCATACATATTACAATTAAAAGACTAGAATGCTTGAAAGGGGTCCGATAGAACACAAATTTATGGGTTAACTCAGTATCACTAAACTCATGAAAAAAATTGTCCAAACATGAGTTGGTGGTAGCTAGGATTGTCCAAAAAATTGAATCCCTCATGGCATATGATTGTCTTAAAACTCCCAGCATTATATTATTAAATATCAAACAACAGTCAACACAAAATCTATTTAAAAGAGAAAAGAATGGTGTAAAATTAAAGTGGAATGGCAACCAAAAGCACCCAATCTAAAACGAGAATCTCAGTGAGTTAGAAGGTAACAAAGTTATCTTGCAACCTTCAACATCAAAACCCTAACAATATTGTTTGAAAATATTAACACTAACACTAAAACCCTAACCATTTCATCAATATCTACTTCAACAAAATCATTATCACCCAACACTAAAACCCTAACAATTTCATCAACATCAACTCCAGCAAAACCCAACTTTTTGATTCACAAACAAATTATGTAAGCAAGAAGCTAACCAAATGTGAGCTTGGATTCTTGGACTTGAGGTGGAGGAATCTACAATGGAGAAGGGTGCCAGAACCTGCGTTTTCACCAGTGGCGGACGTGGCGGCAGTGGAACGAGAACAACGTCAAAACGAGGGCAGTGGCGGAACAGAATCGCGTTTCAGAGAAGCAGAGAGAAGAAGGGTCATTTTTCTTAGTCTGAAATCATGTTTCTTCGTTTTTTCAATTTAGGGATTAGGACTTTAGGCAGCGCTTTCTATAATATTTTAATTTTTTTAATTGAACTTTAGGCAGCGATTTTTCTAAAAGGCCTTTAGCAGCGCTTTCCAACGTAACCCTTTAGTAGCGTTTTTTCTATACTTTTAATTTTTTATTTTTTATTAAACTTATAGCAGCGCTTTATGGAAAAAGCGCTGCCTATGCAGTGCTCTATAAAAACCCTGTAGCAGCGCTTTTCAGAAGCGCTGCCTAAAGTAAGGCTTTAGCAGCGCCTTGTCTCAAGTTTTTTATATATATATATATATATATATATATATATATATATATATATATATATATATATATATATATATATATATATATATATATATATATATATATATATATATATTGAACTTTTAGCAGCGCTTTTTGAAAAAAGTGTTGTTTTTAATGCACTTTCTAAATTCAATTTTGGCGTAGTGTTAATCAAATCAAAATAGAAAGTGAAGAAAACAAACAACTACTCGACTCATGGTTTATAAGTGGTTCTGATACGACTAAAGGGAAATCACAATCAATATACGCAACGGAATTTTTTTCCCTTAAGTCAATACTTGCAAATGAGCATGATCAATGACATAATGGTTACCTCTTGTGAAGATTATCCGATGATGCAGAATCTAGAGAATGATCATGAACCAACGAACAAAAGCACTTCTACTCAATCCATAAGAACAAAGTAACTTCAATCTCGATGTTAGCTATTATGAATGAAACATTATATATATATATATATATATATATATATATATATATAGGGAGCATATCAAGTGAGAGCATTTTATAATAAGAGATGAGAGGAACAAATATCAACCATTAGATTCATCAAGAGAGAGAATGTTGATAAATTAATGGTTGATATTTGTTCTCTCATCTCTCATTATAAAATGCTCTCTCTTGATATGCTCACTTGATATGCTCTCAAGGGTTTTAGAAACTAAAATGCATCAAGTGTAAATACTTCAGCACAAGGGTTATATTTTTAGAACCACTAATGTGGGCTCCAAGTTGAGCAAGCCCACTTAAGTACATCATAAACTTACACTGTACTGTGATACACATAAGTGCTCCTTACCTTACGGTATTCCGTATTCCATTTAAGTACATCGTATTTTATTATGTTCATTTATTATGTTAAGTACATTGTATCTTACAATGTGCCACTTTTCTCTATTTAAGGGTAGTACTTCACGATATGCCATGATTGAATAAGCCTCATTTATTCATTTTATCTCTCATAAATTTGTCTTTATGTGTGTTACCATGCATGTTCCTGTGATGTTGACAATTATAGCAAATTACACATTAATTATAATGAACAATGAGCGGTATCTAGCAACACGTCAATTTTATCCAAGTGACAAAATCTTTCTTTATGGTTTATTTCACTTGATTTGATGAAACCATTTCTTGATAACGTTTATGTGTATAATTAGGCATGGCAACGGGGCATGGATGATTTCCCTCGTACCCAAACCTAAATCCTAGTTAAAAACCCGTTCCTCGCTCCAAACCCAAATGGGGATAAATATTTAAACCCAAAACCTATCTCAAACTAGTTCGGATATCCCCACCCCGTCCCATACCCGCATCAGAATTAATTTCAGTAAACTCAAAATTTGTCCCAAATCTAACAAACGTTAAAAATAATAAATTAAATAATTATGAAAATTTTCTAACATACATTTCAAATATTTGTAAATAATAAAGTACAAATCAAAATATCAATGTACTAAACAAACAATTAATATTAAAATTTTTAAAATAAAATATTCTAAATTATCAACGGGGTGGATTCGGAGATGGATTCGGGGTGGGTACTAGTGTCCCTATCACCCATTTCGTACCCATCTTTTAAAACCGAGGAAAACCCAAACTCGTATGTAATTGCATCCAAAGTGGGTTTTCCAATCAAACTCGGGGTGGGTTCGGGCGGTTATCCGCGAGTTTAAGTTTTGTTGCCATGTCTAACCCTTTTCCTCACAAGTCTATATTGAGCACAAGGCATAAACCATGTCAGCTTTGTTCAGTCAAACATTGGGATCTTAGACATTTATCATGTTCCACAAGATGGAAATTTTTCATCTAGGTTACTCATGTCTCTCAGAATAATTTGTGGAATACTTATCAACCATCTAAGTTCTGATAAAACTATTGGCTTTTAGGGATTACACCAACGACGACAAAACTATGACACATGCATCTAGGTCATCTCAGCGAGCGGGAAAGCATGGAACTTCATAAAAGGAATCTATTAAAGGTTGTTTGCAAATTTAAGATAGGATTTTGCTAATATGTTACGCTTGGAAAACAATTTTTTGTTTGGTTTAAGTTTAGAAACAAAAAACATATGGAATCCAAGATTTTGTGTATTCTTTGCAAGGCTTGCCAAAGAGGCCTTTATGGGTGGTTGCAAGTTTTTCTGAATTTTATCGATGATTTTTCTTGCAAGGTTTGAAAATACTTTTTTTTTTTGAAATCTTGGTATAATATACTTATTAAATGATAATTATGAGGTCCTTACAAAGTTTAAGCTGTCGAAGGCAGAGGTAGAGAATTAAACATGCAGAAAAATCAATAGTTGTGGTTAGATAATAAGACATAGTACATTGATTCAAATTTTCACATTTTTGGGCATAACACAGTATTTAGGAGTATTTTTTAGTTCATAATACACTATAATAAAATAGTGTGGCGTAAATATTGAACAAATCTATAATTGAAAGGAAAAGATGTCTACGATAAAATGTCAAACTCTCAAAGGGTTTTAGTATACAGTTCATTAATACACCGTGTTATCTCATCAATATGTTACCATGATATTCTTTGGATGATAAGATTGTAGATGAGGTATGGACACGTAACCTCATTGATCTTGACAAATTAAGGATTTTTGTTGTCTAATGTGTTGGTGTAAGTCCTATAGGCCAATAGTTGAATATTGAACTTGGTACTTGTACTCAATTATATACTAATGGGGATAAGACATTTATTTGTTATGTTTTTTTTTCCAAAATAATAAAGTTCCTAGAATAACTTGTTCATTTAATGAAACATTAGTTGTGACGTAATCAAGAGATCCCATTAAACTTAAATACATTATTCTTTAAGTATTTGTAGGAGAGTTTTATTATAAAGTGGGATAACATTAAAAAATTGAGACTATTATGTGGATAGACAGATGAGAAGAATTCTTGGCATTGGCAAAGTTGAAGTACTAACTTTCACATGCAATTGAAGATGTACTTTATGTTGAAAGACTAAAGAAAAATCTTCTAAGCAAAAGTCAACTTTGTGACAAAGGCTTCAAAATCATATTCATCAAAGATGAATGTTTGATGAAATCGCTCATAAAGTAAAACTCATAGGTATACATTGCTTTTATTTTTATAAATTTCTCTATATTTTTATAAATTTCTCTATATTTTTAAAATTCTTTTCCCATCCTTTTTGCTAATGACAAAGGGGGAGAATATATTTATGTGTGTGTGTGTGTGTGTGTGTGTGCGTGTGCGTGTGTGTGTGTGTGTGTGTGTGTGTGCGCGCTTGTCTCTTACTATTGCAGCCCAAAAGAAAGATGTAAATTCTATATGAATAAAGGGAGAGTCTTGATCAAGGGGGAGTTATCAAATATAGGGGGACATTCACATACGAGATTCTCATTCACATAAGAGATTCAAGCATTCCAACCTTCAATTGTTTGTCATCATTAAAGAGGGGGAGAATGTGAAGTCAAAACTCTCCATCCAATGTGTTTTGATGAAGACAAAGTGAAAGTCAAATAGTCATGTCAAAAATTATGGAAAAAGCTTCAATAACAATGTATCAATTCAAGTGTCTAAGTCTTATCATGAGCAAAAGCTAGCACCAAATTATTCAAGATTAAAGTTGAAGACTAAGCATGGATCTTGATTGATAGAGGTACAAGCATGCAATTATATTGATAATTTTAGTGCTCAAATTATTCTCCAAAAAAATCACTTGCATGCATTGGTCATTTCGTGTTCAAAATCACTTTCAAATATATATATTTTTTATCATATTTGAACCATGTTAAATCACTTTTAAATATAGTTTTTTTATCATGTTTGAACCATGTTAAATCACTTTTAAATATATTTTTTAATCATGTTTGAACCATGTTAAATCACTTTCAAATATAATATATTGAGTTGAATAAATCAATAAATGTTGCATTAGGTTGGTTCAAATAATTAGACAAATTTTTAAATTTTTAAATTTTTTCAAAAATGCAGTTTTTGGTAAATTGTGGCATTTTAACCTGCCGCAATAGCACCAAACCCGCCACAATTTACAACATTCTTAAACAGTATTTTTAAACTTGAAATTTGAAATATGTTGCGAACATGTTAAGTCAAGTGACTGTTTTAACTGACTTAAGAAGTACTATACAAAATTTAAAATTAATTGTTTTTCATGAACTATTTTTATTCTAAACTATTGCAAACCTTCATGAAAATGTCTCAAAATTTATCATGTTTCATAAAGGTGTTGTGCACTTATAAATATATGAAATTTCAAATTAAAATCACCTCTGCCATTTCCATTTAAAATCATATTTTTCACTTAAATTTTCAAACAAGTGTTTTTGTTCTTAATATTTCACAAAGAAATTTCTACATGTATGTTCATAACATTCCAGAAAATTCATTTCAATCTTATAAACACATGAGCATTATATTGTCATTATAAATTACTTGTTTGGAACAGAAGATCAATCATAGTGATTGATATATGTTCATCAACTTTACTACTCAAATATTTTTCAAAAGTGTTTTGTAATTACTTGTTGTCCAGGATTGCTGGAAACAAGATAGTAGCAAGGAAATGATTATTTTTCTTGTTCTACTTGGTTGGTTGTATCTTGCGGTCCAGGATTGTTGGAAGCAAGAAAGTCACTTTGGGGGGATTGTTCTCTTATTGGACTTAGTGTAAAATCCAAGAGGATTGTTCTTGGTCCAAGAGGATTGTTCTTGGTTCAAGAGGATTGATCTTGGTCCAAGAGGATTGTTCTTGGTGTTTATGTGGGTCTTGTACAAGTCACAAACAATAGTAAAATCTCTTTCATGTTGAAAGGGGACTAGAGTACTCTCGGATTGTGAGGGGGACCAGGATATATCCTTGTGTCCTTTATTTTTCTGCACTTTATTGCTTTCATAATCTCACCATAAACCAGAAAAATAAAAACAACTTGTTTCTAAAAACCCATAAATTTCCAAAGTCCTAATTCACCCCCTTCTTAGGCGCACTCTTGAACTTTCAAATATAATCTTAAGATATAACGTTCACTTTTCAACCTTATCATTTTCTTAAATTAAGTTAGTGTTTAATTTAAATAGTTGCTTGCATGTTAACTTTGTTACCTAACAATTGTCTTCTTCAAGATAACCTTTTAAGAAAAATTATTTATCTTTTTTCGTAAGAGGAAGATTCTTCAAACGTTCTAAGAGAGGTTAAGTTCTAAGAGAGGTTGATTCATTGACCTTGTTTGTTGAGACTTCTTTCTCATTTTTTTTCTTTTGAAGATTACACTGGATGGAACTTCTTCTTCTTTATATTCTCTTTTTGGTGAAACTCCTCCATCGGATATTGAATCTTTCAAGTATAGTTCAACCATTAAGATTGTTCTTTCAAAGAATGCTGCTAGAGTAAATTTTTATTCTTCTTATTCTTCTCCCTTGAAAGATTTTTTTGGTGAAATTACTAGATATTCTTCTAGATTTAAGCTTATTCCTTCATCTTTTAACATTTGAATCAATTCATTTAGTTTTTAATAATTCCTTCCTTCTAAGTTTTTTTCCTCAACATTATAAACATTTTATTATATCGATTTAAGGATTGAATCAGGTTTCTAATTCCAGTTCATATTTTTTATATATTTATTAGCAACGAAGGTTGTAACATAAATCCCACGATTTATAAAATTTGAAAAACATTTGTGAAAGAAACATTCAGCTTCTTTGTCTCATGTGTTCATTTCCTCTTCGTCGGTATTTGGAGAAACTAAATATAACATTTCAAGAGTGTCCAACATTTCCTTAGCGGAATTTCAATTAAGTAAATAAAGAAATATATTTTCATTTAAAGAGATAAGAATAAAGTTTTTAGTTTAAAAATCAATTTCAAACTTTCTCTTTTCTTCTTCATTCCAAAGGAAGACACGTTTATCAAATGCTTCACCATTAATACGGTGAGTAGGGATAAATTTGCCATAAATTATTTTTTTCCCATAATTCAAGATCAAAAATTTGAATGTATATTTTAAATCCAACTTTCGACAAGTCAAAGCTACCACCATTAAATGGTGGAGGTGTGTTTAGGAAAGTCCTCTTGTTAAAAAAATGTTGGAAGTCATCTTCCTCCTGAGACAATAATCTTTAAATAAGACTTAGACTCTAATACCATTTATTAAACATGTAACTCCATACATAAGAAGAGGTGAGTTGTGGAGGTTGGAAAATTGTTGATTTAAAAAAAATCATTTGACAATTCATAGTTTGAAAATATTTTATCAAAATATTTGAATAAGTAGGCAGCAAATATTCAAAGTAAGGAAAATTACTGAAAATAAAAGATATAGAGAAAGAGAAATGATACTAGAGAATTATACAAGTTCAATCAAGAAGACTTAATCTTGTCCCTAAGAATTGATCTTGAGAGTATCCATTATGCTTGAGAGCTTTTAGAATGTTATAATGACGAACTCTCTTATACAAGGAAATGAAGTTTTAGACTAACGTCTAACCAAACGACAAACATTTGCTTGAAGAGGTTAGTTTCCAATCTAAACAGCAAACAAATTTTTGAGTCATTAGTCTATAAGTCAAACAGAGATTTTTCACAAGTTGATCTCGAACTAAGACAAAGTTTTGAGTTAGCTATCCTCCAAATTGAACCACATTTTTATACAAGCTGACCACAAACTGAATTGAAATTTATACTAGTCTGATCTTGAATCTACTGACTTTTTATACCAGACTAAATTCAAAAAATCTAGTAAGAGTTTACACTAGATTGATCTCAAATCGATAGAGTTTTTAATCGGGCTGAGCTCAAGAACCATTATGGAATTTTTTTCTCTGGTTGATATTCACTAGCTTAAGAAGAGAGCTTTTTCAATAAGGGAACTCAGGAACCAACCAGAGACTAAGACTAATTCCCCAAACACAAATAAGAGCTTTAAAATTGTTTAGCTCCAAATTAAATAATCACATCATAAGAAAGAATTATTTACTCAAAAAAAAATTATTCTTGATAAATTACAATAATATCCCCACCCATAACAATATCCTCATTGAGCTTCAAGAACACTCTCAAAGCATTATGGTTAATATGTGAGAAACATATGAAAGATTTAGAGAGATCATGAGAGAAGTGAAAATTGAGGTTTTTCAAGTTTTATGGATGTTTAAAAATGATATATAAGCTCTTTATTTATAGGCCAAGACATGGTGGGAGCTTGGAAATAAACCATGGGCCAAATTAATGACCTAATCAATTAGGCATTGTAAATAATTGTTTGTTGTGGCCCAAATTAGAAGGTTTAGATATAGATTCGTAACCAATCATTAATAGAGTCTCACAATAAATTATTCACTCGATTAGGCATCATATAATTGATTAGGCCAAAGATCTAATCGATTAGACATTTGCAAAAACTCTCATAATCAATTGGACACTTCCCAAATCAACTAGATAGGCCCCAAAGACATTTCTTTAGTGATTTTAATTGAAAAATGAGAGACTTTTCATTGTTTTTACTGTGCGCGTGGTTTAGCCATAATATTTCCCGAAATGCCCTTGTATCTTTACAATACATTGATCACTTAAACAGATACGATCATGCAAGCTTTCACACTTTCTCTCTTTCACACTTTAAAGGTTCAAGTCTTGACATATTTATCTTTGAGTTTAACCATCTCACCAAAACCTTTTGTCTTCTTGATGAGGCTTGAGATATCTCCTTATTGATCACCATCAATTACAAGTTGAAAGTTTAAACCACCAGTGATCATAAACCCTAAGTTTTCATTTGGGAGTCGTTGGACTATAATGTTGACTTTAAACAAATGATTGGCTTGATTCTAAAGGATAACTTAATCCACCATCTTGTGCATCTTTGACCGCTTGATCAATCTTCAATAGTTACTTGACTTCAAGTGTTATCATCATCAAAACCATGTCATTATCAAAACTATACAACTACGGATTGACTTGTATCTTGTTATCCATAAGTTTCATCAACTTGGATCACTTCTAGATTATAACTTCAAGCACATAGATCCACAATGGTATAATGTTTAGGAGTTGACAATGTGATCCTTAATGGTAGGATATCATCATTCAGACTATGCAAGAGATATGGATGATATAGGGTAACAATATGATATCTCTTTACTCGTGCAAGAGAACCTGTCTGTTGGAAACAATCAATTCAATTCACATTGGTCACATCTACATTTGAAGTAGAGTACATGGCAATAGTTGAGGTTGTCAAAGAGGTTTCATGGGTTATAAGATTACTTAGGGAATTCGATGTTGAGCAGGTGAATTTCAGTGACATGAAATAGTTAAAATGTTATTTATTTAAAAATAATTGGGTGTATTATCCAAGACTAAACATATTGATGCGGGGTTTCATAGGATTTGAGAGTTGCTTTCAAATAAATAGATATTATTTGAAAAAGAATCATACATTGGATAATGCAGTTGATATTTTGATCAAATGAGTCAACAATAACAAATTCAAACACTTCATGAACTTGTTACGTGTTTGTCAGTTTAACTATGTGTTGTACCTCCCGATTGTCGAGCTATCAATGTGGAATATGAATGTCAGGTAAAAAATCTTCATATTAATTTAATATTTATCAAAATGGAGATTATTGACTATGACCCCTATTGCCTTGCCATAATATAAGTGTCATGTAAAAAATCTTCATATTAATTTAATATTCATCAAAGTGGGAGGTTGTTGACTATCACTCATAATCACACTCATATTCTATTTTTGAGAAGTACAAAAAACTTATACTTTCAAATTAATACCAAGCTACTAATATTGATTGTAAAATATATTAACTACAATTTGACTATACATTTTGAAAAAAATAGAAAATAAAAAATATTACCTCCTTATTTCATGTATATATACGTACCTGGTGCTCCCCATTTCCCTCTTTTTCTTCACTTTTTACTTTTACTTTCCTACTAGGAGTAGATACTAGATATAGTAATTAAGAATGGTTAGGGATTATGAGTATGTTTACCACCAATGCCTACTTCTCCCATTTTTTACAGAACAGTGTCATAATGTTTTTATCGTACCACAACAGTGGCCTCAACCATTTAAACAAGTTTATATATTATGGTATTGTCACACAATAAAAAGCATGCAATTCAACTGTTCCACTAAAATCATTGTTCTTTCTCTAATGATTCCTTAGTTTGCTTTCCTATCAATCCAACAAATATTGTTGTAAGTAAATGTCGGTTGTGGTTTATATGCGTGACCTTTTTCTTGACTTTTCTGAAATATATATTTTTTAGTCTTATGTTTCAATAATATCAAACTTTCTATTATTTCTGGGCCCTTGAAATGTTCTCATTATTTCTTTGATTAATCCTTTAGTGCATATTATGGGTGGGAGGGGACAACTTAGGCAGACGTGCCGCCTTAAACTGATCTGTCATTTAGTTTTCATAAGGTAAAAGTGTTGGTCTAGGGTTTGGTTCAGTGGTGAATGTTTGGTTCGAGAGCGTGCTTCTATTCTATCAATGTCTCAGGCTCGATGTTATAAGTGCAAACAATTTTTTTGTTCAATTAAATTCAGAGAAAGTTTATTCTGATTTAAACGGAATCTTTCAAGTAGGCGCTCGTATTAATCCCTTTAAATTATTTTTGAATTAGTCGGTCGTAAAACCGTAGAAGAATTTTACAGCATACAGGAAGTTGAAATTAACTGTAAATAACATTCAAGATTTTCGGGGCATCACTAGGGCTGTTTTCGGTCCGGTCAGGTCCGAATATTTACTCTACTGAAAAATGGACTGACATAGTAACCGGGTAAATTGAGACTGAACCGAAACAGTGAAGAATTTTTTTTGGACCGAAACCGGACCAATACTTTCGTGTACTTACCGGATACTTGGTTTGAACCGAACTGAAATTTGTGTTGCCGGTTAGTGACTAGAATTTAGATGGAATTGGATACTTGATCCGGTTTCTGTTGTTGGATATCAGACAAAAAAATCATCCATTTTCAGACCGTGTAGCATTTCAGTCAGTCTTTTGCCCCGGTTCTATTGGGCCGGTTCCTGGGTGAATCTAGGGTAAACTGGCCCAAATACAGCCCTAGGCATAACATGCAAATCTCACAAGTTTACACATGTGATCATGATTCATGATGCAAGTGATGGGTGTGGGTGAAGAATTTGATTACTTGCAAGAAATGAATAGTCACTAGTTAGGTTGAATATCTTCCATTTCTATGCAATCTGAATGCTAGTGGAACAAGCATTTGACTTTGTCACTCCAAATACAGTAACATATCATTAATTTTATATAGTTTAGTTTAGTTTTTCAGCAAACCATATCATACTGTATTCCATTATTCCCTCTCAAGAAAACAAAAAGTAAAAAACAAACTTGCAGAGGTTGAAAGAAAAAAAGAAGAGGGCCACACTTCTCCTTGCCTACACAAATCCCAATTTAATGATTAATAACCCTTTAGTTGTTCCACTACCCTTTTCACTCTCTTTAAAGTATTCTAAGCATAATGTAAATATTGCTGTGTATTTCACCTTTCATGTGTGTCCCCCTTTGCTTGAAAAGCTCCTTTCATCTGTTTCTTCTGTGTCTCACTCTAGTGCAAACTGTTATCACGTGTTTGCTTGTTCCATGCTACAATCCATTGTTGGGAGTTTGTTTGTTTGAAGTTAAATGGTTTATTGTGGACTCAACTCAAATTGCAAAAGTTTACTCAAGTTAATATCTTCATCATTGGAATCAAGATGATTTGGACCTAAATGTACATTTGCACCAAAAATTAAAAGATACTTAAAATGTTTTACAATCTTCACATGTTTTAGAAAAACTCACATGCTATTATGTGTTTTAGCTGTTTTAACCTCTTTAAATAATTAGTGTGTAATAATTGTAAGTAGTTATTAGAGTTTTAAAGTAATACACACATTTAATAAAAATTTTGGTCCTTCTAAATATCTCAAACTTCGTTTTTAGTTCCTCTAAAATTTTCCTTCAAAAAATGGTCCTTCTAAAATTTTAAATTTTAACTTTTGGTCCCTCGTGACAAAAATCGTAGCTAAAATGGTCTCTAATTCCGTCGCTAAAATAAAAAACGGCTAAAACCGTCGCTAAATTGTAGGAGGGACCAAAAGTTAAAATTTAAAATTTTAGGAGGACCATTCTTTAAAGAAAAATTTTAGAGGGACTAAAAACGAAGTTTGAAATATTTAGAGGGACCAAAAATTTCATTAACCCTTAAAATATTTTACAAACTTCACATATCTTAAAAAACTTTAAAAAAATTATCTATCGCCTTATATTAATCGATGAGGAAGCGTACATAATCAATTAAAAAATAAAAATTTGTTTTCTAAACGATTAGAACATGTGTCTAATTGATTATGAAATAAACTCACCACCTAATAGATAAAAAATTCTCAATCGATTAGGCTCCGAACCACGCTAGTTTTTTTTCTAGAAAAAAAGCTAGGTCTAATCAAATAGAGAACGACTTTGACCCAAATTTTTTCCTTTTTCAAATAAAAATTTCTTTAAAAGGAGGACTTGTGTTCACTTCTATACAACACAAGAAATCTTATATTCTACTCTTCTCTCATACTCACTATCTTCTTCAAAATAATTTTATTCACTTTATATTATTTTAGTGTTGAGAAGGTGAAACACTTATGTCATAGTTGTGTAATTGATGTCTAAATCAGATCTTGTTATAAGTGTAAATCAATAGTATATTTCTCTTATAAGATTGATAATGACCTAAGTAAAAGTTAGGTGTAAGAAGGTTGTGGGTTGATCATGTGATAAAAATTTAAGCTGATAGTGGAACTCTTAAAAGGAATCTCTTGGAGACTGAAGTATGTCGTGTGGTTTCAGTTCCATCAAGTATAAAACTTTGTGAACATTTTTCTAACTCTTATCTTTTACTTTCTTGTTATTTATCTCCAGTGCTTAAATCCATACTTCACATTTCTTCTTAAAATTTACCAAGTAAAGTTAATCTTTTTTTTCTGTAAAAAATTTTCAAAAACCATTTGACACAATTTACCCCCTCCCTCTTGTGTTTGAAGTCACTTGATCGACAAATGGTATCCAAGTCTAACTCATGTTATAAGACTAATCGTCTTAGGAGGTAGGATGACTTCAAACAATTAATTAAACAAGCCTTAACCCTCTAATGGTGATGGCTAAACTTATTAGAAAAAGAAGATGAAAATATTTATAGAACAGATGAATTGTGATATCTTGGTGGATGTTAAAAATGGTCTTTTTGTTCGCACACATCAAATTGACGGTGTTGTGGAAAACAAACCTAAAAAAATCTAGACCAAAAAGGATAAGAAATGTTCAATAGATTTTGAAAGCTAAAACTATTTGCATTGTAATACTGCAAGAGAAATGTGGGACACCGTTCAAGTTATCTATGAAGGTAAAACCAAGGTAAAAAGGGTTATGATGAACACATTGATCAATGAGTACGATCTATTTAGAATGAAAATTTAAAAAAATATTTAGAACATGGAAAAACGCTTTACCCACAATTTAAGAACTTGGGGTAAGACTTTTTCAAAATGAGGATTTAATTAACGAAATCCTTATATGCCTAGACCACAATTGACAATCTAAAGTCACTACAATTTCTGAATCTAAAGACATGTCTTCTACGTGTTAGACAATCTAAAGTCACTACAATTGTTTAAATGAAGAAGGGAACAATAAGAAAAAAATAAAGTCTTGCATTCAAAGTAGAAAAAGCCAAGTGTTCAGAAAATGATTAGGATAAGAATCTCTTAGTCCGCAAATTAAAAATTTCATAAAACACCAAAAGCAACCTCAAAGTTTCCAACATTAAAATGAAGAAAGATCTTCGTGCGTGGCAATATGTTTCGAGTGTAGAAAGAAATGATACATAAAGGCAAATTACCCTTGAAACCATAAACGAGCGGAAAAATAAAAAATACCTCAAAAAATTTAGAAAGCATGCATAGAATTGGATGATAATGATATGGACTATTGAGATGAATGAGAACAAACAGGAAGAAGGAAACACCTATCTTATGGAAAAACATGAAGACAATGAGGAAAAAACAATCTAACTTCTTATTTTACCTATTACAAGTTCCTCCTCATTTGTAAAGAATTAAATAATGAGTCAAAAAAATTAAAAGAAATTGTTTCTGTCTCTAACTCAACTATATTCTATCTTGAAATATAAAATAAAAATTGTCAAAGGAGAAAGATTATTATAGAGAAAAATAAGTTATTTTGATTCACATCTCTAATTATGTTTCTTCTTCTTTTGAAAAAATTGATAAGTCTATTGATTGTGCAAAACACAATGTTTTAGAAAATTAAATTGATGATTTGCATAACTTACTTGATAAATTTATTAAAGGAAGTGACAATTTAAATTTCATTATATGTAATAAAAAAACAATCGATAGTAAAGTTGGGTTAGGATATTAACCTAAAAATAATGCTAAGTCTTTTAGTAAAATTTGCCATACAAATTGGACTTAAAATGTAATATGAATAAATGCAATTATTATGGTAAAATGGTCATCTTTCTCTAGACTGTTTTATTACAAAGAACCATGAAAGTAACATGAAAATACTACTTCATATCATTTCTTTAAGAAAAATTATGACCATCGCTTATATTGGACTCCTATAAATTCTTTGCATTAAATTAATTGTATAGGACATAAAGTGATTTGGATAAATAAATTGAAAACTTAAGTTCATAATGCATGTATATTTTAAATTCTCAAATGATAAATGATAACTTGATATTGATTTTTCAAGGCATATGACTGAACATGTAACTCTTTTTTTCCTATACCCCTAAAACAGGAGGATTCTCCTCAACAATTTTAGATGTCTTTTTGGTTTAAGGTTTAAAAAATAACTTGCTACTTTTTAGCTAGTTATATGACAAATGCCACAAAATAACATTTGATTCGTGAATATGTAGGATCGTAAAAACTGAAAAATTAAAATGAAAATACATATATTGTTAACTTTTATAAATTATCTCCAAATAATTTTTGTATGTTAATTAAATAGGATATATCGTGGTTATGGATATAGGAGAATATCTTGTATCTACACGGACCATTTGAACAAAATGATATGCAAGGAATTAGTAACCGGTTTTCTGAACTTGGGTTTTGAAAAGGATCTGTTCGTGATGTGTTACAACAGGGTAAAAAAAGTAAAGTCCTCCTTTAAGTCAAAAATATTTTTTCTACAAATAGGCATTTACAACTCTTGCATATGTGAATCTTTTTAACCTATCCAGAACCATGAGTTTTGGTAGGGATTATTATGCCCTTGTTATAGTGAATGATTATTCTCACTATACCCGAATAGTTTTCTTATCTCATAAAAAGGATGCATTCATTGTCTTTAGGAATTTGGCCAAACTTATGCAAAATGAAAAAGACTTGAGCATTGCACTAATCCAAAATGATCATGTAGGTGAATTTCCAATTGTGGAATTCGAGAACTTTTGTATTGAGAATGGCATAGAGCATACTTTCTCTGCTTTAAAAACTCTCCAAAACATGAGGATATTGGAACAGAAAAATAGGTCTCTTAAAAAGCCAGCGAGGATGATGCTCAATGAAACCAACCTTTTTTAAATATTGTTAGGCTGATGCGGTAAGCATTACTTGCTATGTAGTGAACTATTTCTTGATAAGATCAATTATAAAGTTAATTCCCTATTAAATAGTTAAGGAATGAAGCCTAATATTTATCACCTCTGTTTCTTTGGATGCAAGTTCTTTATCCTTAATAGTTAGAAGGATAACCTTGAAAATTTGATGCTAAAGTTGATGGAGGTCTATTCTTAGGATATTCTGTTTCTAGTAAAAATTTTATAGTTTTGAATAGACGAACCCTTACTATA
The DNA here is from genome assembly GCF_029867415.1 of Vicia villosa. Taxonomy (NCBI): domain Eukaryota; kingdom Viridiplantae; phylum Streptophyta; class Magnoliopsida; order Fabales; family Fabaceae; genus Vicia; species Vicia villosa. Next base: position 48,537,606 of record NC_081181.1, on the reverse strand, counting down.
GAAGAATCGTTTCATGTTATCTTTGATTAAACAAACCCCAAGTTTGTAGAGGTAGAGGTTTTTGATGGTGCAAGTATTTTGGAGAAAAATCTCTTAGAATACTGTCATACCCTAATTTTGACCCCCCCTGAGATGTCACACCTCCAGATATTTCATCGAATTCAAGACAGGTACTCAGAGCAGTCACTTGTTTATCTAGTACTCAATTGAGGATGCTCAAGGACAAAGGAGTTCAGTTAAAGGATCAATCAATATGAGAATAACCTCTAATACAATCACAAGACTCAAACGATTCATTCATTCACATATGATTGATTAGACACCAGTCATCAGGACTTAGGTTTGCTCAGGTCACCATACTAGGGTTTTGAGCCCACCAAGGACTGAAATCAGGGACCACATTTAGGAAACCCTAAAAAGCTCCAAGAAATCACTCAAAGGGTTCAATCCTCTTCAAATGATCCATATGACAATAGCCACTGGGCATTGTACCTCAATTCAAGATCTGCAGTCATCAGTTTCATCTGGTATACAATTAGGGTTTTTGACCTAATTCATCTGAACAGTTGACTTTTAATCAGGACATGGATCCACAACTCAAAACATGGCTCAAGGACTTCTATTAACCCAATATAATCCATTCATACCATTCATTTGAGGAGGAGAGCTTGATTCATCACAAAGGTCCAAGATTTCACTTCATCTGAAAAAGTCAATTGTACAAGACCATCTCTGACTTCTATTACCCCAATATCATCAATATGTGATTATTGAATTCATTTGACCAAGAAAAATCAAGAAAATCAATTAAGGATCAAAAAGTCAAAGATTGACTTTTCATACTTAGAAATTTTTCTAAGTGTTTAAAGGTCTTTTTCTCAAAACTTTGGAAGGGAATATCTCAAAATTTCAAGTACAAACTGAAAAAAACTTCCAACATCAAAGTTGTAGATTTTGATCCAATGAACAACTTTGTCACATATGAGTTTTTGGCTAGAAATCAACCATTAAAGAGATATGGAGCTTCAAAGTGGCTGCCTCCATGAAACTAGCAAAAAAACCCTAGTTTTCTTCAATCTTTAAGCCCATTTTTTACAAATTTCCCAAATGATTTTGAAGAAACTCCAAACTAATTAATTGAAGTACATGTTAAGGGCTTTCCAAATTATGCTCGACCTTCTCCAAATTCATCTTGAGCTAAGAGATATGATTGATCAAAGTTAGACATTTGAAGTGAAATTAGAGGTCATGCCTAAGTTTGAAATTTGCAATTTTATGCAAGTGCTTACACTAATTGGTGCCTCTAAACTTCAGAAACATTGCAAGGATAGGAGAGAATTGTTTGCATCATTGCACAAATATTTGAAGGGAATATTCCAAAACCAAAACATGTGATTATGTAATGATTGCATTTTGAAAATTTATGGCCAAGTGGTGATTCATCAAAGGAATCTTCTCCCAATCAACTAGAGCTCATTTCTGCATCAAATTTGTCCCCTAAGATCAAGCAAAACAGATGGCTAGGGAGTGGTATCAAAGAACTCATCATTGCATATGGATCTTTCTCACATTTCTTCATAACCAAGAAACCAAGTTAACCTCATTAAGCAAACCTCACTCTCTGCAAATACACTGAACTCTTTGCCTATAAATAGAAGAGCATACCTCAGTAATTAGACACACCAAAGCAACATAAATCTTGCTTTCTCTCTTCTTCCCTCATACTTAGGTTTTTCAAAGGCTCTTTGGCAAGAAGACTTGGATTCTTCAAACTAGAGCTCTTCCTTTGAAAGTAAGTATTCAAACACCTCAAGGGAGGTATTTAGAAGTGATCCAAACACCTGGAACACTTCTGTACGTGGAGAATCATCATCTTCACCTCTCACTTGGAGCTACATCAGTTGAGGTCGAGCAAGAGGTTCAGGGGAGTTCTAACCCAAGCTAAGCATCTCAACACCTTCCTGGGGGATCACTGAAGCTATTTGGATCGCTGCAACAACTCTGTAACATACTTTGATCAGAGCTCGATCTCCATTTCAGAGGTAAGTTTCATAAGATTTAAACTCTATGATCCATGCGTCATAAATCAAAACTTGTGATACCAACAAGTTTCTGCACCTAAGAGGATCATTAACCCTCAGTCAATTGCATCATATCATGCATATAGAGTATTTCATGTTAAATTTCAGTTTTAGGGTTCTTAGTATTCATGCGTGCCAATTTTGAATTACACTAAAAATAAATAAAATAAAAGGACACCATCATGATCCTTGTTCAAAAACGAGCAAAATGCATGTTTACATCTTTAAGTTTTGTTGAGAAACGAAGGAGATAGCAAATTCAAATATTTGAAGCTTTAGGTTGAAGATGAAGATGGTGGCGCCATTTTTCAAATTTCCCAGGAAATGAGTTTATTTTATGTTGAATGATAGGCGTGTCATTTACGAATTCATCGTAATGTCACAATGGCTACAGCGTGCGTCCAAAGTCTCTCTCTTGCCCTAGGTCTGGGGTTCGAACCCCCCTCAGACCTTTTGTTTTGTTCATTTTATTTTTTTCCTTTCATGCACTTGTTTTCAAATATAATGAGCTGGAGGTATTTGTCTAACAAGCTACACGCGTGGTCCAGATGGTAAGTATTTTGAGTGATGACCTAAAGGGCGTGAGTTCAAGCCCTTTGGGAGACAAAACCTTTTTTTTAATCACTTTTCCCATTCAATTTCTTCACAACTTCAACTAGTTAATTCACCTATCAAATTAAATCATTTTCACTTGATTTTTCACACATTTCTCATTTAATATATCTATTTTGAGAATATCCAAAAAAATCACAAAAAATATATTATTTCAATATATTTTAATTAGGTTTAAAATCATATGTTTTAAGTATGTTTTAATACTTTAAAAAAATATAGTTTTCACTTGATTTTCAAAACTTAATCTCTTGCACCTATTTTTGTGATAAAACCCTAATCATTTAGGTCTTAATTAGGTATAGGCCTTGCCTTTATCATAATTAAGTTGACTTTTGTCAATTTTCAAAACTGTTTTCAAACTCCGATTACACAGACGATCAAGGTTTTCAGACAACAACACCTTATATCATTTCAAGTCTCTTCAACTGTTTTTCATAAATAGTAAATCAATTTCAATGGGCCTCTAATAGAGTGTAATACCCAACACCCTTTTCTTTTCATAGTTTGTTTTTCAAAACTGCATTTACAAAATCTTCTCATCTATTTTCAAAACAAAAACATTAAACTGTTCACAAATAAACATTCAACTGTTGCCAATAAACAACCAAGCTACTGGTAAGGCTTTGTACATACATCTTCAAAGGCCTCCACTCCATCCAGGTTAGGCTTTATAGCTTTCAATTTACAAGCTTTCATTTAAATTACTGTTAAATATAAACTGTATATATATTGTTTAGAACTACGTCTGAGTACAACCTTAGGACAAATAAACTATATATATATATATATATATATATATATATATATATATTATAGGACTATGGCCTAGGATTGAGAATGTCTTCCCGGTGAAGGCTCTTTCCTAATTAGAGATCTTTCGTTCAAACCTAAAGATGAATTATTCCCGGTGAAACATCTTGAAAAAAGCCTTAGAACAAAAATAGGGCACATCCACCCAAGAGGAATTATTCCCGGTGAAACCTCTTACCCATTTTCTTAGAGCCAAATTAAGTTCAAAACCACATAGCTTTCTCTTGTGCTATAACAAGGACCCTCGATGACCCTCGACTAGCCTCCTTTTGGGCTTACAATACAAGGACCCACAGGCTTCTTAAAATCATATTCTCAGCTTCCTCTTCAGCTTGTATACAAGGACCCATCAGGTTTCTTATAAACTTAGGAACAGGTCTTTAGTCACCTTTTAGCCTACCTTGGTGAGTTTCTTCTACTCATCAAACCAGACTTTAAACAAGCCAAGAATGTCTCAATCTCAGCATTGAGTTCACCTTTTGGAATGAGAGACATGGACAGTCTCTGTTACCTTTATTCTCAATCTTCAATAATTTTCCTCCTTAGCAGAGTCTAGGTTCCACATCTGTCTATCCTTAGTCAGAGTCAGCCTTAATCTTGGGCTTTAGACAAGAAGTCTCAATCAATCCTTTCATCCTTTCATAATCAATGGAGTGCTACCCAATCATTCATTTTAACAAAAACCCCTGGAAAGGCTCAGCCTCCAAAATCATTCCTTTAAAGTTAAAACCCCCTGGAAAGGGTTAGCCTCCACATCATTCCTTCATTTTAAAAAAAATCCCTGGAAAGGGTCAGCCTCAAAAATCATTCCTTTAAAATTAAATCCCCTGGAAAGGGTTAGCCTCCACATCATTCCTTCATTTTAACAAAACCCCTGGAAAGGGTCAGCCTCCAAAAAATAAGCTTTTAAAAGATAAACTCTCCAGCAGAGTAAACCCCTGGAAAGGGTCAGCCTCCAAAATCACTCCTTTAAACATTCAAATTCCCTGGAAAGGATTAGCTTCCAAAAATCATCTTCCAAATCTTCAAAACTCCTCAATAGAGTCTAGGTCAATCACTCAAACAAGTTCCCCATTAGAGTCAATCTTCAAACCTGGGTCTTTCATTCATCAATCCCTGCTTAACAAAGAGCCCAATCCCTAGAAGGGTCAACCTTTAGTCTCTAAACAATAGAGTAATCCTCAATAGAGTAATTGTAACACCCTTCCAATACCCCGCATAAATATTAAACCATAATTAGAGTAAAACATGAAAAGGGCATTACAACTTCCATTAATCAAACAAACAATCATGTCATGCCATAAAAGAGAACGTTAAACCCAAAATTATTCAGATCATCATGTTAACACAGCGGAAATATATTTAACATCTGAACAATGCAATGTCCAAAGTCATAGACTTAAAAAACCACCATAATAAAACACCCAAATAAAAAGAGTTTAACAAGAAACTCTAAACAACGTCCCCAGTGTTACACGACCAGAGCATGACACGGACCCAACTGACTCTAACGAACTACTTGACGAGCTAATCCTCACCAAGTACACGAGCTACTCCTCAATCTGAAAAATAACAACAGTAAGGGTGAGTCTCATTCACATTTAACTAATGTTATAAGATATAGATAATAAAATATCAAATCACATGCCATTCACCCAATTACAGTTACGATCAGATTCATAACCACACAATCAGTACAACAATCAAAACAATCAACACATATTATAACATTGGACAATCTTCCATTCATGTTATAATAGCACAAGTAGCCTATTGCAATGCAACTACATGCATGTGGTACCAAAATTTGGGATAATCTATCTCACCGACCCACCATCGTCAAGGATACGGTAACACCCACTCACTAATTCCACACAATGGGAATTAGCTACCACTGATCCACCATCGTCAAGGACCAGCCACATAATGATTATGAATGCATGCATCAACCATAACATGCTCATCACCCACATAAATCGACCAAATGTCATAATCATCAATTACAATAATAAATAGCCACACACAATCATGCTATTCCTCAACCGTAGTAAAACACATATTTTATACCGATAATACATGTATAACAAACACCGGTTACAACCACAACATCATACAGGTAAAATATTCATTAGTGTACCTGTAAGCATAAACCACCACAACCAAATAAAATCGAGTGTTTTAAAATAATTTCGAGTCACAACTCAAAACACCATTTTTATTATGTAAATTATTTGATTAGCTTCACTATGCTCGAAACGGCACCAAAATCCGGCTTACGGTTTAAAAGTTACACCTCTTTAAACTTTTCAAGATGGCCCGTCGCCAACAGCCAACAGCACGCGGCGCCACACAGAGTTCGCGGCGCGGAACGAATAGGAAGCACGCCTTCGCGGCGCAAACAAAGGTTCGCGGCGCGGAATGAAAAGGAACTACGCCTTCGCAGCGCAAACAAAGGTTTGTGGCGCGTACTGAACATAACCAAACTTCCTGGCTTTCTGCCAAGTCGTTCGCGGCGCCAACCCCTGGACGCGGCGCGAACTAGCGATTTCCAGAACTCCGAATCGCAGAAAATAGCCTATGATTTCGCCCTTCTTTCACCGAATCATTACCAACCCAATTCCATTTCAACCAAATTTTACGTACAGCAAACAAGCACATATTATAACACATTTATAATACATTTCACCCATCCAATTAACACCACACATGATCAACACAATCATTATCAATCAATCAAAACCTAACATTTCTACAACCTAAGCATAACTCGATTGATGCGAATAACAAGATCAATTCTATCATACTACCTATAATCCCATAATAGAAGATAAACGGAAGAGTCCCCCCTTACCTGTAGGTTGATTCTTCGCTCTTCCTCTTGTCGCACTTTTCTGCTCCTATTCTCTTTTCACGTTCAGACTCTTTTACAAATACTGAAACCTTCTCTATTCCCCCAACTCCTTCTATTTTATTAAAAATAAAATAAAATTATTTTAATTAGTAATAGGGCCTACCAATGCACCCCCTCCTTTACTAATCACGACTCAAGCCCATCTGATTAATTCTTCATAATCCTCAATAATTCCAAATAATTCTCCCATAATTCAATTAAATTAATTTTAAATTAAATTATGAAAAATATGGAGTGTTACAATAATCCCCTCTGAGTCAAAAGATCACACACTGGTAGATCTTTCCCCATTTAAAAAGTCAGCCACAACCTTCGGCTTTGTACAAGGCACATACTCCCTTCAGAGTCAAAACCCTACTCATAGGTATTCCCCTATCAAGAATCAGCCACAACCTTGGGCTTTGTACAAGGCAGATAATAGAGTCTCCCCAGTGAGTCCTTCCCCATCAAGTAGCCACAACCTTGGGCTTTGTACAAGGCAGATAAACCACATTTCTTGTGTCAAAAGATTCCTAACCTTTAGGATCTTTTCCCCAGAGAGTCATCCATACTCGGTTCCCTCAAAAGTCAGCCACAACCTTGGGCTTCATACAAGGCAGAAAACAATGTCTTCCCTAGCTAGAGTCAGCCACAACCTTGGGCTTCATACAAGGCACAAAATAGAGTCTCCCTAGGTAGAGTTAGCCACAATTCTGGGCCTCATACAGAACACACAAATCATTCAATTAAAAGTCAATTCCCAGTGGAGTTATCTCCACGAATCAATAAAAGAAAACCTTTAAAAAAGCCTCAAGCTTGGGCCTCATACAAGCCAGCTAAAATCAAATCTTTCAAGCAGTAGATAGACATAGCTTATCTCTATAGGGAGATATTTCTCCTACCTCACCACAAACAATCATTTCAAACAAACAAACAAACAAGCAATCATTTCAAACATTCTCCCATTTAGGACTCGTGAAAGGCATGCTATGGCACATCCCCAGACTTGTACAAATTTCCCTAATTTGGTCAAGAATCTTTCATTCAAGAGACACGTGACTGACATACTTGTACACAACCAAGTAAGGTCACTCTCTTAATGAAACAAACTCAGCTTTGTGTCACTTTTAATGTTTGTGGTGGAATAGTAGACATACCTCTCTGTAAAGATGACTTCATGTCTCTTTACTGTAAACAGAGATTTAATTCAAGCTTCATCCTTGAGCTTCAAGCAAGGCACCAAAAATAATTAATTTCCCTAATTAGTTCCCCAAACTACAAAAAGCTCTGACTTCCATTAGGGATATGTAGGCATGAGATTCACAAGGAATCTCAGCGAGCTAATCAAAAAACCAAAAATAGTCAGTCAGTCTGTCTTTTTCAATTCTCTCTCCTAACACAAAGGAGAAACTTTCCCAATCAAGCAACAAACACAAACACATAGACACAGAGAAGGTTCCCGTAGAGTACTACGGATATGTAGGGTGCTTAAAACCTTCCCTATGTATAAACGACCTCCCGGACTCCAGAATTTCTAGTCTAGGTGAATCCCCACACTTAGCAAACTCCTAGGGTTTATTTGAGATCTTTTTCCCCTTCCTCCTCGTAGGATAATTAAAAAGTTCGTATGCTATCGTAGGAAGAACTGGAACAAAATTCATCCCACAAAGGCGCTTCTCTCCTTCCAAATTTCGCGTGAAGGGTTTAGCGTGTCGTCCTCCCAAGTGAAATGGGGAGGTTAAAAAAACGACACCACAGCAAAATGGCGACTCTGCTGGGGACAAGTAATAACCTTGGTTTTCATCCAAACCAATGGTTGACCTGTGCTGGTCCAACCCCAATGAGGAATTAGGGATGCCAAATTCCCCCTCAAACAAGAGAGGTCCTGCCTAACCCGTGTCATTTCATGTGTTTGTTGCATTTATACTTGTTTATTTTTATATTTTTTGTATCGGGAAAGGGCTTGATTCCCCCTTGTGGTGAGAAATCCTATACTCGGATTTGAGTGCAACATAAGATAGGATGGAGGATGTCTTCTCGGTGAAAACCTCAAATCTTGGTTCCCAAATCTACTCTTAGGATTTTCCTGGCTGGTTGTGATTAACTGCGCCAATGCATTCCGAGACTGATTTGTACCAGGAGGACCTAGAAACACATTAACCCTACTTAAAGCCTTATTAGGACGTAGAGCGGTGATTACGAAAGTAATTGTCATGCATATACTACACTAATAGAAAACTCTCTTATAGATACTAGTCAACGTATCTTTAATATTGAGCAAAAGCTCTGAGACCCCTAGAACCCGTTCTACGGGTACAAAAATCCTTATCCATAGTTTACCCTGGGGCGAGGTTTGCGATATGACTCCATGACGACTATACCCTTCTACGCCATGTTTGTTAAAAACTCTTGTGTGTGCATTCATGCATTCATCATAATAATAAAAACAAAGAGTCTTTTTCGAGTCGTTTTTCAAGGAAACTAAACAACGAATGCTTTGAACTTCAGAGACAGAAAGAGAGAAACGGAGAAAGGACTTAAGGATCTATACCATGGATTACGGAAGAAAGAGAGCTAGTAAATACACCTTCAAGATTCCCAAGGTCGAGGAATTGGAAAAGCTCAGAAAATTGGTGGTCAACCCCTAGGCATTCAAGGAGAAGTATGGAAAACTTCTGCCTCTTCTCAATACCAACATTGTGGATGGGATCCTTCCCACTTTGGTACAGTTTTACGATCCAACGTATCACTGCTTTACCTTTCCAAATTATCAACTCATGCCTACGTTGGAGGAGTACTCTCGTCTGGTTGGAATACCCGTGTACGCGTAAGATCCGTACTCCGGTTTGGAAAAGAATCCTGACGACATTATCATTGCTGCAACTACTCCCTTGAACGTAGTCGACGTCAGAATTCACATGGAGAGTAAAGGAGGAATTCAAGGATTGCCCTCCAAGTTCCTATTGGATCAAGCTCGGTACTTCACCAGCATCCAAGATATGAGCGCTTTTGAGGACATCTTGGCATTGCTTATCTACGGATTGTTTTTGTTTCCTAACATTGACAACTTTGCTTGCGAATGCTTACCACTCTGTGCATTCAGGAAACCTGCATCAAGGAGGATTAATCACATGCTGTGTACCGTTGTTATACGAATGGTTCGTCTCACACCTGCCAAAGTCTAGCACTTTCTGGAATATGAGGGATGGCCTTCACTGGTCATAGAAAATCATGTCCCTCACTCATTCGGACATTGATTGATGTAGTCCTGACAACGACGAAACCAAGATCATCTACAGTTGCGGAAGTTATCCCAACATACCCCTTATTGGAACTAAGGGAGGAATCAGTTATAATCCAGCTTTAGCCCGTCGTCAATACGGCTATACCATGAAAAACATACCAAGTAGTATTCAATTGGAGGGTCTGTTCTTCAAGAACATCGACGATCATGGTAACATACTAAAGAAGGAAATTGTCCAAGCTTGGCGTCTTGTTCACATAAAAGGGAGAAGATTGTAAGGAAAACATCTTTGCATCTCCCTAGATCCTTACCTTCAATGGGTACGCGTTAGAGCATTCAAGCTCAGGATGCCATATCAGCGTCAAGAACCCATTCCCCCAAGGGAACCAATCTTCCTTTTCTCCACCGATGTTGAGAAACTTCAAGCGGCATTAAACAAGGTATGCCAAGAAAGGAATACTTGGAGAAACAAGTATCGAATCATCAACACGGAAAATGTTGAGATTCAGAACATCCTAAGAAGGAAGGATGAGTTACATGAAGTACTCGAACGACAAGTGACACAAATGTCATTTTCTCACCATATCCCTCCTGCTTCTTGGACCATCGATCAGCTCACGTCAGAGAACGCTCAGCTCAAGAAACAGAAGAAGATGTTAGAACGTGAAGTTGGCTCTTCGTCAAAGTTTAAGAGTCATTTCTCTCTGTTTCTCTGTATTTCCCTTTTTAAAGTGTGTAAAAAATGGCGTTTCGCTTAATCAATAAAAAGTTTGATGTTTCATAACGTAATTATGGTGTTTCCTTGAAAAACATTAATTTAATTGCATGCATCGCTTTAGTCGTACGCACTAACACGAAAATTGTCGCGAATCTAATCGTCACTTTCCTATCTCCAGAAAGAGAGGAGGAGAAAGAGGTGAAGAACAAAGGCATTTAAGCTGTCTCATTCATACAACACTCGTTCAAGTGGCAAGAAAAGAATGGACGACCTAGAGCAAGAGAATGGAGAACTCAGAGAAAAGGTCACTACTCTCAAAGAATCTGTTGATAGGCTAAACAGTATGGTAGAAGCCCTGGTGGTTGCACAAAGTCGACCTCCACCAGAAGAACCACAAAGGACTGTGGTTTCCGAGATTTTTTCTATTCCTATTCCTCAGTATACCATGCCGCCCAACCGACCTTGGGGCATGCTGTATAACTTCATTCTAGAAGGGTACATACCCCCAGTTTCTGAGGTTCCAATAGTCACAATGGATATGCATCCACCGGAGGGTTACAGACCTCCAGAAATTGAAGTTCCAAGAGCAACAACAATGGGTTTCACACAACAGAATGCTGAGATACCAAGATCTGCTGCCGTTATAACTTCTCCACGGCCAATTGTGCATACTTTTCCTCCGCCGGGCGGACAAATGTATCATCACGCTCCTAGTGAGGACGCTGGCGTGTATGAAAGATTGGACGAGTTCCAGGAACAGTTTCTGCAAATGCAGAAGGAACTCGAGACTCTCCGAGGACAAGATCTATTTGGAAAGAATGCTGCAGACCTCTGTCTGGTTCCAAATGTTAAGATTCCTCACAAATTCAAAGTACTAGATATCGAGAAGTACAAAGGGAATACATGCCCACAAAGTCACCTCGTGATGTACGATCGAAGGATGTCGACTCAGACTGATAATCAACAATTGCTCATTCATTACTTTCAAGACAGCCTGACTAGTGCTGCACTCAAATGGTACATGAACTTGGAAAGTTCAGAGATTTGTACTTTTTGAGACCCCGGAGAGGCCTTCGTCAAACAGTATAAGTACAATCTGGATATGGCTCCCGAAAGAGATCAACTCCGGGCCATGACTCAAAAGTATAAAGAGACTTTCAAAGAATACGCTCAGAGATGGCGTGAAGTTGCTGCTCAAATTTGTCCTCCTCTTGAAGAGAAAGAATTGACAAAAATCTATCTCAAGACTTTGATTCCATTTTACTGCGGACGAATGGTCGCCAGAGCCCCTAATGACTTTACCGAGATGGTAAACATGGGCGTACGTCTAGAAGAAGCAGTTCGAGAAGGACGCTTGAACAAAGAATCAGAATCTTCTATTGGTCCTAGGAAGTACGGAAGTTCTTTCAAGAAGAAAAAGGATCAAGACGTCAGCAGTATCTTACACAAAGCAAGAAAGAGGTTTCAACCTCAAATTGCTACAATAACTCCGATTGTTAGCTATGCGCCAGTCTATCAACCTCAGGTTTCTCAACAACCATTTCAACAAAGGTCACAACAACCTCAGCAGCAGGTTCGACCTCCAAATTACAATAATCGGGCACCAAGGTATCCTACCTTTGACCCCATGCCAATGCCATATGCGGAATTGTTTCCAACTCTACTAGCAAAAGGACTCATTCAGACGAAGAGTCCCCCAAATCCTGAAAACAATTCTTCACCTTGGTTCAAGGCTGACCAATCTTGTCCTTATCATCAGGGAGCACCAGGTCACAGCATTGAGAACTGTTTCAGCTTCAAGGCCGACGTTCAAAGATTAGTACAGAGTGGAATGTTATCCTTTAAAGATACTAATCCCAATGTTCAGGTAAATCCTTTGCCGCAACATAAAGAAGCTTCAGTGAATCTGGTGGATCAGCACCCCAACGTCATTCAAATCTATGACATCCGTCAGATAGGGGAAAATCTCTTCAAAATGCACGCTAGACAAGCTGGGTACGGCCACGTACCACCTCACAACTACTTCACATGTGAAATTTGTCCAAAGAATAATCAAGGATGTGCTGTAGTTCAAGATGCATTACAAGAATAAACGGACTTAGGATGGATTCAACACATCCAAGTCAAAACTGAATGCGACATCAACATGGTTCAAGGATGTCCAGGAGAATACAAGATCTACAAAGTTGAAGATATCGAAGGATCGGTAGTCAGGTTCTATAAGACTTTTAATGGACTTGCCTACTTTGGAACGAATTTCCATCCTTACAGTAGATGCAGAATTTGTCGGAGAAATTCACGAGGATGTTTGCGCGTCTGCAACGACATTTAGAAACTAATGGACGACAATACCATTACAGTTCTTGACAACATGGAAGATGAAGAAGTCTTTACCATATCTCCTAAAATTAATCAAGTTGAACCAATGCAAGTTAAGTATGACAGCAGGAAGACAGCAGCTGTCCCATTAGTCATCTACTTTCCAGGTTCTGTACTATATGAGTCCAGCAAGGCTATACCATACAAGTACAACGCTACATTCATTGAAAATGGTAAGGAAATATCATTACCGTCTGTTGTCAACATTGCTGATGTGAGTCGAGTCACTAGAAGTGAACGAGTCTTCAACAGAACAACAGAAAATGTGGAGAAGCCTTCGGAAGAAGCACCACATAGGAAAGACAATCATCCGACCAATGCTGTTCAAGCGAAAGAAAATGATGAGATCTTGAAGTTAATCCAGAGGAGTGAATACAATATTGTAGATCAACTGCTACATACTCCATCTAGGATATCTGTGCTTTCCCTACTATTGAGTTCTGAGGCTCATAGGGAAGCTCTACAGAAAGTTTTGGAACAAGCTTTCGTTGAACTTGGTGTTACCATAGGGCAATTCAACAACATCGTTGCCAACATCTCCGCAGGAACTAATCTTAGTTTCTGTGACGAAGATCTTCCGGAAGAAGGAGTGGATCATAATCTGCCACTCAATATCTCAATTAGCTGCATGGGTGATGTTCTCACGGGGGTTTTAATAGACAATGGATCCTCTCTCAACGTCATGCCCAAATCAACCTTGTCAAGGTTATCCTTCAACGATTTTCCGCTAAGGGACAGCCACGTCATCGTCAAGGCATTCGATGGTTCAAGAAAGTCAGTTTTTGGAGAAGTAGATCTTCCCATAACTATTGGACCTCATACTTTCAAAATCATTTTCCAAGTTACGGACATCCAAGAAGCATACAGTTGTTTTCTAGGTCGCCCATGGATTCATGAAGCTGAGGCAATCACTTCAACACTTCATCAAAAACTAAAGTTCATACGAAATAACAAATTGGTAACCGTATGTGGAGAACGAGCTCTGATCGTCAGTAGCCTGTCATCATTCTCTGACATAGAACCAAAAGAAGTTGCTGGAACTAAATTCCAAGCACTTTCCTTGGATAAGGAAAAGGGTAAGGAGAAAGCAGCATCCATTTCTTCCTACAAAGATGCAATCCAAGTTGTAAAGGATGGCACTACCAGTGGTTGGGGGCACATTGAGATTCCTACCAACAACAAGAACAGAACAGGAGTTGGATTCTTTCCAACATCGTCAAAGGCTACTCAAGGAATTGAGGTAGTCCTCCCAATTCAAGAAACATTCCGCAGCGGAGGTTTTCTTCAACCTGTTCAACAAGTAGTCAACACCATCGGTACGGAAAACACCGATGAGAGTTTTGAAGTGGAATGCATGTCCTACCTTCTCGAAGCAGGATACATCTCCCTGACAGAGTCTGATTCGCCTTGCTGTTATCCAACTAAAGGATTTGGAAGTAAGACTCAACCAAGCAGTGATGAAGTTACTAACAGCTTCACCACCAGAAGTCATGGTTCATCAGAAGAAGTTCCTCCTATCCCCGAAGAAACCTGGGATACATTAGGAGAACTAAGCGGAAAATTCGACTACATGGTGAAATACTCTGCTCCCGAAAGTTCAAAGATCTCTCTTGAAGACATTGTTCCAACTGGAGGGAACATTGATTATAAGTACCTTACTCAACCAAAAGAGACATACAAACCTTGCTATTCATCATCATCGTCTGGTGAAGTCATTATTGAGGATTATATCCCCAAGTCACCTTCTGAGGCTACAGACCTAGAGTATACATACCTAGTCAACGCCATCTTGGGAGAAAAGCAATATCAAAATATAGAAGAGGATGATCTCGAAAGTGTCTCCGACAACGAGTCCCTCCATTCAGAAGAATGGAAGTTTCCTCAAAAGAAAGTCCGACATACTCCACTTTGAAATGGGTATGCTCACACAGCTCAGTCTGCTGAAGCAGAAGAAGATCGTCTGAGTGTTACAAAGACAGTGGTTGGTAAACCAAGACCTACCACAGGCCAACTCAAGCCTAAGGTGCCAGATTATATAGTGCACAATGGGGTTCGCCACTATTGAACGGCTGTTGGAGTTTCAACTATTATTCGCACTCCTAAGTAGGAACTTTCACCGTTATTTTGTCCTCTCACCTTAGCCCATGGTGAAGAGATGTTTCATAGGGCTTTGCATTTTACTATTTCTTAGGAAAATGTCCCTCTTTGCTTTGCCCAACGCAATAGAGCTTTGTTTTATAGGGTCTTTGATTCAAGAAGTGACTGTCGATAAATAAAAATATCATTTTGTTCCTTCGTTAGTTTTTCCCCTATCTTTTTTCGGAAATTGGTAATCCTAAAAAACACCCTTAAAAAAACATCAAAACATTCCATTAATTGCATACACCGAGTCTTCCCTCGTTGTCAAAATAAAACTTATCACACATATGCAGATTAATCATAAAACACCCCATTGAAACGTGCGATCATATGACTTCTCCAAGCTTTGGTTTCTTGTATTCGAGGCAGAGGAAGAAGAAGACGAAGATATATCAAAGGAAATTTCTCGATTGCTTCAACAAAGGGAAGAGGCCACTCATCCATACAATGAGCCTCTAAAGATCATTAACCTTGGTTCCGATGGAAACAGAAAAGAGGTTAAGATTGGAGCTTCGCTCAGTTCAAAGATCAGAGAGAGTTTGATACAACTGCTCAAAGAATTCTCAGATATCTTCACTTGGTCCTATCAAGATATGCCAGGGTTGGATACCAGTATAGTGGAGCATCACTTACCATTGAAGCTAGAATGCCCTCCAGTCAAGCAAAAATTGAGAAGGACTCATCCGGAGATGGCCATGAAAATCAAAGAGGAAGTTCAAAAGCAAATCAATGCTGGTTTCCTTGTCACTTCAGAATACCCTCAGTGGTTAGCTAACATTGTTCCCGCTCCCAAGAAAGACGGAAAGGTCCGCGTGTGCGTCGACTACAGAGATTTGAACAAAGCTAGCACTAAGGATGACTTTCCTCTACCACATATTGACATGTTGGTTGACAGTACAGCAAAATCCAACGTTTTCTCATTCATGGATGAATTTTCGGGATACAACCAAATCAAAATGGCACCTGAAGACATGGAGAAAATAGCCTTCATCACCCCCTGGGGAACGTTCTGCAACCGCGTTATGCCTTTTGGACTAAAGAACGCAGGGGAAACTTATCAAAGAGCCATGACTACACTTTTCCATGACATGATGCATAAGCAAGTGGAAGTCTGTGTGGACGATATGATTGCCAGATCAAAAAATGAGGAAGATCATATACAGAATCTGACAAAGTTATTTCAACGCTTACGGAAGTTTCAGCTTTGCCTGAATCCCAACAAGTGTACATTTGGTGTCTACTCAGGAAAACTCCTTGGTTTCATCGTCAGCAAACGAGGAATTGAAGTAGATCCAGACAAAGTCAAGGCAATTCAAGAAATGCCTTCGCCCAGAACCGAGAAACAAGTTAGAGGATTTCTTGGACGTCTGAATTACATCTCGAGATTCATATATCTCATGACTGCAACTTGTGCTCCAATTTTCAAACTTCTACGGAAAAATCAAAGTTGCGTCTGGACAGACGATTGTCAGAAAGCGTTCGACAGCATTAAGGAATATCTGCTCGAACCACCTATCTTGTCTCCTCCAGTGGAAGGAAGACCTTTGATAATGTACTTAACCTTCTTAGAAGATTCCATGGGTTGTGTCCTTGGACAGCAAGACGAGACAAAAAGAAAAGAGCATGCCATCTACTACCTGAGCAAGAAATTCACCGACTGTGAATCCCGCTACTCCATGCTCGAGAAAACCTGTTGTGCTTTGGCCTGGGCTGCCAAGCGTCTCCGCCAATACATGATTCGACATACTACTTGGTTGATCTCCAAGATGGATCCAATCAAGTACATCTTTGAAAAGGCTGCCTTAACTGGGAGAATTGCCCGTTGGCAGATGCTGCTATCAGAATACGACATTGAGTATCACGCTCAGAAATCCGTGAAAGGAAGCATCCTTGCTAAGCACCTGGCTCACCATCCACTCAATGATCATGAATCAATCAGATTTGACTTTACGGACGAGGACGTCATGTACCTCAAGATGAAAGATTACGACGAGCCACTACCAGATGAAGGACCTGAGATAGGATCCCAGTGGGGCTTAATCTTTGACAGAGCTGTCAATACTTATGGACAAGGAATTGGGGCAATCATAGTTACCCCTCGAGGTACCATATTCCATTTACCGCCAGATTAATTTTCAAGTGCACAAACAATGAGGCCGAATAAGAAGCTTGCATCATGGGTCTCGAAGAAGCCGTGGATCTAAGAATTAAACACTTGGATGTATACGAAGATTCTACTTTGGTCATCAATCAAATCAAAGGAGAATGGGAAACACGCCAACCTGGGCTAATCCCTTACAAAGACTACGCGAGAAGATTGTTACCATTCTTCGACAGGGTAGATTTTCATCACATTCCTCGTGAAGAAAACAACTTGGATGATGCATTAGCCACACTCTCTACCATGATTAGGAGAAATCATTGGAATGACATTCCTCGGATCGATGTCATGCGCCTGGATAGCCCGCTCATGTTTTCACTGCAAAAGCAGTCATTGACGATAAACCGTGGTATCACGACATCAAAAACTTTCTTCAAAGGCAAGAGTACCCTCTTTGGGCATCAAAGAAAGATAGAAAAACCTTGAGAAAGTTAGCTGGCAAATTCTTCCTGAATGAAGATGTTCTGTACAAGAGAAATTTCGACATGGTCCTGCTCAGATGCGTTGACAGAAACGAAGCAGAAATACTCATGAGAGAAATACATGAAGGTTCCTTTGGTACGCACACCAATGGAAACACCATGACAAGGATGAAGGATAGAAAAACACTTAGAAAGGGGGGTTTGAATAAGTGTGACTTTAAAAACTCTTAAGATAAAAACAATGAACACAATTATTTTTATCCTGGTTCGTTGTTAACGAAACTACTCCAGTCCACCCCCTTAGAGTGATTTACCTCAACTAAGGATTTAATCCACTAATCAATCTGATTACAATGGTTTTCCACTTAGATACCCTCTATGTCTTCTAGAGTATACTAATCACAACTTGATCACTCTAGCAAATCACCACATAGATAACTTCTAAGTCTTCTAGAGTCTACTGATCTCACTGATCACTCTAGGAACCTTTTACAATCAATGTAAAATAAAGTTTACAAGAGTATGAATTGCTTCTTAGAAAGCTATAATCACAACTGTGATATTTCTCTTAAGTTCTTAGCTTAACACTGACTAAATATTACAAGAGTTTGTGAGGTTGAAGATGAAGTTCGTGAGCTTTGATTTTGACAGCGTTTCAGTATTTCAAAATAGTTGGTTTTTCGCTTCTGATTAGAACTTCATATTTATTGACGTTTGAGAAGATGACCGCTGGGTTGCATTTAATGCATTGCGTGAATAGTACAGCTTTGCATTTAATGTTTTCACTGTTTTGTCAACTATCCCGAGCCATGCTTTTCCTGCTTTTACTGACTTTGCCTTTTGTAGCTTCTAACGTTCCTTTTGTCAGTCAGAGATTAGACTTAATAGTCTGCCATCTAGTACTAGCTTCTGATCTCAGATTTGTGAATACAACGTTTGAATAATCAGAGTCACAGCTTGGTGCAGAGCATCTTCTTGTCTTCTGACCTTGACGTGCTTGAGCGTGATACCATAAGAACTCTAGTGCTTCTGCTTTTGACTTCATGTTCTTGTGATGCTTCATAGACCATGTTCTGATTCTGCTTGACCATCTTCTGATGTCTTGCGAGAGCATGTTCTGATGTTGCAATCCTGAACCTTCTAAGTCAGTGCTTCTGAGCGCTGAATTGTGCATACTCTTTATATATTTCCTGAAATGGAAAATACAAAGGATTAGAGTACCACATTGTCTTATACAAAATTCATATATATTGTTATCATCAAAACAAGAATATTGATCAGAACAAATCTTGTTCTAACAAAGGAAAATACTGAGAGCAGGATATTATTGGCTGACGATGGAGTCAGATTGCTACCAGTACGCAAAGAGGTGTCACAAATGCCAGATCTACGCCGATGGAATTCATGTGCCGCCATCTCTTCTCAACATACTCTCTTCCCCTTGGCCCTTCTCCATGTGGGGAATTGACATGATTGGAATGGTCAAGCCAAAAGCGTCCAACGGACATCGCTTCATCTTGGTAGCCATAGACTATTTCACCAAGTGGGTCGAAGCAGCTTCATATGCAAACTTCACAAGACAAGTTGTCGTCAAATTCATCAAGAATCACATCATCTGTCGCTACGGCATTCCTAGCAAGATAATCACTAACAATGGGTCAAATTTGAACAACAAAATGATGAAGGAACTTTGTGAAGAATTCTAGATTGAACATCACAACTCGTCTTCTTGCAGACCAAAGATGAATGGAGCTGTAGAAGCAGCTAACAAAAACATCAAGAAAATCATTCAGAAAATGGTCATCACTTACAAAGATTGGCATGAAATGCTCCCGTTTACTCTTCATGGTTACCGTACATCTGTACGCACTTCGACTGGAGCAACTCCTTTCTCCCTTGTGTATGGCATGGAGGCAGTCCTACCCATAGAGGTTGAGATCCCATCAATGAGAGTCTTGATGGAAGCAAAATTAACATAAGCCGAGTGGTGTCAAAACAGATTCGATGAGCTGAACTTAATCGAAGAAAAGCGCATGACAGCTTTATGCCACGGACAGCTATGTCAAGAAAGAATGAAGAAAGCTTTCGACAAAAAGGTCCGACCTCGCACAATCAAGGAAGGCAAACTTGTGCTAAAAAAGATTCAATCTTTTCTCACAGATTCTAGGGGCAAATGGACTCCCAATTATGACGGCCCATACGTGGTTAAGAGAGCTTTCTCGGGAGTAGCCTTAATACTCACGACTATGGATGGAGAAGAATTCACTCGTCCTGTAAACGTCGACGCAGTCAAGAAATACTTCGCCTAAATAATCAATAGAACAGCTCGCTAAGTTGAAAACTCGCAAAGAGCGACTTAGGCAAAAAAGAGCGTCTCGGTGAATCGAAAACCCGAAAGGGCGATTCAGGAAAAAGTTAGAGACATAAAAAAAATATATAATCAATCCCGGTAGACTTAAAACCCGAAAGGGGTAGTCTACGCAAAAGTTAGGGAAATATGGCAAGTAACTGTGTTCAAGACAAACTTGATCATTCAGAAAATCCATAGCGGAGTATTCATAATCAGTAGGTCATCTTCTACGAAGCACGAATACAGCACAACTCAGAGTGAAAGGGAAAGATAACGGTCGTCACGTTTTAGTGTAGTCCTTTTCCCAAAAATTACCAATTTCCAACTTTGTAAATACTCCATGGGATCAAGCCTTCGGCTGATTACCATTCCATAAATAACAATTTGAGCCTTGTGCCTTTTCTTTGCAATCGAGTCTTATTTAGTTTCTCAAAATTGCATTTTTTAAGTCTGATAGTCATTTTCTTGAAACAAACGTTTTCAAAATAAAATGAATTTACTTACAAAATAAAGGTGAAACTTCTTTCTAAAAGTTTGCAAACAATAGGAATAACGCCAACAGTTGCTCCAAGAACGGTCAAGACTCTGGGAACCAAAATTTCCCCATGAGGTCACTTTGCGAACGTCTCCCGATGATCGATCTTCACTCCAAATCACTTCACTCACTTCAAACACCGGACAACCGGTAACCAGGTATCCCCAACAGAGTGCAAACTACACTTTTCAAGAAAAAGACATCTTCTGATCAACAAAAATCCAAGTCGTATTTCATGATTTCACATCCACGACAATTCTATTCACATTCACTTTACAATCATCATAACATTCATGCATGCTTCACACATCATATCATATGTCTGCATAATCAGCATTGTCTAGTTAGGCTTTGATCCTATTATTGCCCGAGTCACTTGGACCTCAATTCGAGTTTCCGCGATGAGTCGACAAAAGGCAATCTTATTCATAAAGACGATTCATACGCCAGGATTTCCCCAAGCAGGTTGACAAATGGCAATCTTCCTCAAGAAGATAGTTTGTTTACTTTTTGAAATCCCCAGCAAGTCAGCAAATGGTGATCTCCCTCAAGGAGTTAGTTTGTTCACTTTCGTTGTTACTCCCCAAACAAGTCAGCAAATGGCAGTCTTCCTCAGGAAGATAGTTTGTTTACTTTTGAAAATCCCCAGCAAATGGCGATCTTTTTCAAAAAAAGATAGTTTGTTCACTTTTGGGATTCCCCAGCCAAGATTCTCCGGCACATCGACCGTTGGCAATCTTCTCCAAGGATATAATTTGTCCACTTTTTGAGTTTCTCCATAGAGCCAATGAACGACAATCTTCTTCGAGAAGATAGTTCGTTTCACTTAAGGATTCCTCCGCAAAGTTGACAAATGGCAGCTTTCCTTAGAAGGACAGTTGGCCTGTTGCTTAATCCCCAAAGAGTTGGCAAATTGCAGTTTTCCTCCTGGAAAAACAGTTTATCAACTCCCCAGCAGAATCAATGAATGACAGTCTTCTTCAAGAAGATAGTTCGGATTCCTCAGCAAAGTCAACAAATGACAGTCTCCTTCAAGAAGACAGTTTGTTCCCCTAACAATCGACAAAGGGCGCTCTTTCTTAAGGAAGACAATTTTTCCGTCTAATACCCAAGGGTTCGACGAGTGGTAATTTCTTTTCAAGAAACAGTTTGCCTACCTCCATGATGATCATCCCCAAAGAGTTGAAAAATGGCGGTCTTTCCTCCTGAAAAAAACAGTTTGTTAACTCCCTAGCATAAGTCGATGAATGGCAGTTTTCTCTTCCCGAAGACAGTTCGTCCGCTTTCCAACAAAGTCATTAGCTCCTCAAAAGGACGCACGATCATATGGTATTCCTTCGAAGACATCACGTTGAAGGAAAGTATGACAAAGTTTCTTATCAATCATCAAATGGCATCTCTCCAACAAACACTAGTGAGAAGTTTGATGAGGAAACAAACCCTTGGAGATTTTCTCTTTATCTAAGATATCGTCCATCATTATAACTGAGACCAGTTTCGCGATCAAACATCCGAAACGAGGGGAGGTTATCACAACTGAGACCAGTTTCGCGATCACACATCCGAAACGAGGGGAGGTTGTTTACATCATTATAACTAAGACCAGTCTCGCTATCAGACATCCTAAACAAGGGGAGGTTATCATAACTGAGGCCAGTTTCGCGATCAAACATCCGAAACGAGGGGAAGTTATCATTATAACTAAGACCAGTTTCGCGATCAAACATCCGAAACGAGGGGAGGTTATCACAACTGAGACCAGTTTCGCGATCAGACATCCGAAATGAGGGGAGGTTGTTTACATCATCACAACTGAGACCAGTTTCACGATCAGACATCCGAAACGAGGGGAAGTTATCACTACAGCTGAGACCAGTTTCGCGATCAGGCATCCGAAATGAAGGGAGATTGTTTACCTTTTTCTAAGTATCAACACTTAGTCAAAGAAGATGGATCACGCATTCTACATTGCCATCCATTCACCAGCACATTTCTGCAAGAGTTTTTCCCCCTATCCCCCGCCGAGTGCGACAACGGGATCAAGTCATAAACGAACGTTTCATTATCACTGCAACATCTCAAGAACGCCTAAAATTCGGGCATTCTTTGGTACTTAAATCTCTTTCACTCTGAGGAGATCAAGATGTCAATCTTTCACCCCCCCCTGAGATGTCACACCTCTAGATATTTCATCAAATTCAAGACAGATACTCAGAGCAGTCACTTGTTTATCTGGTACTCAATTGAGGATGCTCAAGGATAAAGGAGTTCGGGCAAAGGATCAATCAATATGAGAATAACCTCTAATACAATCACAAGACTCAAATGATTCATTCAATCACATATGATTGATTATACACCAGTCATCAGGTCTCAGGTTTGCTCAGGTCACCAGACTAGGTTTTGAGCCCACCAAGGACTGAAATCAGGGACCACATTTGGGAAACCCTAAAAAGCTCCAAGGCATCACTCAAAGGGTTCAATCCTCTTCAAATGATCCATATGACAATATCCACTGGGCATTGTACCTCAATTCAAGATCTACAGTTATTAGTTTCATCAGGTCTACAATTAGGGTTTTTGACCTAATTCATCTGAACAGTTGACTTTTAATCAGGACATGGATCCACAACTCAAAACATGGCTCAAGGACTTCTATTACCCCCATATAATCCATTCATACCATTGATTTGAGGAGGAGAGCTTGATTCATCACAAAGGTCCAAGATTTCACTTCATTTGAAAAAGTCAACTGTACAAGACCATCTCTGACTTTTAGGGTTTTGGGTCAAGACATGACTTTTAAGGATCAATATCATCAATATGTGATTATTGAATTCATTTGACCAAGAAAAATCAAGAAAATCAATTAAGGATCAAAAAGTCAAAGATTGACTTTTCATACTTAGAAATTTTTCTAAGTGTTTAAAGGTCTTTTTTTCAAAACTTTGGAAGGGAATATCTCAAAATTTCAAGTACAAACTGAAAAAAACTTCCAACATCAAAATTGTAGATTTTGATCCAATGAACAACTTTGTCAAATATGAGTTTTTGGCTAGAAATCAACCATTGAAGAGATATGGAGTTTCAAAGTGGCTGCCTCCATGAAACTAGCAAAAAATCCCTAGTTTTCTTCAAACTTTAAGCCCATTTTTCACAAATTTCCCAAATGATTTTGAAGAAACTCCAAACTAATTAATTGAAGTACATGTTAAGGGCTTTCCAAATTGTGCTCAACCTTCTCCAAATTCATCTTGAGCTAAGAGATATGATTGATCACAGTTAGACATTTGAAGTGAAATTATACATCATGCCTAAGTTTGAAATTTGCAATTTTATGCAAGTGCTTACACTAATTGGTGCCTCTAAACTTCAGAAACATTGCAAGGATAGGAGAGAATTGTTTGCATCATTGCACAAATATTTGAAGGGAATATTCCAAAACCAAAACATGTGATTATGTAATGTTTGCATTTTGAAAATTTATGGCCAAGTGGTGATTCATCAAAGGAATCTTCTCCCAATCAACTAGAGCTCATTTCTGCATCAAATTTGTCCCCTAAGATCAAGCAAAACAGATGGCTAGGGAGTGGTATCAAAGAACTCATCATTGCATATGGATCTTTCTCACATTTCTTCATAACCAAGAAACCAAGTTAACCTCATTAAGCAAAGCTCACTCTCTACAAATACACTGAACTCTTTGCCTATAAATAGAAGAGCATAACTCAGTAATTAGACACACCAAAGCAACATAAATCTTGCTTTCTCTCTTCTTCCCTCATACTTAAGTTTTTCAAAGGCTATTTGGCAAGAAGACTTGGATTCTTCAAACTAGAGTTCTTCCTTTGAAAGTAAGTATTCAAACACCTTAAGGAAGGTATTTAGAAGTGATCCAAACACCTGGAACACTTCTATATGTGGAGAATCATCATCTTCACATCTCACTTGGAGCTACATCAGTTGAGGTCGAGCAAGAGGTTTTGGGGAGTTCTAACCCAAGCTAAGCATCTCAACACCTTCATGGGGGATCACTGAAGCTATTTGGATCGCTGCAACAGCTCTGTAACATACTTTTATCAGAGATCGATCCCCATTTTAGAGGTAAGTTTCATAAGCTTCAAACTCTATGATTCATGCTTCATAAATCAAAACTTGTGATACCAACAAGTTTCCGCACCTGAGAGGATCATTAACCCTCAGTCAATTGCATCATATCATGCATATATAGTATTTCATGTTAAATTTCAGTTTTAGGGTTCTTAGTGTTCATGCGTGCCAATTTTGAATTACAATGAAAATAAATAAAATCAAAGGACACCATCATGATACTTGTTCAAAAACGAGCATAATCCATATTTACATCTTTAAGTTTGGTTGAGAAACGAAGGAGATAGCAAATTCAAATATTTGAAGCTTGGGGTTGAAGATGAAGATGGTGGCGCCATTTTTCAAATTTCCCAGGAAATGAGTTTATTTTATTTTGAATGATAGGCGTGTCATTTACGAATTCATCGTAATGTCATAATGGCTACAGCGCGCGTTCAAAGTCTCTCTCTTGCCCAAGGTCTGGGGTTCGAACCCCCCTCAGACCTTTTGTTTTGTTCATTTTATTTTTTTCCTTTCATGCACTTGTTTTCAAATATAATGAGCTGGAGGTATTTGTCTAACAACGCGTGGTCCAGATGGTAAGTGTTTTGAGTGATGACCTAAAGGGCGTGAGTTCAAGCCCTTTGGGAGACAAAACCTTTTTTTATCACTTTTCCCATTCAATTTCTTCACAACTTCAACTAGTTAATTCACCTTGAAAAAAGCCTTAGAACAAAAATAGGGCACATCCACCCAAGAGGAATTATTCCCGGTGAAACCTCTTACCCATTTGCTTAGAGCCAAACTAAGTTCAAAACCACATAGCTTTCTCTTGTGCTATAACAAGGACCCTCGATGACCCTCGACTAGCCTCCTATTGGGCTTACAATACAAGGACCCACAGGCTTCTTAAAAGCATATTCCCAGCTTCCTCTTGAGCTTGTATACAAGGACCCATCAGGTTTCTTATAAACATAGGAACATGTCTTTAGTCACCTTTTAGCCTACCTTGCTAAGTTTCTTCTACTCTTCAAACCAGACTTTAAACAAGCCAAGAATGTCTCGATCTCATCATTGAGTCCACCTTTAGGAATGAGAGACATGGACAGTCTCTATCACCTTTATTCTCAATCTTCAATAATTTTCCTCCTTAGCAGAGTCTAGGTTCCACATCTGTCTATCCTCAGTCAGAGTCAGCCTTAATCTTGGGCTTTAAGCAAGAAGTCTCAATCAATCCTTTCATCCTTTCATAATCAATAGAGTGCTACCCAATCGTTCATTTTAACAAAAACCCCTGGAAAGGGCCTGCCTCCAAAATCATTCCTATAAAGTTAAAACCTCTGGAAAGGGTTAGCCTCCACATCTTTCCTTCATTTTAACAAAAACCCTGGAAAGGGTCAGCCTCCAAAATCATTCCTTTAAAGTTAAATCCCCTGGAAAGGGTTAGCCTCTACATCATTCCTTCATTTTAACAAAAACCCCTGGAAAGGGTCAGCCTCCAAAAATTAAGCTTTTAAAAGATAAACTCTCCAGCAGAGTAAACCCTTGGAAAGGGTCAGCCTCCAAAATCTCTCCTTTAAAAATTCAAATTCCCTAGAAAGGGTTAGCTTCCAAAAATCATCTTCCAAACCTTTAAAAATCCTCAATAGAGTCTAGGTCAATCACTCAAACAAATTCCCCAGTAGAGTCAATCTTCAAACCTGGGTCTTTCATTCATCAATCCCTGCTTACCAAAGAGCCCAATCCCCAGAAGGGCCAACCTTTAGTCTCTAAACAATAGAGTAATCCTCAATAGAGTAATCCCCTCTGAGTCAAAAGATCCCACACTGTTAGATCTTTCCCTATTTAAAATGTCAACCACAACCTTCGGCTTTGTACAAGGCACATACTCCCTTTAGAGTCAAAACCCTACTCATAGGTATTCCCCTATCCAGAATCACCCACAACTTTGGGCTTTGTACAAGGCAGATAATAGAGTCTCCCCAGTGAGTCATTCCCCATCAAGTAGCCACAACCTTGGGCTTTGTACAAGGTAGATAAATCACATTTCCTGTGTCAAAAGATTCCTAACATTTAGGATCTTTTCCCCAGAGAGTCATCCATACTCAATTCCCTCAACAGTCAGCCACAACCTTGGGCTTCATACAAGGCAGAAAACAATGTGTTCCCTAGCTAGAGTCAGCCACAACCTTGGGCTTCATACAAGGCACAAAATAGAGTCTCCCTAGGTAGAGTTAGCCACAATTCTGGGCTTTATACAGAACACACAAATCGTTCAATTAAAATTCAAATCCTAGTGGAGTCATCTCCCCGAATCAATAAAAGAAAACCTTTAAAAAAGCCTCAAGCTTGGGCCTCATACAAGCCAGCTAAAATCAAATCTTTCAAACAGTAGATAGACATAGCTTATCTCTATAGGGAGATATTTCTCCTAACTCACCATAAACAATTATTTCAAACAAACAAACAAACAATCATTTCAAACATTCTCCCATTTAGGACTCGTGAAAGGCATTCTCTAGCACATCCCCAGACTTGTACAACTTTCCCTAATTTGGTTGAGAATCTTTCATTCAAGAGACACGTGACTGGCATAATTGTACACAACCAAGTAAGGTCACTCTCTTAATGAAACAAACTCAGCTTTTCTGTCACTTTTAATGTTTGTGGTGGAATATTAGAAATACCTCTCTGTAAAGATGACTTCATGTCTCTTTACTGTAAACAGAGATTTAATTCAAGCTTCAACCTTGAGCTTCAAGCAAGGCACCAAAAATAATTAATTTCCCTAACTTGTTCCCCGAACTACAAAAAGCTCTGACTTCCATTAGGGATATGTGTAGCGCTAAAAAATACTCGAGGTGTTTACACACTCGAAAAAGAACAGAGTCGCCACCGATCTTTATTTATTCCAAAAAGGAAAGGGAAAATGTCGAATAAAACCCATGAATGAAAAGAAATGGATAAAATGGTCATCGCAACCAAATTAGGGTTCGGGAGTCGGTTAAGCAAGGGGAAGGTATTAGCACCCCTCACCTCCATCGTACTCGATGGGACCCATTTAGTTAGTTTTATGAATGAGTGTTTGCGTGATGTTTGCATTCTTTTGCTTATTAATCGATAAAAGAGAAAAGAAAAAGGATTTTTATTTTTTATTATAGTGCTCGCCAAGACATTGCGTCATGTGCCTACGTACTCCCTCGTGCAATGGGAAAGTCAGAGCAATCGTAGTTCGAAAAAAAACTACGAGTTCGTTGATTGGTTTTATGAAGGATCAAAGGTATTCAAGAGGTGTGCACTTCTTGTCACTCGATCACTTCGATTTAATTAAGAAAGAATTTTTTTAAGTTTGATTCAAAGGATCAAAGGTATTCAAGAGGTGTGCACTTCTTGTCACTCGATCACTTTGATATTAATTAAGAAAGAATTTTTAAGTTTGATTCAAAGGATCAAAGGTATTCAAGAGGTGTGCACTTCTTGTCACTTGATCGCTTCGATCGAATTAAGAAATAACTATTTTTTAGGTTTATTCAAAGGATCAAAGGTATTCAAGAGGTGTGCACTTCTTGTCACTCGATCACTTCGATTTAATTAAGAAAGAATTTTTTAAGTTTTATTCAAAGGATCAAAGGTATTCAAGAGGTGTGCACTTCTTGTCACTTGATCACTTTGATTTGGTTAAAAAAAGGTTAAAAAGGTGTTAATCCAAAAGAAACGAGGTATTCAAGAGGTGTACACTTCTTGTCACACGATCTTTCGATATGTTTAAGAAAAAGGTTTTCGAAAAGAAAAAGCTCGACGTTGGATCGAGAAAATATTTATAAACCACTTGGCGTTGGACCAAGGTTTATTGACTTTTTGATTTTTTATTAATCTAATTTTTTTGTATTTTTAATAAGAAAATAAAAATCTAAATTTAAAATGAAATATGCTCTTTTTCTTTTTGTATTTTTAATATGAAATAAGAGCAAACAAGAATTAACAATAAAATTAAAAAAAACAAAATAAAATAGGCTAAAACTATGAGCTAAAATAAAAGTAAAAGAGGGTGTATTAAAAGGAAACTGTTGGATTGCCACACAGCAGGCCCAAGAAAAAAAAAACTAATAGCAAGACAAAATAAAAAATAATAATTTGGGCCGGACCGGGTCAGGTCAGATGGAACCCGGATCCGGCCATTTAACACACAAAGGGATTTGTTTGAGAACCCTAAAAAGTGAACCCAGCGGCTCCTCTCTTTCTCTCAAAGTCTCTCTCACGAATCTCTCTTCCGCGCGCGTCTCTCGACTCAGCTCTCAGTCTCTCGATTTCTCACACGATGAATAAACAACACAGTGACAAAACCGATGGCCTCTCATTGATCTCATGTTCTCGCTGCAAATCTCGCTCCTTTCAAGAACGCTCTCTCTCTCGAACTCGTTCTCTTTATTCTAATCTCTCACTCTCAAATTTATTAAACATACAAACAAAATCAATCTCAACAACAATTATCCATATCATCGATTCAGTCATGGCAAAAAGTTCAATCAAAGCAACAATAATCCGGGCATGGTAATAGATAAAAGCTATGGCAAACATGAAGAAGATTTAGAGAGGAAACGAACCGACTCCGAACGTTCTTGGATGGACGAATCCACGGTGAGCTTGTATTTGATTCTCTCCTAATTTTGATACTGCTCCTCTTCTATTTCGATCGGTGACGCTGCTTCTTTGTGGCTATTGTATGCGCTGGATTCTGAATGAAGGTTGCCGTGTTGCGTTGCTACTTCGTTGGTATTGTTGTTGAAGGTTGTGCGAGTCGGTGATGATGAATGATGTTGTTGCAGACTGTGGTAAAGGTCATTCTGAAAGTTGTTGAGCTGAGTATTGGTACCGAAGCTGCAGGCGAGTTATGGTGAATATGCTGTTAAAAAGGTCTCTGCAGATTGAAGTATGAGTTGTGTTGTTTAGTATGCTGGTTAATTGATGGTGGAAGTTGGTGTTTGAAGGAAGGTTCCAAGGAGAAGAAATTTGAAGGTGAGGTATGGAAGTGGTAAATCGGTTATGAAGGGTATGAAGAGTATTAATGGATCAGAAACTTAATGAAGGTTTTATGGTTTGAAAGTTAAGGTGCAGAAGTTGTTGTAAGTATGAATGGGAAGTGTTTTGAGAAGATGAATATGAATCGGTTTTGACAAGTTTGGAGGAAGAGTTTCAATTTTTTTGCAGCATTCCTGTAATGTTTTCTCTTCTCCCCTTTGTATGTTGCTCTTACATGTGTTTATAGATGGAATGAAGGGAAATTGGGGGGAAAATGAAGAGTATTTTGAACTTATTTGGTAACAGGTCTTATGGCTTTCTTGATGCAGGATTGTCATGAACAAATTAGTGAAAATTTTGGACTACTATGCAGCAAGTAGGTGGAGCAGTTTGGACAGTATTGTGGACTGACTGTTTTTCTGTTTCTGATGAGACTCTCTACTCAACCATGAAAGCACTCTTTGTCTATTTCTTTTTCTTGGACATAAATGACGATAAAATAATAATAACTATAAAATTAAAGAAAGAAGATTATAATAATAGTAATAACTAAATAATAATAATGATGACGACAAATATTAAAAAAAGTGTTAAAAACAAAAATAGAGAATAAAACCAATTTTTTTAATTCAACTAAGAACCACTTCTTTTTTATGCTTTTTTTATATTTATCTATTAATGAAACTTAGATAAAAAAATGTAACGATGTAATGATGAATGTGACACGTCAATGAACGAAATAAAATGCGTAGGTCAAAAATTGGGGTATGACAGATGCCCCTATTTAAGTGTCTTCAATCTAGAGGCATGAAGATTGAAATCTTCGTCTCGATGTGATTGAAGGGACTTAAATACAAAAATACACAATTTTTGGCCCTAAGAACTTCATATATGCATATGATATGATATGTATGAATGTATATGAGGAAAATTAATGGTACAAGGTGTCACAAGAGTAAAACTACCACTGGAGAAACAAAGTAAAAGATAAATGAACTCCACGAGGGAAAATCGACAAAGCGACCCAAACTAGGGAAAGGATTGTAACAAAGGGATATCCAACTTCACTAGGAAATGGAATCCAACTCCACTGGGGAAAATATTACAAATCTACTGAGGAAACACTTCATTGGCAGAGAAACAAAAGAATCATCAACGTTTACTGAAGATGAACTACCAACTTTTACTGAAGGTAGAGAAAAGAAAGATACACCAACGTTTATTGAAGGTGAACTACCGACTTTTACTGAAGGTAGAGAAATTTTCATCTGGACATCGACTTTTTACTTGAAGATGCAGGGATCTTGTCATCTGGATACCAACTTTTACTGAAGGTACAGGAATCTTCATCTGGACATCGACTTTTACTTGACGATGCAGGGATCTTGTCATATGAATACCAACTTTTACTGAAGGCACAGGAATCTTCATCTGGACATCGACTTTTTACTTGACGATGCAGGGATCTTGTCATATGAATACCAACTTTTACTGAAGGCACAGGAATCTTCATCTGGACATCGACTTTTTACTTGACGATGCAGGGATCTTGTCATATGAATACCAACTTTTACTGAAGGCACAGGAATCTTCATCTGGACATCGACTTTTACTTGACGATGCAGGGATCTTTCATCTGAATACCAACTTTTACTGAAGGCACAGGAATCTTCATCTGGACATCGACTTTTTACTTGAAGATGCAGGGATCTTGTCATCTGGATACCAACTTTTACTGAAGGTACAGGAATCTTCATCTGGACATCGACTTTTTACTTGAAGATGCAGGGATCTGGTCATCTGGATACCAACTTTTACTAAAGGTACAGGAATCTTCATCTGGACATCGACTTTTTACTTGAAGATGCAGGGATCTGGTCATCTGGATACCAACTTTCACTGAAGGTACAGGAATCTTCATCTGGACATCGACCTTTTACTTGAAGATGCAGGAATCTGGTCATCTGGATACCAACTTTCACTGAAGGTACAGGAATCTTCATCTGGACATCGACCTTTTACTTGAAGATGCAGGAATCTTGTCATCTGGATACCAACTTCCACTGAAGGTACAGGAATCTTCATCTGGACGTCGACCTTTTACTTGAAGATGCAGGGATCTTGTCATCTGAATACCAACTTTTACAGAAGGCACAGGAATCTTCATCTGGACATCGACTTTTTACTTGAAGATGCAGGAATCTTGTCATCTGGATACCAACTTTCACTGAAGGTACAGGAATCTTCATCTGGACATCGACTTTTTACTTGAAGATGCAGGGATCTTGTCATCTGAATACCAACTTTTACTGAAGGCACAGGAATCTTCATCTGGACATCGACTTTTACTTGACGATGCAGGGATCTTGTCATCTAAATACCAACTTTTACAGAAGGCACAGGAATCTTCATCTGGACATCGACTTTTTACTTGAAGATGCAGGAATCTTGTCATCTGGATACCAACTTTCATTGAAGGTACAGGAATCTTCATCTGGACATCGACTTTTTACTTGAAGATGCAGGGATCTTGTCATCTGGATACCAACTTTTACTGAAGGTACAGGAATCTTCATCTGGACATCGACTTTTTACTTGAAGATGCAGGAATCTCTTTATCAAAGGTGTAAAATAAATGCACTCTTGATCCAAATTTCATTGGTTTGAAAGGTCTAAATGATTAGAGACAAAAATCAATCCAGGAATAAACGGGAGAGAGACGGTCAACCAGGACTCTTCCTCACGAGGAATAAGCTCATGTCAGGATTTATCCTATCCAAAATGGAAAGGAAAGCTAAAGCAAACACTCCCACGAGGGATAAACTCAATGGGGAATTTAGAAAGGATGTACACTTTTCTGCTTAGGGATGTCACTCTATTGGAGAGAGGGAATACATTACTTAGTGATAAACACAACCAAAATAGATTTGGGATCATTAGAAAAATGCAAATGCGGGTGAAAGGTGTGAGTATGAATGCCATGCACATGCTGACAAAACGAACAAAACAGACAAACTGGAGATCTTCAAAACATCATAGTACAACGGGATACTCGACTAATCTCAATTGGATGAAGACTTCTGCATAGAGTCTGTCTTTTATAACATCTTCTAGAAGAAATAAATCTATGCTGGAGATGAGAAAAATTTGATGGGAATAACATCCATTAGGGAAATAAACCCTAGAGGGAAACCACACTTGTCAGAGAATCTTACTAGCAGCGAAACCATGCTTACTGGGATAACCCAAAGCGAAACTACAAACATCAATTGTTGGAGAAGCTTTAGAATTGCTTGGGGAATCAGGATCGCCACTTAGGAAAAAACAGAATCAACTTACTCTATTGGGGAAATTAAAGATCAACTGGAAAACCCCCAAAATTCGTAAGGTTTCAAACACTCTCAATACTGAAACAAATAAATCAGTCGGAGGAGAACCACCATCAACCAATCAAATCATGATTCACAAATCACTGAAGAATCTTATGCACTGTTGTAAATGAGGATCTGAGATCTTATGCCCCTATGCTGGGCACTTGGAAGGAGATTGCCCCTGAATGTTGAGCCCTTTAAGTGACTGGCTTCACTATTTCAGTAATGTAACATGCCCCAGTTTGAGCCTTTGAGAGACTTTGTCTCGAGGTAACTGCCTCAGATCGACTGGATCTTGTAATAACTTGCCCTAAGCTGACTGTGCTTGGGAAGAAAGTGCCCCTGATTGAATCAATTGCCAATAACTAATTTCACATAAATGCAATTCCTTTAATGCTAAGTGTTGACTTGCAAATTAAACAGTTAATTCAAAATGGTAATTTTAACGCGACGTATATGCAAAATTCGAAAACAAATCATTTATTGGAATGATAAAAGGTATAACAAAAGGTGAATCCTTATGAGGACTTATTTTTTAAATTCAATTTGCAATAGATAAATGTGGCAGCATGATGTCAGCACAAATGATTAGCAAATACATTAGGAGTCAAGTTAACACAACCTTGTAGTAGTATGCTTTCAAAAGAAACCTTGCTTCAATTAGGTCTTTTTAGGGTTGTAATGTGGTCAGGTTCACGGTTTATGAAACAAAGGATATAGGCTCAAATTTTAATTTTAACCCACCCATTCTTCGTGATGTACTTCAGTCCTATGTTCAGTTAGATCAACCTAATGCATTATGGTTCCAAGAAGTTTTGGATTTGTAGCACTTGTACAACAATGATGATTCAGAAGCCAAGGAATTTACTTTGCAATTGCGGTCACCTTTATCTTATACATTTTTGTTGTTTTTGTTGAGGACTTCTTTCAACTCTTTTTCCTTTGAAGATTAATTTCTCCTTTATTATCCCTAACTTTTGCCTGAACTGTGAGATTTACAGCCAGCGGGATCCCCCAATTTTTTTTTGCCTAAGTCTCCTTCGTAGGTTTTGACTTAGCGGGCTTTTCTTGAATTTCTTATTTTTTCTTTGGAAAGATAGTGACTTCCTGGCTTAATGATTACGGAGAACCATCATCGTCATTTTTAGGGATGTCTTCGACACTTCTTTGATGTGTGCGAAGGGAAACTTGAGATTGCGACTTTATAAAAAAGTATCTTGAATGAATCTCTTGTATCTGAATGCACAGATGAATAAATTGAAAACTACCCATCCCCAGGTTTAAGATTAAGGTTTTTAATTTCTTGTAGAAATAAACTCCAACTCCTAGGCTCAAAGGGGTTAACGAGGGATTATCTTCCTTATAACTCCAGTGTTTGGGGATTTGAAACAATGCTTGTACATCGTTAGCAAAGTTTTATTCGAAAGCATACTATTTCAATTGGGGCATTTTGTTTTCATCATTCTCCCTCCAATACTTGCCTAAACAAAAGTACGATAAAGAAAAGGAAATGGGAGAAACAAAGACATTTTTTTGTTTTTTTTTTGTAAAGAAGAAGAAAAAACACAGAGTGAAACGAATGGATTGACTCAAAACTTGCATTCATTTCATTAATATTACCATTAAGATTAACAATGTTTTTAAAAGCAAATAAACACTTAGCAAACAAGAAAGATGCTACAAATGCAAATGACAACATGGCTCAAGGATCTGCTTTAAGGATGAGTCATCCTATCCGATCTATTGTCTTTGAGGAGATGCTTCAGGAAGTTATCACACTGACCAAGGCATAGGATTGGCGACCATATTAGGACCAATATCCTTGAAAGAGAATATTTTTTCATTAATCAGATCTTGAAAATTTTCTTTTATAACGTTGCAATCTTCGATGGAGTGACCTATTATCCCATAGTGAAAGTCACACTTGGCATTTGGATTGCATTTTGTTGGGAAATGGGAACTTCGCAAGTTGAGTTGCTTGGGAGCTATAACCTTCCTCTCAATCAAATATGGCCACAACTGAGTATAGGTCATTGGAATTGGATCAATGGGGGATCCCTTTTCTGCTGATTCCTTGAAGATTTATTCTAATTCTTATCTTGCAACTGACATTTTTGACCTTATCGAGGGACATGCGTAGATTGTTGATCAGGAAGCGTTAAGAACAAAAGTTGAGGAAGATCCTTGGGAGATGGGCCACTTGAGCACTCGCTGGATAATATTGCCCTTGGACAAGAGTATGATCACAAAGAGATACGTGGGTATCCACTACTGTTGTAGTGATTGGTGTATGGTAACCCTTTTTTAAACAAAGCCTACAGGACCCCCATGACCAAGCTCATCCAACTTTTAAGTTGATCGACTTTCTTTCTCAACAATTTCTGACTTTAATGAAGTTCTTCCACAGCTATGAGACATGCTTTAATTTCTGAGCGTGTGTCTGGCAATCAATTTGATTTCTCAAACAAGAGAGATGAAATGAGTCTCTGATGAGGTGCATGTTGATGCATGCAAAAATGTAATGCAATGTAATGCTTAGGCACAACTCACAAGTAACAGTTCTCATAGCACATGTTGAAGGTTACAGGATGGCCAGATTGACATCTACCCAACAATTCCCCTCACCAGGTTAGTTCTAGAGGTTTTGGATATATTGGTTCCTAGAGGCACCCAAGCATAATCAGAATATTGTTATGCGACAGGTGAACCATCTTATGACAAATTCATGAATACACATCCTCTAGGCGAGGTTATTGTACCAATCATACAAGGAGTGCACCTTGGGGATCGATACATAACGTCTATTGATGGAACGGGTTCTAAAGGTCCTTGGAGTTAACAGCCAAATCAGATTTTCGTCATGCGACGGGCGAACCATCTTATGACAAATCTCATGAATAGGCCTCCTCCAAGTGGGGTTTTCGTATTAGCCATTCAAGGTGTTCACCCTGGGGACTAGCACTACACAACCACCTCCTAACTTATGTTTTTCTCTTGTTTTTCAAAAGCTCGGGTTGAGAGCTTCACTCAAGCATCATTCCCATTCCCACGGATGAATATATATATATATAGCAATATAAATACAAGCAATAAAGCAAGAGTAAAGAAACATAAATAATACAAGAGTAAACATAAATAACACAAGAGCACAAGAATAAGCATAAAGAACATAAGAATAAACATAAAGAACACAAGAGTAAACAAACAAAGGCAAACACTTAAACATAAAACAAACTAAACTAGGGTTGACTCTCTTAAGATTTCTACCTTTCCCCAGCAGAGTCGCCAATTCTGTAGCGCTAAAAAATACTCGAGGTGTTTACACACTCGAAAAAGAACAGAGTCGCCATCGATCTTTATTTATTCCAAAAAGGAAAGGGAAAATGTCGAATAAAACCCATGAATGAAAATAAATGGATAAAATGGTCATCGCAACCAAATTAGGGTTCGGGAGTCGGTTAAGCAAGGGGAAGGTATTAGCACCCCTCACCTCCATCGTACTCGATGGGACCCATTTAGTTAGTTTTATGAATGAGTGTTTGCGTGATGTTTGCATTCTTTTGCTTATTAATCGATAAAAGAGAAAAGAAAAAGGATTTTTATTTTTTATTATAGTGCTCGCCAAGACATTGCGTCATGTGCCTACGTACTCCCTCATGCAATGGGAAAGTCAGAGCAATCGTAGTTCGAAAAAAAACTACGAGTTCGTTGATTGGTTTTATGAAGGATCAAAGGTATTCAAGAGGTGTGCACTTCTTGTCACTCGATCACTTCGATTTAATTAAGAAAGAATTTTTTTATGTTTGATTCAAAGGATCAAAGGTATTCAAGAGGTGTGCACTTCTTGTCACTCGATCACTTTGATATTAATTAAGAAAGAATTTTTAAGTTTGATTCAAAGGATCAAAGGTATTCAAGAGGTGTGCACTTCTTGTCACTTGATCGCTTCGATCGAATTAAGAAATAACTATTTTTTAGGTTTATTCAAAGGATCAAAGGTATTCAAGAGGTGTGCACTTCTTGTCACTCGATCACTTCGATTTAATTAAGAAAGAATTTTTTAAGTTTTATTCAAAGGATCAAAGGTATTCAAGAGGTGTGCACTTCTTGTCACTTGATCACTTTGATTTGGTTAAAAAAAGGTTAAAAAGGTGTTAATCCAAAAGAATCGAGGTATTCAAGAGGTGTACACTTCTTGTCACACGATCTTTCGATATGTTTAAGAAAAAGGTTTTCGAAAAGAAAAAGCTCGACGTTGGATCGAGAAAATATTTATAAACCACTTGGCGTTGGACCAAGGTTTATTGACTTTTTGATTTTTTATTAATCTAATTTTTTTGTATTTTTAATAAGAAAATAAAAATCTAAATTTAAAATGAAATATGCTCTTTTTCTTTTTGTATTTTTAATATGAAATAAGAGCAAACAAGAATTAACAATAAAATTAAAAAAAACAAAATAAAATAGGCTAAAACTATGAGCTAAAATAAAAGTAAAAGAGGGTGTATTAAAAGGAAACTGTTGGATTGCCACACAGCAGGCCCAAGAAAAAAACTTAAAAGGTGTAAACTGTTGGATTGCCACACGGTGGTTATTGTCCGCGTGCGGTAAGGGCTTCACGCGGTAGATTTGACGGCGGAGGTTATGAATGGCGCTTGAATCCGGACTCTATTCTTCTTTCATCTTCTATCTACAAAATAAATAGTAATAAGAAAAAAAAATTATATTAGTTATTGTATTGTGTTGGTTCAATCTGCAGGTTTGGTGATATTGGCCATGTTCATGATTTTTTGACAGTTTAATCTAGGTGGAGGAACGGTTTTGGTATGACTTTTGAGTTCTTGTGAAGAGATGAATGGTAATGATGGTTTCATACGTGAAAGATGGTTGAAAAACGGTTTGACCGAGACAGCAGAGAAAAATTTATTTTGTATGAGAGAAAAATAAGGGTTAGAAAGTATGGTGAATGAATGGGGTTTTTTTTATCTATATGCCACCTTTTTGAAATAAAAATATCACAATGCCACAAGTTAAAAAAAATTCTCAATGTGCCACCTTTTTTGTTTTTGGTTCGGCCAAGGGTTGGCCGAAAAGGTGCTTTTTTTCTCCAGTTTGTGTTCGGCCAGTATATGTAAAAAAATCGAATGAATGGCCCTCTTCGTAGAAATTGCACGTGAAAAAAAAGGTTAGAAACTGTTGTGTAAAAGGGGGTGAAAATTGAGAGTGGAGATTGTTAGCTATTTATACACCTAAATTAGGTTAACAAAAATAGTAAAACAATCAATAATTAATTAATAAATCACAAATCTTAAATCTAATAGGATTTGATTTTGGTTTCTGAAATATTTAACTAATTGTGTTGATTATTTTCTAAACTATACAATTATGCAATATTTAGAAATGTGAACAAAATCTTTGTAAATCTTTTTGTATTTTGAATTTTTATTTACTAAAATGGATAAAAAGTAATAATTAAGTGAAAAAATGATTTTTAAAAATATACATAAAATAAAAATAAAAAATTCAAATTAAATAATAAAAAAATAAAAATTTGTGATTTTTGAATATATATATATATATATATATATGAAAATAAAGTTAGAAACGAATAAAAGAGAAAAATGTCAGAAGTGGGATTCGAACCCAGAACCTTGTAATCGCAAGCTTTACACTCTTACCAACTGGGCTATGTCACTTATTTGAAATAAAATGACATTTGCAAATATATGAGGGCAAATTTTGGGGTACAGCAGCTGCCCCTGTTCAATATTCTTAAACCTGAAGAGGTATAGATTGGCTCGTTATCCTATCGTGATCTGAAGGTGGAAGGTGATTGAACACTTAAGTGCCCTTAAATTTGTACTCGCTGGTGCAGGAAGTAGTGTTGTTGGTTGCTTGGATGG
Organism: Vicia villosa; assembly: GCF_029867415.1. Lineage (NCBI taxonomy): Eukaryota > Viridiplantae > Streptophyta > Magnoliopsida > Fabales > Fabaceae > Vicia > Vicia villosa. The sequence continues at coordinate 48,498,880 of NC_081181.1, read as the reverse complement.
GCTTAAAGATGCCATCATGTGAGTTGACAGAGCATTGTCGGAGATGGGCTTACAGATTCATCCAAAAGAGATGCTTTCCACAATGTATATCTGAAGGAGAGTTTCAGAATATCTGGGGGAAAGTTTTAGAATATTTGGGGTAAATGCTTTCCAGAATGTATATCTGAAGGAGAGTCTCAGAATATCTAGGTTTCATGCTTTCTAGAATGTATATCTGAAGGAGAATTTCAGAATATCTGGGGTCATGCTTTCCAGAATGTATATTTGAAGGAAATGCTTTTTAGAATGTCTGGGGATCATGCTTTTCAAAATGTATATCTGAAGGAAATGCTTTTCACATTGTCTGAGGGATATGCATCCAGAATGTATATCTGAAGGAAATGCTTTTTAGAATGTTTGGGGGATATGCTTTTCAGAATGTATATCTGAATGAAGTGCTTTTCAGAATGTCTAGGGAATATGCTTCCAGAATGTATATCTGAAGGAAGTGCTTTTTAGAATGGCTGGGGGATATGCTTCTAGAATGTATATCTGAAGGAAATACTTTTCAGAATGTCTGGGGGATATGCTTCGAGAATGTATATCTGAAGGAGGTACTTTTCAGAATTTCTGGGGGATATGCTTCCAGAATGTATATCTAAAGGAAATGCTTTTCAGAATATTTGGAAGAGATGTTTTCCAGAATGTGTATCTGAAGGAGATGCTTATCAGAATGAATCTATGTCTTGATTGTATCTAATGGATAATAATTTGTTGATGTTGTGAGTATTAGAATGAGTTGTACGTTAGACTGTATCTGAAGATATAAACTAGGATGAGTCTGTATCAGACTGTACTCAGTAGATGTGTTGGGGAGTTTCAGAATAAGCCTTATATCGATTGTATCTGACTCGTTTCTTGATCGTCTCTGAACTGTCTCTAGAGAATATCTGGAACTAAGTATTAGAATCAATTCTTTGTCTTGATCGTCTCTAAATTGTCTCTGGAGAATATCCCGAACTAAGTATCAGAACTAGATCTTTGTATTGATCGTCTCTAAACTGTCTCTGGAGAATATACAAAACTAAGTACCAGAACAATATCTTTGTATTGATCGTCTCTGAACTGTCTCTAGAGAATATCCAAAATTAAGTATCAGAACTAGATCTCTGTCTAGAATGACTGTCAGGATTAAGTCGTTGACTCGACTGTCTCTGTACTGTATCTAGAAGATATTGTTTATTTGATTGTGAAATGACCTGAAAAGGCAAAGTTAGTTTTATGCAATGTCATGATGCATGTAATGCATTTTGTAATGAGGTTCTCAAAATAAATGAGAATATTGTATGTTGTGCATGCATTTGCCATGATACATTATATATGACGTATGGACACAACTATGTAGTTCAACTCATACTGTTGACTCCGTAAAGCAATTTCTGGTTGGGAAAATCCCTGTTCGTTGCTGGAGATGATGACAATATTCTTCACCCTGGTTTTGAACGACCGTACTGGGGATTCCTACCTTTTGTGCAAGGATAATCAGTTGGGAATTTTTGATTTCCGCTTGGGGATGAAAGTAACTTCGAGGAGAGTTGATCGTTCGCCCCCTTTTTTAGGATATGATTCTTATGTACCCTGACTGGGGATAAAAGAGATGGATAGTCCTCTGATGCACTATTTGACCAGGTTTCAAATATGTGGATAATCCTCTGATGTACTATATGACCAGGTTTCAGATATGGGTGTCAATTCTTCCGGGTATGGCAAGCTTGAATAAATTCGGCTAGAGAAGAGAATTCTATTGGGGAATTTGTAGTGTTGGAGACATAAACTCCATTGGGGAATTAAGTTGCATGAATTGTATCAAGGAAATAAACCTCTGATGGGGAATGAACTCCTACAGGCTGTGCTGAGGAAATTTCCACCGTATGTCGGGGAAATGATCAAATTCCTTATCTGCTAGGGTACCGATTGGGGAAGATGATCATGTCAAGCCATCCATTAGGGAGATTTATTTATGTACTCCACTGGGGAAGAAATATCAAGTAGACATGGCTGAAGAGAGAAATTTTGTCGTGAAGGAGATGTTGAATAAGTAAACTCCGCTAGGGAACTCTCTGGAGCATGCTGGGGAAATGATCCAGCCTCTATCTGTCGGGAAATCCTTTAGGGACATGGGAGTGAATTACTGGAAGATGTCCCAACTGCTGCTTGAGAGTATATTAGTTCTGTTGGGGAATATATTTTTGTTGGGGATGTACTGCACTGGGGAAGCAACACTGCAGAGGAATAAACTCTACTGAGGATTGTCTTGCTGAAATAATTCCATGGAGATTACTTTGTGGGGATATTTCTGTGGAGATCTGTCGGATACATGACTTGCTAGGGATTCCAACCTCCAAGAGTCTTTAGTAAATGTTGATTTTATGACAGCAAACCGTGTGGAAAAGATCACTTCGGGTTTCAACTCTGCTATTGCCCCTATGTCTTCAAGTATTTCATCACTTGCTGTCGGTAGGCGATTGACCAATGTTATTTGAGCTTTAAAGCTGATGGCAAAGTAGATGATCTGAACGGGACATAGTCGTACACTTTAATCCCTAACTTTTTCCTGGAATGCCTTTTCAGGTTTTCAGTCCACAAGGATACCCTTTTTTGCCCAAGTTGCCTTTTTGGGTTTTCACTTGCTGGGTGTACAGTTCTTATATATATATCCCTAATTTTTGCCCGAACCTTTTTGGTTCTCTAGGATGATCTAACTTTTGCCTAGGTCTGTCAACCTAGCGAGTCTAATTTATGCGTAGTATTTTTTTGACTATATCTGCATTTACTGTAACACTCTTCTAAACCCCCGCAACAATTAATAATTAAATCAGAGTACATGCAAACAAGGGTGCCATAATTGATAATAAAATAAACATTATCCGTCACTGTCGTGCATTTACTAGGGAATGATCATTCATAACTCATCAATCTCATGTTTACACAGCGGAATAAATTATCAAAATAACATTTCATCACCAATACCACAAATCCTCAAAATTAATTTAAAACAACACAGAGTTATCAAATTAATTTCAAAACATAACGTTCCCCAATTTTACATCTATCAGAGCATGACACCTGACGCTAACTAAATGAAGACTCATGAGCTAATCCTCACAAAGTCGAAGCCGCTATCCTCAATCTGAAAAATATAGTGTAAGGGTGAGTCTTATTCGCAATTAACAAATATTATTGCATTATAAATAACAATACATCAATAGTCATATTATTCACCCAAATCATTTATATTCAAATAATCCATCATCACGCAAAACACATAACCCCAAACCATAACAATGAAATACATTAAGTCATGTTATCAAATTCATGCATATGAATGCAACTAACTCTATGCATGTGGTACCAAACATCATAAATGGGAATAACCCATCGACCCATCTAACATCATCAAGATACGGCCCTGCCAGCACAAATTCCACACAATGGGAATTATGCCCTTCACTGAATCCCCTCATCATTAGGATTCAGCCATCAACCATGTATATGAATGAATGCAACATACACAACATACTTATATCACCATCATCATCATCATTAAGTACGTTCATATGTATATTAGCATTATTCAATATTTTTCAAAATATCATTAAACACAAGATCATATCACAAGGTTCATCATCCTCAAAACGACACTCAAAACAGGCCTACAGATCAAAAGTTACGCATCATTGAACTTTCGAAGAAAATCACAAAAACAGAAAATTTAACATACAATAGCCATATGCGTATGACCTAGCCCATACGCGTATCGCCCTTCATCATACGCGTTTCACCAGAACCAAAATTTCCTTGAAAGCATCCCATACACGTATCGTCTTCCTCATACGCGTATCAGCAGAACCAAAATCTCTCACAAAATTTCTCATACAGGTATGGCCACTCCCATATGCTTCTCATACGCAATGCACCAGAACTTGGTTTTTGGGACAAGACAGCTGTGTATCATACGCGTATCGTTCCTGGGGATTGTCCCTCATACGTGTATGGCCTCATCCCATACGCGTAGGACACTGTTCCATACGCGAAACACCGGAATTTTTCCAAAACCTGCAGTTTCGTACCAGTCCAATTCTCATTCGTTTTTACTCTTATCCGTCCACGATTTTAAGTCTAAAATAGTCAATTTTTACACTTTTATTCATAGGATTCAATCATACTTATTAGACTATCATCCTATATCAATATATACACCAAAAACCCAATTTCTAATCAATTCTTCAGAACCCAAAACCTAACTCTGACATATAATCAATTGACTCAAACAACACAACCAATCATGCCCTATCATTCATAATTACAATAATAGATGATAATTGGAAGAGTCCCCCTTACCTTAGTCAAATTCTTGATTTTTGTATCTTTCTCTTCTGTTTCTCTATACGTTCCTCAGCTCTTCTCTTCAACTCTCCTTTTTCACGTTTTGACTCTTTTTCCTTATTTCCTTTATTTTATGAAAACATAAAATAATTAGCAATGGGCTTACTCACTTAGCACCCCCACAATACTAATCTCACCATCCGGCCCAATGACCCTTAATCCATAATTCTCCAATAATCCCAAATTAAAATACTGATATTAATTAACTAATTTAAAATTAAATTAAATAAATAAATCAGAATTTATAGGGTGTTACAACTTTCCCCCACTAAAAGAGTTTTCGTCCTCGAAAACTTACCTCAAGTAAAGAGTTTCGGATAGGAATCCTTCATCAGGCTTTCTAGCTCCCAGGTGACATTCCCATCAGCTGGTCCTCCCCAAGCCACTCTGACCAAAGCTATTTCTTTGCCACGTAACTGCTTCGGCTTCCGACCTTCAATCCTCACGGGTAAAGCCTCAACTGTCAAGTTGTCTTTTACCTGTACATCATCTATCTGGATTACATGAGACGGATCCGCGACGTATTTGCTCAATTGAGACACATGAAATACATCATGAAAATTCGCAAGCGTCGGCGGTAAAGCAATACGATTGGCAACTTCGTCTACTCGTTCTGAAATTTGAAATAGTCCAATAAAATTCAGATTCAACTTCTTTGACTTCACAGCCCGACCAATACCTGTCATAGGAGTAACTCTCAAAAACACATGATCTCCCTCTTGAAACTCAAGTGTCTTTCTCCTCTTGTCATGGTAACTCTTCTGACGACTCTGACAAGCTTTCATCTTCTCTTGGATCATCTTAATCTTCTCCGTAGTCTGTTGTACAATCTCTGGCCCGATCACAGCACTCTCACCAGATTCATACCAACATAACGGCGTTCGACATCTTCTACCATACAAAGCCTCAAACGGAGCCATACCAATGCTCGAATGAAAACTGTTGTTGTACGTAAACTCAATCAAAGGAAGATAACTATCCTAAGCACCTCCTTTTTCTAGCACACAAGCACGCAACAAATCCTCCAACGATTGAATCGTCCTCTCAGTCTGTCCATCCGTCTGCGGATGATAAGCAAAACTCAACCTCAACTTAGTACCCAAAGCCTTCTGCAAACCTTCCCAGAATATAGACGTAAATCTCGGATCTCTGTCTGACACAATACTTGAAGGAATACCATGTAGACTAACTATCTTCTCAATATACAACTGAGCCAACTTCTCCATCGGATAATCCATCCTTACTGGTATAAAATGTGCAGACTTCGTCAACCTGTCCACAATAACCCAGATAGCTTCACAATTCTTAACAGTTCTCGGCAAACCAGAAACAAAATCCATTGATACGCTATCCCACTTCCACTCAGGAATAAACATCGGTTCCATAAACCCAGATGGCTTCTGATGCTCAATTTTTGACTTCTGACACGTCAAACAAGAATACACAAACTCAACAATTTCTTTCTTCATTCCAGGCCACCAAAACAGCTTTTTCAAATCATGATACATCTTGGTAGCACCAGGATGAATACTTAATCCACTACGGTGTCGTTCTTCCAGAATATTTTTTCGATGCTCAACAACATCAGGAACACAAACTCGATCACCAAACCTCAATACACCATTCTCGTCGATTCTGAATTCACCGCCTTTACTTTGGTTAATCAAGGTCATCTTATCAATCAACTCAACATCGGTTTTCTGACCTTCACTAATATCTTCAAGAATACCACTAGTCAGCTTTAGCATACCCAATTTAACACTATTAGGAGTATCTTCACACACCAAACTCAAGTCTTTGAATTGTTCAATCAAATCCAATTCCTTCACCATTAGCATAGACATGTGCAAAGACTTCCTACTCAACTCATTAGCAACAACGTTTGCCTTACCAGGATGGTAATTCAAACCAAAATCATAATCCTTAAGAAACTCCAACCACCTCCTTTGTCTCATATTAAGCTCTTTCTGATCGAAGAGATACTTCAGACTCTTATGATCACTAAACACTTCGAACCTCGAACCATACATGTAATGTCGCCACAACGTCAAAACAAAGACCACAGCTACTAACTCTAAATCATGAGTCGGATAATTCCTTTCATGCTCTTTGAGTTGTCTCGACGCATAAGCTACTACTTGCTGATTTTGCATCAATACACCACCTAAACCCATCAGTGATGCGTCACAATAAACCACAAACAATTATGTCGGATTTGGCAAAATCAAGATAGGAGCACTTGTCAATCTCTTCTCCAACTCTTGGAATCCTTCTTCACATTTCGAATCCCAAATAAAAGCCTGGCCTTTCCTGGTCAATTTAGTTAACGGCAATGATAACTTTGAAAATCCTTGAATGAACTTTCTGTAGTAACCCGCAAGACCAAGAAAACTACGAATCTCTGACACTGACTTTGGAGCTTCCCACTGAGATACCGCTTCTATCTTCGTAGGATCAACAGCAATACCATTCTTAGAAATCACGTGTCCAAGGAAACTAACTTCTTCCAACAAAAATTCACACTTCGACAATTTAGCAAAAAGTTTCTTCTACCTTAACAGTTCAAACACAATTCTGAGATGTCCTACATGTTCCTCCTCATTCTTAGAATATATCAGGATATCATCTATAAACACCACTACGAACTTATCGAGATAAGGATGGAAGATCTTATTCATATACTCCATAAAAACACCAGGTGCATTAGTAACTCCAAACGGCATTACCGAATACTCATAATGTCCATACCTCGTTCTAAAGGAAGTCTTCTGAATATCGTCATCTTTCATACGAATTTGGTGATACCTAGATCTCAGATCAATCTTACTAAATACACATGCTCCAACCAGCTGATCCATCAAATCATCAATCCTCGGCAGTGGATACCGATTCTTGATAGTAACCTTGTTCAATTGTCTGTAATCCACACACAGCCTCATCGAACCCTCTTTCTTCTTTACTAGCAACACAGGTGCAACCCACGGGGAAACACTCGGACGAATGAATTTCTTCTCAAGCAATTCTTCCAACTGTTTCTTCAGTTCAGCCAACTCAGACGGCGACATACGATACGGTGTCATCGACACTAGACTAGTTCCCGGAATCAAATTAATAGCAAATTCCACTTCTCTTTCTGGTGGCAATTCGTTCACATCTTCCGGAAAAACTTCTAGAAAATCACATACCACTGGTAGTTCGCTACTCACCATTTTCTCTTTCAAATCCATCAATGCAAACAACATAAATATAGCTACACCATCTCCGATAGCCTCATTCACCTGTCTAGCAGTCATTGCTAGATCATCGGTACTAACAGCTTCAAGAAACAACACCGTCTTTGAAAAACAGTTGATATGAACACGGTTGAACTCTAACCAGTTCATTCCCAGGATTACATCAAGTTGTTTCAACGGAAGGAACACTGAGTCCATTCCGAATTCTCTACCAAAAATATCAACCGGACAATTCAAGCAAGCATATGAAGTAGTTACTGAACCCGACACAGGAGTGTCAATAATCATACTTCCATTTATGTTAGATATTTCTAAATTCATCCTCTTAGCACAATCCAAAGAAATAAAAAAATGAGTTGCTCCAGTATCAATAATCGCAACTAAAGGTGTGGCATGAATGAAACACGTACCTTTAATCAATATATCCTCTGAAGTAGTCTCTGACCCGGTCAAAGCAAAAACCTTTCGTCCTGATTGGTTCTTCTTTGGCTTAGTACAATTCGGACTAATATGACCTTCTTCACCATAGTTGTAGCAAGTCACAACCCTCTTCTTACAGTCAGCAGCAACATGACCCAATTTATCACACTTAAAACATTTCTTTTGATCAAGCTTACATTCATTCCTACGATGCCAAATTTCGCCACAGTTGTAGCACCTGACAAAAGCACTGGAGTCTCCCCCACTAGGCTTCTTCCCATCCACAGCTTTACCTCTACCGTACGACTTACCCCTATCCATAGGCTTCTTACCTTTTTTGTCAACTAACTCGCGAGAGTGAGATGACTTCAGCTTGATGTTATCCTCTTCAAAGATCCTGCTACAGTCTACTAAATCGACAAATCCCTGAATCCTCTAATACCTGATACCTTGCTTCATCTCATCACGAAAACCATTCTCAAATTTGATACACTTTGAGAACTCACTAACTTCATCATTGTTGTAGTGAACGTAGTACTTCGCCAACTCAAAAAACTTCGAAGCATATTCTGGTACCGTCATATTACCTTGAGTCAGCTCCAAAAATTCAATTTCCTTCTTGCCTCGAACGTCCTCGGGGAAGTACCTTCTCAAAAACTCCCTTTTGAACACAGCCCAAGAAACATCTACACCATCAGCATCCAGTTCGGCTTTAGTCGCCATCCACCAGTCATCAGCTTCTTCGGACAACATATAAGTCCCATACCTCACCTTTAGATTCTCAACACAATCGATGACTCTGAAAATCCTCTCGATCTTCTTTAGCCATTTATGAGCACCTTCAGGATCATGCGTGCCCTTGAACCTCGGAGGATTGTTCCTTTGAAAATTCCCCAGTTGCCTGTCAGCACCAATCCCAGCTCCATTTGCGTTCCCTCCTAGCACACCAGCAATCATGCCCAGAGCCTCAACGATAGAATCATCGTTTCTTCCACCTCTTCCAGCCATTGCTCTGATTAAATCACAAACCATTTAATCAAAACAAAAGTATCGACAAGTTAACTCATACTAGTCGCATACACAGGAAAGACTGACACTAAGACTCTGGTCACAACGATCGACTATGCTCTGATACCACTAATGTAACACCCTTCTAAATCCCGCGGAAATTAATAATTAAATCAGATTACATGCAAACAAGGGTGCCACAATTGATAATAAAATAAACATTATCCGTCACTGTCATGCATTTACTAGGGAATGATCATTCATAACTCATTAATCTTATGTTTACACAGCGGAATAAATTATCAAAATAGCATTTCATCACCAATACCACAAATCCTCAAAATTAATTTAAAACCAAACAGAGTTATCAAATTAATTTCAAAACATAACGTTCCCCAATGTTACATCTATCAGAGCATGACACCTGACGCTAACTAAACGAAGACTCGTGAGCTAATCCTCACCAAGTCGAAGTCGCTATCCTCAATCTGAAAAATATAGTGTAAGGGTGAGTCTCATTCACAATTAACAAATATTATTGCATTATAAATAACAACACATCAATAGTCATATTATTCACCCAAAACATCTATATTCAGATAATCCATCATCACGCAAAACACATAACACCGAACTATAACAATGATATACATTAAGTTATGTTATCAAATTCATGCATATGAATGCAACTGACTCTATGCAGGTGGTACCAAACATCATCAATGGGAATAACCCACCGACCGATCTAACATCATCAAGATATGGCCCTGCCAGCACAAATTCCACACAACGGGAATTATGCCCTTCACTGAATCCCCTCATCATTAGGATTCAACCATCAACCATGTCTATGAATGAATGCAACATACACAACATACTTATATCACCATCATCATCATCATCGTCATTATTAAGTACGTCCATATGTATATTAGCATTATTCAATATTTTTCAAAACATCATTAAACACAAGATCATATCAGAAGGTTCATCATCCTCAAAACGGCACTCAAAACAGGCCTACAGATCAAAAGTTACGCATCATTGAACTTTCGAAGAAAATCACAAAAACAGAAAATTTAACATACAGCAGCCATACGCGTATGACCTAGCCCATACGCGTATCGTCCTTCATCATACGCGTATCATACACGTTTCACCAAATCCAAAATTGCCTTGAAAGCATCCCATACGCGTATTGTCTTCTTCATACGCGTATCAACAGAACCAAAATCTCTCACAAAATTTCTCATACGCGTATGGCCAATCCCATACGCTTCTCATACGCAATGCAGCATAACTTGGTTTTTGGGACAGGACAACTGTGTATCATACGCGTATCGTCCATGGGGATTGTCCCTCATACGCGTATGGCCTCATCCCATACGCGTATGACACTGTTCCATACGCGAAACACCAGAATTTTTCCAAAACCTGGAGTTTCGTACCAGTCCAATTCTCATTCGTTTTTACTCCTATCCGTCCATGATTTTGAGTCTAAAACAATCATTTTTCACACTTTCATTCATAGGATTCAATCATACTTATTAGACTATCATCCTATATCAATTTATACACCAAAAACCCAATTTCTAATCAATTATTTAGAACCCAAAACCTAACTCTGACATATAATCAATTGACTCAAACAACACAACCAATCATGCCCTATCATTCATAATTACAATAAGAGATGATAATCGAAAGAGTCCCCCCATTACCTTAGTCAAATTCTTGATTTTGGTATCTTCCTCTTCTGTTCCTCTTTACGTTCCTCAGCTCTTCTCTTCAACTCTCCTTTTTCACGTTTTGACTCTTTTTCCTTATTTCCTTTATTTTTTGAAAACATAAAATAATTAGCAATGGGCTTACTCACTTAGCACCCCCACATTAGTAATATCACCATCCGGCCCAATGACCCTTAATCCATAATTCTGCAATAATCCCAAATTAAAATACTGATATTAATTAATTAATTTAAAGTTCAATTAAATTAATAAATCAGAATTTATGGGGTGTTAAATTTATAGGGTGCGGAAAATCTTCACCGTCCATGATAGTAAGTGTTGTAGCACTGCCGGAAAATATTTTCTTAACCATACATGGCTCTTTATATGTGGGAGTCTATCTGCCATTGAGATCAAATAGCCTGGTATACCTGACGCTTGAAGTTAATGGTCGACCACCGGATTTAGAACTTCTGATAGTCTTGACCTTTCCAAGTAGTTTTCTAAAACGTGTCATGGGAGAGTGACACTGACACCATCTAAGTGGCTTTTTCTAAAACTTGTGATCAATGTAAGATGCCCCAAGTAATTCCAATATAGACTTGCCTCCCTATCTGTTCAGCGCCTTTGAGAGATTCTTTGAATCTTGACTTGACTGCCCCATATGTCACGCCCCTTGATTGGACGATAGTGACCATGCCCCTTGTATACATTGGCTTTTAACCAACTGAGTCAGGCGCAGGAAATGTCTCTGCTTTTTGATGTACTTCTGAAGGAACTTTGTCTATCGGGGGGACTTTTGTTCATTGAATGCTCATCATGTGAACTTCTCTACTGTCAAACACTTAGTTATATGCAAACAATGATATTCAAAATACAACGCTTATGTCTGTCTTGAAATTTTGAAAAAAAAATTATTTAGCAAAATAATGTTTGTAAAAACTGTGATATCAACTCAAGAATATAATAAGCCCTAAAGGAGTCAGGATACCTTCTTGTAACAGTATGATTTCGAACTAACCATGCTCCAGTTAGGTCTTTTAAAGGGCTGTAAAGAGGCCTGGATCACAGTTTGAAAAACAAAGGATAATGGCTCAAAGTTTATTTGTACCCAACCCGATCTCCGCAATGTTCTTCAGTCCTATGTTCAATTAACTATGCATTTAAGCTCCGAAAGAATTTGGAATTATAACACTGACATTTGCGATGGTTTAGACATCGGAAGTTTATTTGAAAAGGAAGTCATCAGTTTTTGTAAAATTTTTCTTTTGTTGAGGGTTTGTAGTGACCTCTTTTTGACTTCGTTATCCCTAACTTTTGTCTGAACTGTTTATTTTGAGACTATAGTCAGCAGGATGTCTCAATTTTCACTAAAGTCTCCTTCATAGGTTTTGACTTAGGGGTCTTTTCTTTTGATAGATATAACTGCCTCACTTAATGATTACAAGGAACCATCACTACTTGTGTACAAAAGAACAACTGGAATCATTGAATTAACCGAGGAACCTACACTGCCCCAAGTTATGATTAGGGGTTTTAATTTGCATGAGAAAGAAAATTCCTACTTCTTAGGCTAAAAGGGGTTGACTAGGGATTAGGGGTAGGGGTAGGGTAGCATACACTCTATTTATATATGAGGGGGAGTTATAACCACTCCAATCTTTTTCATCCTAATATTTTTGTTTTAACACCTCCTTGAGAGATTTGTAGTCATCATCAAAAAGGGGGAGATTGTGGTTATATGTAAGTCCATAGTATTATTACGGTTTGTGTTCTTGTGAGGACTTTTAGATTCAAATGGTACCAGAAGAATTGACCCGTGGCCTTCTTGAACAAAAACTCACGTACAAGTACCGGTGTGTCTCATTTTTTATGAATTCTTTCTTTCGATATTTTTGCTTGGTCCAAAAATATATTTTGCGAGCTTTATTGCTTGAGGACTAGCAACGGTTTAAGTTTGGGGGAATTTGATTAGTGGTCTTTGTATTGTTTTCATTTGTTATTTGCATTGCTTTTTCATCGCTTTTTAGTCGCATTTCCATTCATTTCTATGTTTTATGCGTTGGTTTGTTGCTTTTGTCCAGTTACGGGTAATGTGAATTACGGCCCGTAACAGGCCCCAGACTTGGTTCCCCCTTTGATGTGTGCGTCCAGTACAAATTACAGAGCTCTGTTACGGGTGCTCGTAACGCGTGTTATGTAACACCCCTTTTCTAACCCCAAATATATCATACAATCTCACAGAGTAATCATGTATAAGGAAAAAGGGCGCCACATGTTGATTTCCACAAAATGAAAATCCCAAAATAACATACATACAACATCCATAATATGCAAAGATCATATTGTAACACAAATTAAAAATCTCATGTTTTCATACAGTATGCATAAACGCTTGCGGAAAACAATTGAATTGTTATTAAAAGTTTCAATAAATATATCTCATACTATATTCATCTACCAAATTCAAATTAACATCTCCAAACACGCTATTTTGAAATCCACAATCTAGGCCACATAGCCTTAAAACAACATATCCTATATCTCAAACAAGTGCTTCCAAATATCCAACAAAACATAGGAAATAGCAATATCCAAACATAAGCATAAGTCTAAAGAAATCCCCCCAAGTGTTACATGATCAGAGCATATGACTCGCTACCTAATCCAATAACAAACTCAGGAGCTCCTCGGCTAAATCCTCGGACAAGCTACTACTCGTCTGAACCTACACGTTACCAACAAAGGGCAACATTCAAACAGAATGGTGAGAATTCCAATTATTATAGAAAACATGATAATGAGAAATGCACAATATAAAAAAGCATACATTTCACAATCCATCACACTTGATAACATCATGTTTCCACACCTATACCACAAATCAACATGTTTCTCATTAAGTAACCAAGTTCCACTTTGCAAAAGTTCATGTCAATTACCAAATCAACAATTATCCACACAACTACAACACTTACCACTTAATCAATTCCACACAAGTCATATTGCAAAATCACACCAAATACAATTCACACCAACACGTGCAACTCAAGTGCGACTCTATGTAATATGCATGTGGATCTCTCCGTTATCATTTATGGTCATGCCGGTTATCATTCTCTACAAACTAGATAACCACCTCAAAGCTCCATACTCGTTAAGCTTTCAAACCCCATACTCGTTAGGTTTGGGATAAGCAAATAACCTTCGTGAGATTACCCAACATTGCCACTTTCAAAGACTCATGCTTGTGTACCTGTGCAACAAATCAAGACTCATGCATTTAAGATGATCACAATATCTCTTAAACTACACAATCACATCTTTACAACTTTGCACAACATTACACAACATGATATTCCACCTAATATCAAACACCAATTAGCATTTAGGAATCAATCACATAATTCATGATTATCATAACACTTAATACATTCATGAACATCGATCATAACCAATTCATCCATAACATACATTCATAATTACATGTTATTCTCAATTAACATCATAATTATTAAGCAAGTGCCAACCAATCCTATTCTATCATATATACAATCATATAAGCTTCAATATGCTTCAAACGACACATAAAAATGAGTTACGGATCAAAAGATACAACATTTCAAAGTTTGGAAAAAGTTCCATACAGCAAGGTCCGCTTAGCGACCTCAAGCGCGCTAATGGAATTAGATTTTCAATAACCCCGCTTCAAGCGGACAAAAACAGTAGCGAACCACAAACTTAGCTCCGATTAGAGGGCCAGGTCCGCTTAGCGAGCACACTTAATTTTCCAAAAACAAACAATATCCGCTTAGCGGACGTGCGATTATGCAGAAAAATAACAACAAACACAGAATTGCGAAATCACACACCCACCACCCAAAACTCATTCTAAACAGCAATTAAACACATATAATCACACCAGCAATCATTATTCATCATCAAATCTTGTTTAATCATACAAATCCATAGAAAATAGCATAAATGTTAGGGTTCATACATTTTCATGAAATTGCAAAGATTGAAGAGAATCACACAAACACATACATTACTCACTCATATAACCTATAAGAATTTGGATTCTAACCCTTACCTCTAGTTCAAATCCACCCTCTTAAAGAATCTACTTCCTCTTTTCTTTCTCTTCTCTTCCCTTCTCTTTTTCTATCTTTTTTCTCTTTTACTCTAACTCTAGGTTATTCACAAAATCCTCTCCTAACTCTCAATTGTTATGTTGGGCTTAACCCACTCAATACTCTTTCTAACTCAATTAAGCCCATTAGCTAATTTTACTTAAATTCTACCATTTACTAAATTAGCTAAAAAAATATATTAACACATAATTAAACAATTACCACACCAAACATTAATTAAATAACACCAACAATTATTCAAACATCAATAATCCTAGTTAATTAAAATCTAATAAAAAATAGGATGTTACATGTTATGGCCCGTAACAAAGGCGCATTGAAAGTTTCAATTTCTTTCCTTTTTTGTCACGAGGCATTTATTTTGGGACTTTGAGGCATTTTGAGATTGTCCTTGATGGCATTTAAAGTATGAGATTTTGATGTTTTGTAATTTTTTTGCTATTTATTTAGCTTTTAGAAAAAGAATAAGTACCTAGTTTTATCGTAGAACTCTAAAAGCTTTTTGAATACTTTTGTAAGAGTTTCCCTTGGAGCAAGTGATCCTCTTCACCATCTATTGCAATTTTATTCAGGTTATTACTATCGTTATTCTTTTTCTCTTACAACTATTATTATTGTTATTATCATGATTTTGCAAATTGTATTATTGGTATTATCTTTCACCATGAGTGAGTAGTCCTTTAGGGATTAAGGGTCATAAAACCTACTCAAACTATTTGTCTGATTTCTCTAACATGGTACAAGAATCTAAATGCGTTGTTATTTCAAAATTATGAATTTTAATCAAAATAATTTACGAAAGTAAAAAGTTCCTATGTATTGATAACGTTCCGAACTGACTTATATCAATATCGAAAAGACTGATTTTTGAACAATAGAATCCGATGATATGAAAGTACTTGGAGGAGATTGAGAAATGTTCTCTCGTAATAGACCGTTCAATAACAATGGAGTTTCAGTAAATGATTTTAAAGAAGCAAAAGCTGACGAATTATCTATCGAAATCAAGATAACATGATGGCGAAAGCCGATGTTATATGTAAAATCTATTTTTCTATAAAACACATGAAAATCCTTGTAGCATGGTCAACTTAATCATATAGAAATGTTAGAGTAAGGGATTATGACCCTAAGTCCTGTTTGTTTTGAATCAATTCCAAGTTTAACCCATTTAAGCTGTTTTCAAAGTGCTTTTCTAAATAAGCTATTTTGACTTAAGTGATTTTTACTTAAGTTTGCCTATTCCCAATTATTTGATTGCTCTAACTTTACAAAGATAGGATAGAAATTGGTATTTAACCATTGGTCTCTAAGGTTCAATATTTTTACTACTATGACAATTCAAGTACACTTGCGGCGTGTCAATAACTCATATACTCTCCATGTTACTAAGGGAGAGCAGAGATCATTATTCTCGTTGAAACCACGTATACACATCTTATCACCACTCTGAGTCAGCTAGCTCTAACACTATCAACAACCCTAAATATCACATACAACCCTCCAAACACATAATTACACTAATTGTATGTTTTTAGCAAGTACATATAGATATATAGATTTTACATGTTGTTCTTACAAAAAAATTAAATATAGGTTTAATGATTTATTATTATTTTGAAACTTGGTATTTGATTTTAGATTGATTAATCAAAGGAGGTCAATTCTACTATCCACTATCCAGAAGACCTGTTTAAAATCAGAATAAAATTTTAAAGAAACTGACTCAACACATAAATTATTAGCATCTCACATAATTCAAATTTGATATACATATATAAATTTAACTATTTAATTAGTCTAGAAAATTATACAACTGTTTAGTTTTAGTCTTATAACTTTTTTTTTGAATTTTAATAAAAAGATTTAAAAGAAGTAAATATCAAAAGCTTAACAAAAATTATTTGCCATAATAAAAGTTTCACGAAAAAAGTTACAATATCTTAAACAAAACATAAGTGTAGGAACTAACTAAATATTTAACTCATATATATATATATATATATATATATATATATATATATATATATATATATATATATATATATATATATATATATATATATATATATATATATATATATATATATATATATATATATCGCCCAACTCAACACCTAAATACTTATATCGAACAAATACTGTTGATTGTATTTATACGGTAAACAATATATATTTTTTAAAATAAAAATATATATTTTATGAATAATACGTGAACAATTCCAATGCATGCTGATTTTAATGACAAAATAAAATTGGTTAATGAAATGTAAAAAATTGGTTAGTAAAGTTGTTTTTTTGGAAATCTTGGTAACAAGGTTCTGTATGGACTGGTCCAACACAAAGATTAATAGCACCTAGTAGGATTCAAACTCAAGACCTTGAGAGGAGTACACTCTCAAGACCAATCCTCCACCGCTAGGCCAACCCTTGGGAATTTGATGAAGTTGATTAATAAATAACTAGATATTTAAAATAATTTTTAATATATAACAAAACAAAAGAGGTTAGTGAAATGTAAAAAATTGGTTAATAAAGTTATGAAGTTGGTTAATAGACTGTCCAAATTTTTAATAGTTATAAAGTTGGTAAATAAAATTTAAAATGTTGAATAATTAAGTTATAAAGTTAGTTGATCACGTAATTTTATTTTTGTATTCACTCAATTTCAAAAAAAAATATAAATTTTTTTTTAAAGAAAATATTATTATAATATTTCACTGTTTACCGTATTGGTGAACAGTGAAATACGGTATATGTGTAAGATTATAGTATATATATATATATATATATATATATATATATATATATATATATATATATATATATATATATATATATATATATATATATATATATATATATATATATTAAAAAATTTCTCATCATAAATTTTCTTAAATGCAAGTCACAAAGACGCCCTTGATGGTGAAACAATATTTGATGTTTGGTTGGTGAATTCGAGGTGGTAGTGGTGTTGCGAGAAGCAAGCTGAAATCTGGGGGCCACAGTTTTCAGTGTATAGACAGACGTATAGTACGTGTGTGTTTGTTTTATTTTACTCATCAATCAGTATACATTATGCATGATGCATGAGAGAGAAAGAGAAAAGCTGCAGAAGAATATCATAGAAATATGCAAATCACGGTTGCCCCATTCTTTTCTTGTCTTGTCACCATCTTAACTCTCTCTCCTTCATTCAAATATATTCTTCTTCTGTAATGTTACTGTGTCAAAGTGAAGAGAGAATGCGTCATGGCGTTCTGGCGTGCAAGGAAGAGATTAGAAGAGAGACAGAGAGAGTTTTCATTCCATCGTTTGTTTGTTTCATTCACGCTCCTCGTTGGTTGGTTGGTGATGACAAAAACACTGTTTCTTCATATGTAAAACTATCTTGTTTCTGCCCTCTTGTTTTTTCTGCGGTTTCCTACCAGCTGACACACAAATACTCTATTCACAATAACAAGTCCTTGTATTGGATTGGATGTGTCAACAAATAATTTGTCGCCACACAAAGTGCAATAAATAAATTCATAAATTCAAACTTTAGATTTCAGGTTTGAACTTAAAATAGAGTATTAGAATGTGACTTGTAACAAAACTAAAACGAGTATTGGTAGGTGACTTTGATTTTATTTATTTTAAATTTATAATAAATACTACATTACAGTAGATCATACTGAAACTCGTTTAATTGTTGACAAATTCGTTTGAAAATGTGGAGAAAGTTTGTCTTACTAATGAGTTCAAATCCATGTGTCAATAAAATTGTAATTTATTTTATATTTTAGTGACGCCTTCTATTTTATTTAATTTTAATTGAAAAAAACAAGTCAATTTTTTTTACGGTTAATTTGTCTAACAATGATGAAATGCTAAAAATTTGGTGCCTTATATCACAAAAAAATAAATAAATATGTTTTAACTAGGTTGAGATTGTTAACCTCTTCTGACCGGCCGAATGTCCAAAGTCAAGACATATCTCAATGCAAGTCCAATCCAAATAATCCAACGTATAATATTTAGCTCACGGGATATTCAAAGAACAATTTTATGATCTCCATCTTTCACTACACTAATCTTGAATTTTGAGCTAGCTTGAGCGTTGGAGTGTTAACTTTTTAGGTCCATCCCTCGCCACCACATTGAAGGTAAGCACTAGTGGTTCGTGATTGTAACACCCCAATTCTACCCAAGCATTTAGGTACAAATATCAGAGTATAAAAATTAAATTCATATAAACAATTAGGGTATTACACTTAAGTAACCACATTACCAAACATAACATACTCGCGAAAGATGCGTAACACAAATAAACAAAGAGGAAAGATTCTCATAAACACTTGACAGTATTCATGTATATATATCGGTAAACAGAATATCCATTATATTCCTCCAAAATACAACGTATGAGAAGGTATCCAAAATACATAATATGAATACATCCAAAGGATCAAATATACATCAAAAGGATCCTATAAGCATCATCTACAAAATAAGTGTTCAATCCCCCCTAGGTGTTACGTATCACGAGCGGACGACACCAAAACGGACGACTATTAAAAGAGCACCTACACTTGCGGATCACCTGCATTACCCACGAGTAGGTAACATTAAAGCAGAAGGGTGAGAATATAATTTATAATGAAAAGCATGATAAATATAGTAATGCCAACAAAGTAATCCAGTAAGTCAACCACAATCAATGTATGAACAGTGCGATAAATGAGTGAGAACATAATGGTAAGACAAATGGTGATGAATGAGACTCGATTATGCATATGCATGTGGTACCCAAATCCGGAGTAAACTCCTCTTTGTCATTATGACAAATACACATTGTCGAGCATTATGCTGGGACTTGATTCCACTCAGGAAAGTACATCGTTGTCGAGCAGTAAGCTACGACAAACCGTCATCGAGCATTTAGCCCCCACTGATGATCTCTTGCCACTCAGGCTAATGTACCATTACCGAGCATTAAGCTCCCACTGGTAACCAATGCCACACGGGCCACCTGTTAACAGCATTCCGCCATTAACGTATTGAAATGTTATGCTTTGCACACAAACGACTCGATTACATAACAACAACAACAACAATAATATAAATCGGTCACATATCCACATCACACCGGTTATATTAATCCACACAGGTACATCACCAAAATTGCCACTCAGGCGTTCAAATTCACACAACACACATATACCGTCAAAACATACTTGATTAGCAAATATCATTTCACAAAATACATTTATGAAAAATCATTCAACCACCAACACACTCCTCTTTATCATAAAGCATACTCAATAAGCTTCATAACGCTTCGAACGACGCGTAGAAACGACCTCCAGTTCAAAAGATAGGACAAAACGAAGTTTGGAAAACAAAATACAGCACGGGCCGCTTAGCGGGTCGCAACGGGTCGCTTAGCGAACATTCCAGTGGCAAAATGCAAAAAAATGCAAGAAGCTCCGCTTAGCGGGACGCTTAGCGGTTTCTGCGAAATTTCCAGAAATATCTTGATCCGCTTAGCGGACCCAGGGCCGCTTAGCGAACTTGCGAAAACCTAGAAAAACCAGTTCTGCAACAGACCTGCTAAACCCAAACCAACCATCTGAAAACCTCATATAAGCTTCCCTACACCTCCTACACAATCCATACATGCCATACATTCATGCTAACAACCAATGATTCATGGTTCATTCACTAAATGTCAATAACCTAATAATTCTTTCATCAACAAGAAAACATGGGGAAATGGAAAGCAAACATGATCAATGAAGGTATCTATCATCATACTACACATACACACCACAAAATCATATTCACAACTTCAAAACTCACAAAATCCATAATCTAACATTGTTGGCTAAAGCATAGAAAATGAACAAGAACAAGAACAAAACTATAAGGATCATACAATCAAGATAAACTAGATTCACCCTCTTACCTTGGTTAGTCTTGATTCTAGCTTGGGTTTGATCTTCTCACAAAATCTCTTCTTCTCTTTCTCTTTGTTTTTCTCCTCTTTCTCTTCTCACTTTTCTCTCTATTTCTTTCTTTCCTTCTTTTTCTGGTTTTTCTTTCTTTCTATTCTCTCTTATCTCTTTTCTTTCTCCCCCTACTTCCTATTCACCCATAAAATATCTAACTAAAATATCTATTTTACGGTCTAAACTTAATTGCTCCGAAAACCCCCAAAACGCAAAGTAACACGTCATATATATTTCTACTACCGAAAACGTAAAAATCATTGATTAAATAATAATCTACTATACCGAACTATTACCGACTGACACGACTCAAAAACGGTAAAATTTAGGAAAATATAGCAAACATCACAATTAAACAGAAAAACACATTTACGGGCGTTACAGTGATCTCTCACCATCCATACACACCAATTATGGTTCTACAACAAAACAGTGGTGTCTGTGGAAAATGAATCCTAATGCCCACGAAATTCAACAAGTAGATCATCCTCGATCTAAATTCAGGTCCCTAATAGAACTGGGAGAAGAAGACAATCAACTAACACATCATGATAAGAAGAATTGTTAGATATTATAATTTATTCCGTTGTATTTGATCATTACCTTTGAGAGCCACGACGTTGCAAAAACTGGCGATGATCAGTCATCGAAGTGCCTCCTCCAAATAGAAAATGATACTAAATTGCGAGGCGAAGATCAAATTTCCCAATAATAATTTAGGAGCGAGAAGACATGTAGAACTTTGAGTGAGGAGTCGCCTATAGTTGCCACAGTTTCCTTCGTTGGCAAAACGCCTAATGAGATAGCTGGTAGATGGTGGACTTCCCTTAACTACTTCCGACCCGGTGGAGTCGAGCACTCAAATCCCCATCAATCAAATTTGAAGTACGTGCGATGGCTGAAATCCATCAAACTTCGATCATTCGATAGCTTGTCTTCATGGAATAATAGATCTCACATCCTCAATAGTAAAGAGCTTATGAGGGAAGATTCCCTCGGGTTTCTCGTAATTTCATACGGGGACACCATATAAGACATCCTCATATGGCCCGTTATATAGCAAGCTAAACGGCCCAAATCGGCCAACTCACTTGGAGATATTATAGCAAGAAAGAAACACCACACTCCATCCATGCTGACCATAAAGAGACGTATTGTAAACATCACTGGTTTCTTCCAGATTCAAAGTGTGTTGAGTTCAGAACCTAATGAGGTCACACGCATTTTCTTCAGAGTCATAACATGTTAGCGGAAGCTACACACTAGACAAAAACCGTTAGAGTAGTAAATTATTCTAAGATATCATGTAATGTTATCATCAAAACATAAGGTTGGATGCAGAACCAAATCATGTTCTTACAGATATTACTATATTGATTTGCCATGGTATTTTGTGCTATAGATGAATAGAACATATTTGCATCTTTTACCCGTCATTTTGATTTTGACAAAGGAGAAGTATATTCTTAAGGGGAGGGTATACACTCTATCTAACTCATAGGGATTGTTATCACTCTAAAATATATTGCTTTGTATCTTTTACCACCTCCCCCGAGAGATGCGTTGTCATCATCAAAAAAGGGGAGAATGTGAGACCTTGTTTTGTAGGTAATAGGTTTTTGTTTTGATGGTGAAAATTGTGAAGAACATCAACAAGATGACAACTATGATCAACACGATGACAACTATGAAGAACAGAATAAGATATTCAGCATATAAAGATGCAACATGATGTCAATTGTAAAAGATCAGAAAAGATAACATTCATCATAGTAAATATGCAATCGATGAATCGGAGGAAAAATCTGAGTGTTGTTGAATACGATATACTGCTGTGTCATTGTGTTGAATCAATTGATGATTGATAGGAACTGAAAACTGAAAACTGAGAATCAAACGAATTCTGGAAAATTATTGGAAAAACTTGAACAATATAGGTGTGGCGGGGGCCACACATAGAGGGGTGGGAGCCCCACTTGGGAAGAAGGAAATGTGGCGGGGCCATAGATGTTAAGGGGTGGGCGCCCCATAAGTTAAGGTGGGCATCCCACTTGACCAACAAGGGTGGGGTGGGCGCCTCACATAAAGGGTGGGGGTCACCATATTTCTTTTATTGCTTCTTTAGTGAGTAATCATGTAACATTTAAATAACATGATTCCCATATGCCTCTTAGTTAAAAATTAACAAAAGTACTATAGTATAATTAGCAGGTCATGTCACAAGTAATTGATACAATAATAGAAACTTGATTAGCAGAGTTTTGAATTTAGCAGAGAATTGATGTATGATTGCAAGTAACAACAGGTTAGAGGATTAATTTGAAATAAAAATATAAGTACTAGATTTACTAGAGATAAACATTGAAACAGTAGTATGTAGCAGAAAATACCAGTAGTGATTTTAGCAGCAAAAAATGTATTGCCATTTAGTATATTTTAGAAGGGACTGTTTCAGGAATATTTTTTGTTGCTGCTATTTTCCTTGTGATATATCATTGATGTTGTGATGATATTATTTTGTTAATAACGCGAAGTTGCAGGAATTAGTGTGACGATGAATTACCATCTAATTGTTGATAATAACAATGATATAGGCGTATGCCTTGCGATGAGATTTGTTGTTGATTATGTGATGTTGCATTCATCGAGTCACATACATTTGCATATTTTGTGACGGCCTGGATTGACAAACTGCAATGAAGGCTTGTGCCTTGTTTGATACCTCTATTAATTGGCAATTTAGCTGAAATTCTGGTGTCATACCCTAAAATTTACCCGATACAATTCCCGTTTTAATTTATTAAGGATGTTAAAATTAAGAGCTGTGAGGTTTAACATATCTATTGTTAAACCTGATCTTTTATAAAATCCTCTTATAGATCGGTTAAAATAAAATGAGGGTGTGGATAGCAAAACTTTTTGAATCCAATTTGTTTTTAGCCCATTTGTCTTATTTTAAGGTTTTAATCAATTAATCATGTTTTTTAGTTGGTTATTTGAATATTATTATTATCCTTTTATATTATTTGCAAAAATTTATGATTTAATCATTTATTTAATATATTATGATTAGTATTCTTTCTCATTATTATTGTTAATTATTATTATTATTAGTATGTTAGTGTTCTTATTAACTAAATAATTAGTTTTGTAAAAAATAGAATAAATGTATATATTTGTTTGAAAAGTCCACGTTATTTTTAAAAAAAAAAAAACTTTCTTTTTAATTAATTTACATCTTTCGAATAATTTTATTGAGCTAGTAATTAATTAATTAACTTAATTTAATTTAGTATTATGTTTGTATTATTCAAATTAGTTTTATTAATCAGAGTTGACCAAAGGTCAACTAGGGTTTCAAAACCCTGTTCATCGTCATCTTCAGCTAGCAGCGGCGCCGCCCCACCACCATCCACAACAAAACCCTAAACACTCGGTCCAAGCCCAGAAATCAGAATCAATCTTCAACCTAATCTAATCAAATCTTCAACAGAAAAAGGAATCAAATGATAACTTAATGAGAAATTAGATTTTTATTATCAATCAAATATTACAATCAATCTCAATATTATGAATCAAATCAACAAGAATACAAATCGAATCTATTTGTTCCTAAATTGAATCAAAGCCCTAACACTATAAAAACTAAAAGAAAAAAAACAGAAGGGGGGATTTGTTACTGGAAAGAAAGCACTTTGCGCGCGCCGCGAGTACGAATGTTCTTCCTCTTCGTTACCTGCGAAACACACACACAGAGGAGAAGATTAGAGGGAGGGAGCGTACACGTTCCTGAAATTCAAGAACAAAAGGTAATCGAATCGAACTTAGCTTAGGTTTTTTTTGTTTGATCGCGTGTCTGTAAGTCGTTTATGTTTGAATCTGGATTTGATTACGGTTTAGATTCATAGGCTAGGGGTTAGGGTTCGTGTTCTTTGGGGTTTTTGGGCTTGGTTGCGTTGAAGGTTTGAAGGTTCCGGTTGAATATCAACCGGAAACCTGGGTTCATGCGGTGGTTTCTGGGATTTGTGGTGGTTGGGTGGTGGTCTTCAAGGTGTTCTACGGTGAATTTCTGGGTTTGTAAGGAGGAGAGGGATGAGAGCGAAAGAGAGAGGGGAGGTTTAGAGAGAGAAAAAAAATGGAAAAATGAGAGTCGGAATGAGGGACAACCAGATATCACGTCCCAGACACACCCGGATGAACGCCGTGTGGCCTCTCTATGGCCACTTGGCAGGCGTTGAGACGGTAATCTCATGCCGCATCCATTCCATGCTCCTTCGATCAAAAGGGCATGCACGCCATCCGATTAGAACGAATGGTCTAGATCCTGCATGCGTACCCTAACAACATACACCTTCACCACACACAGTCCAGACGGACCAAATCCTAGTGGGCTCAGCCCTTTGTTACTTACACACCCCTTAAATTGCTCCCAAACACAAAATGCACCCCCTATACAAAACTAAAAAATAAAACTTAATTAATTAATTTTGTGAAATTTTAATTGTTTAATTGTTTGTTTTCTTTTGATGATCTAATCTAATTTTCTCCCCGAACCGACTATACCTATTAGTCGCAGTAGGCGAGAAATAATTTTGATCAATTTAATTTATTTGTTAATATAAATTTAATTAATTCTGATTTAATTCTCTCCTCGACCCGACTAAATCTATTAGTCGCAATGACGAGAGATAAAATAATAAAACCCACAACTTGATTACAAATTTTAAAATACATTTAATTTGCTGCCCGCATGATCGAATATATCGGTCAGAGTAACCAGCGATACCCCACAATCCGTTAACTATAATGATCAAATCTATTGATCATCGCATCTAACGGTGACATATCAAATCAGGGTTGTACGCCAAACTTCAAACCACTTTCATCTTCAAATCAAATTCAAAACTACGATAGGCCACTCAAAAAGCCTTTAAAACAATTTCAAACCATATCAAATTCTAATTCTAATTCTAAGGCGTACAATCCTGTGCCCGAACTACGTTGACTCTGATTCTCCCTAAGGAGATACGTAGGCACTTGGATAACCAAGGCGAGTCCCCTTCCTCAAAATTCTAATCAGGTTCAAATCTTGCCATTCACCCTATATAACTTTTTGTCACCTTTCTTTATGTTAGCCATAAAACTTGACCATTAGATTCAAAGCCATAGGAAATGGTTGAGGGTGCCTAACACCTTCCCTCGACCTGATTATAATAATCTTACCCCGATCTCTTAGCTGCGTAGGGTTTCCTATTCGCCCTAGTAGAATAGGTGGCGACTCTAGAATCATATTTTTAGGGCAGGTTGCTACAGCTGGCGACTCTGCTGGGGATAACTAAAAAATGGTGAATTATTATGCTCCTATAGGTTTTGGCAGGGTTTAGGTTTTTGGCAAATTTTTAGGATTTGGCTAATTTGCCAAAATTAGGGTTTCTGATTAGGGTTTATGGTTTTTAATAAATATTTAAATTTTATTTATTTACTGATTTATTTATTTATTTTCAATTTTATTTATTCATAGCAATTCATTTATTTATTGCAATTTAATTAAATATTTCTTTATTTAAATATTTGTTATTTTATTGCATCTTTTGGGATATATAAATTGTTGTTAAACCTAAGCGTGGGGATTATCCTTAAGACCAGAGGAGACTTGAATCGCCTACGAGTCTTATGGATAATCCCACCCAGAGTGGGTTGAATATCCGGAAATGTCTGATACGAAGCTCGACTTTGTTGAGGGCAGGACTTGGTATTTGGCTAATCTCTCTAGGAACCTACCTGTCATACCCTAAAATTTGTCCATCATATTCATCCATATTTCAGTCCATCTGACTTTCAGATGCTCAAAGATACTCAAGAAGGAAGCTTACAGTCTCTCTTCTAAACAACAGCCCCTAAAACTAGGGTTTTGTTTCTTTCCAAGAAAAATCAACTTCTGATACCTCAAGTGGACTTCATGGTCTCTCATATGCCTCATAGTATCCTCAGGCCAAGTTTCAAGCCCTGATTCAAAAGATTACTCAATCAACTGCTCAAACGATCAATAATCGACTAGTTGACCTAAAAGTCAAACTATGGTCAAAGTACAGTCAAAACTCCTGATTTTTTGTCAACATCAACATTTTAATGTTATATTCATCATTTTATCAAGGATTGATCATGATTCATTAAGAAAAGCTCCAGAATCATCAAGAACCTGAGTTTCTAAATTAGGGTTTTTAAGGAAAAGTGAACTGAACTTTGACCGGTCATAACTCCCACATGGAACATCAGAAATTTCCCATCCAAATCTCAATTTGAAGGAAATTGAATTCTCTACAATTTTGTATCTCACATGCCAAAGCCAAAAATGCTTCATTTGAGAGGTATGAGCCAAAACATTACAGGTCCTTCTAAAGATCGCAAAAAAGTCGTTTTTTCTCAAAGCTCACAACCTGAACATGGTAGACTCAATTGAGATGAAACCAAAATGAGCTTTTAGAGGACTATTTAAGCTTTCTAAACAGTCCTAGAATACCTTCATACAATAAAAATGGAGAGATTTATGGCTTGCACAAGTTGGTCGATTTTTTAGAATTGTATGAAGCCCTAATGGATGTATTTCATATTTTTGAGTAATGGGCCTATGACATTACACTTCCCACGTGATTTTGAGATTTGAAAAGGCCCATTTATCATATATTTTTTATTTCATGATTTTATATTATTTATTTTTGATTTTATTCATTAAAAGTCAAAATAAAATCTTGTTTGAATGAAATAAAATTATATGGTTTATCCCTCAATATTTAATCAATCCAATATCAATCATGTGAATGAAAGAAACATATGAGAAGATTGGAAAACAAAATAAACCAAAATTAGAAATATTTTTATCATATTTTATCAAATTTTCCAAATCACTCAATGGTATAAATCCAAGCCCAAATATTTGACCTAAAACATTCATTATAAAGGTGCAAGTAAAGTCAAATGGAGGGGGACGAAAAAATAGAGGAGAGGCTTAGGGTTCAAGGGCTTCAAAGTATAAAGAAATTTAGGGCACAAGGATTCTTCTTCCACGACCAATATCAACGGGTACCAAGCACTGCATCGTTTTACTGAGGTCATTTAACACCATGCCCAATCGTTCTTGAGGATTAAAAACGCCCAGAACCATCACCTGTTACAATAACGGTTTGCACTCACTTTCATGGCCTTGAATCTTCCTATATACGCATTATAAATAATTATTGCTTGCATATAATTCATAATATACACCATTAGGACAGGTTTGATGCGTGAGTCGCGAGTTTTGGTGCAGGAAACCATAGCTGCCATGGATGAAGCTTCAAGCTTCCATCTATGCGTATTGGAATTTTCAGGAATTTTTAAGTCCAAAGGAGAGTTCCATAAGGTTCGCAAGAGGCAAAATAAGGGATCTGGGCGCGATTTAACGCTTACTAACGTGTTTTTATGAGTTTGATTTTTCTAGAATTTTGCTATGAAATTTATGCAGCCAAACCGCAGCTAAACGGAAGCAGAAACGCAGCAAAAGTTTGGGATAGATGATGAATAGGAACCAAGACCGTTTGACCGTACGCGTAAGGTCATGAGTGGTGGGTCAACAAACTTTAGTCTGCAGTCGCCTCTGATTGGCCAAAACGAGAGCACTAGGGGCCCACGCGCGTTTCCAGTTTGAACCTCCAATAAAGCTATGTTTTATATTTGTTGATTTTTGTGCATTATGTTATCAGTCTATGATATTGGCATAGTTGGCAGAGACACGCTGTTGGTAATCAAAGATACTTGGGTTCGAACCCCAGGTCGTGCGTGTTGTTTATTTTGTTTTTTATATAACTTGTTTGTTGTGTTATTGCAGAGCCAGCGCTTCCCTCCTTTCATACGCCCACCATGCACCTTCCCCGTCAGCCGTTGGATCTCCTTGACATCCAGATCTGAAGGCCCAGCGTGAATCTCTACCATACACCTTCAGGAAATCAACATAGCAAATTCCCAGGCCCAGGTTTTTATTTTAGGGTTAATAGTCATTTGCCCCCCTGCAATAGTAGCGATATTCGGTTTACCCCCCTTTTAAAAAAAAATTGTTTTACCCCCTATAATATTAAAATTGTAAGTCTTTTGCCCCCTAAGAGGGAAAATTACCCCCCTGTAAAATATATTTTTTTGATTTTACTCCCTGGTTTTTACACGTTTAGGGGGGTACCCAAATATTACAGGGGGTAAAACAAACTTTTTTTTTAAAAGGGGGGTAAACCGAATATCGCTACTATTGCAGGGGGGCAAATGACTACTAACCCTTTATTTTATTTTATTATATAACTTGTGTTAATCTTTTTGTTTTAATAAAACCAATTACTTTTTTTAATAAAACCAATTACCTTTTTTTAATAAAACCAAAACTTTTTTTATTTTATTATGAAAACAATAATTTAATTTTTTAGGTTTTTGATACAATTTTTTATATTTAGGGTTTAATTAGTAATAATTTTTTTTATTTAATTAAACTAGGATTTTAGGCTAATTTGTTTTTTAGGTTTTCAAACCTGATTTATTCTAGGCTAACTATTTTAATTTTTAGGTTTATAATATTTAATCTATTTTTATTTTTAGGGCTTATTAAAACTAACTATAATAATAATTTTAGATTTCGTCTAAGATTTAAGGTTTATCACCATGAACACCTCACTCGCCTACAAACCTTGAATTTCTAAAAATGCGTCATTTCTCTTCTCATCCCTTATTCTGTGATTGTCGAATGCCTTTTGTTTAATGTTCTTTTGCCTTTTATTTAATTCTGCCTTCATTTTAATTTTCCTTTTTAATTAAGCCATTTACCTATTTATTTATTTAATTTCTGTTATTTAAATATTAGAAGGTGTATAGGTTGCACATTTTTTTGGATGTAATAGTAATTAAGGTTTTTTTTCCGCATTCCCCGGTTTTGGTTGTGTATCCCCTAATCCCGAAGCTTTGTAATAGCGTAGGATTTAATTTCCGCAATTTATTTTCTGTCAATATATTAACTGCGTGGTTAGTAAATAGGGAGTGGCAAGATAATCAATCAATCGATAGCTCACTTAACTCAAGATAAATACTCGAATCTAACTCACGTGATTGCTACACACACCCACCTCTAGGGTAACGCCTCTTGTTGCCTGTCGCCTTCTTGATCAAATAGTCAAGTCCCTCGGATGTAGGGATATCTTAGCACCTGTTGCCTTCGATTCAAAAATCACCACGTCCCTCCGATAAAAGATCATAGTCCCTTCGAGTTGCCTACGATAAATATGATCTCGTCCCTCGATTAAATGGTGATAGTCCCTTCGAATGCTAAGGTATCCTTACTGTTGCCTAAAATGACTATTATATCCTTCCCTTAGACTACCTACCCTCTTTATGGTAGGGACAATCTTGTGGCGAACGATACCTCTCGATGACCCTTCGATGACCCGTACATCCAATTGAAAGACTTCCTGCCCTCTCATGGTATGGATAGATCCTTTCGCCCGAAAGACTTAAAGAACAAGAAAGACAACTTAGGGTAGGTAGTTCTCAATTGCTTGCTCAATTCAAACAAATCCAAAATACTTTTCACACCTCCTTTCAAAACTATTCAAAACAAGGCTACGCTTATTTACAAGCTAAAGTCCTTAACAAAATCTTTTCTTATTCACACACGACACTTCAAACATTTCAAACAATTCAAAAGTGAGCTAAGCAATTAAGAGCCCATGGGTAACCATGGATGCAAAGGGTGCCTTACACCTTCCCTTTGTATAACTTACCCCCCGAACTCAAAATCTTTCAAAGGTCTTTCCTGTTCTTTTTGCCTTTCCAATTGGATAAAATAAAAGTCGGTGGCGACTCTTGCTTACCGCGACATTTTCTTTAAAAGTCAGTTCACCGTATTACAGAACTGGCGACTCTGCTGGGGATGCTTTCGAATAAAAGAGGGGTTACCTTAAAGTTTAGGATCACTTTAATAATTGTTTGTTTGCTTGCTTTATTTTTCAAGGTTGTTTTGGGTATTGAATGGAAGATGAGTCCTATACCCGGATTCGAGTGCACCTTAAGATAGGAGTGGCATAGTCATGGCGACCTCCTTCATGTTTGTGGAGGATTGGTCAATATGAGAGTTCACGCTTAAGTTAGGCCTCTATGGGTGTTTGCATGCTTCTCTTGTATGAGGGAGGTTCGTGCGGATGTCTGTGGGTGAGTCGGAGCTTAAGGACCTTTAGTTACCTTTAACCCATCTTGACTTTTAGGAACGTAGTGGGGGGACTACTCTTGATGTATGTTGAGAGCATAGTCGCTATCCGATACTGCAACTCAGATAGGTTCTTTCTCAAAGTATCATTGCATGGTATGTATGTATCGTGTTCGAGGGTGCTTTAGGAGGGCTGACAATTCTGGGTAACTTGGTAGAACCCGTTGCTGATATCATCTTTATCCTTAGAAATACCTTTGGGGGAGGGTACCTCACATGATCTAAACTCCATGCAAGCCTTTCGACCTAAGGACACTTGTGTGACTTGCTTGTGTTTGTTATCTAACCCTCCGATTTCCTTACAGGTTTTGCTTGTAGGACATTTCGTCCTTATTACCTTATGCTTTACTTAATGCATTACATGTGCATGACATCATGACATCATAAGCATAACATGATTTAACTAACCCTTTCAAGGATCCTAGGAATTTAGGGCGCACAATTTCAGGTGCCCTTATCAAGGACTAAATTCCTATCAAGGGGCAAGAGGATTTATTTTCCTCTGGCCATTCGTCTTCCAATTCAAAGACATAGTACCTATCAAGGGGCAAGAGAATTTATTTTCCTCTGGTCGTATGCCTTCCAGTTCAAGGACACGATACCTATCAAGGGGCAAGAGGATTTATTTTTCTCTAGCCATATGCTTTCAAATTCAAAAGTACAAGTATCTCGAATCAGAGGCTATGACCCACTGGATATGGTAAGCTTGATTCTCAAAGAAAGACATTCAAAGACAAAAGTCAAAATTCTTCAGACAAAGACGCGACCAAACCATTTTCTAATGTTGCTAACTAAATTCCTAAAGATCCTTGAAGAGATTGCATTTGCATTCATAACATCACACAAAACTAAATTTTCCTTTCAGGTCGACCAACTGGTCAAAAAAATACCATCAACAAATCAATTCTTATCAGATACACATTCCGGAAGCTCGAACCCCGGATACTCTGAATCTCTACACCAGTCCCACAACAACGACGCAAGCCAGATGCACCTAAGCGTCAATTCACAAAGATCAATATGTCACTGGCTCAGGCATTACAATATCTAATGAAAGCAAACTTGATTACTGTAAAAGATCCTCCCGTGAATCCCAACACTTCCTCTCCTCGCTATAATCCCAACGCGAGGTGTGCGTATCATTCCAATAGTCCTGGACATGACACCGACAATTGTTGGACATTAAGGAACAAGATTCAAGACATGATCGATGCTGGTGAAATTGAATTCAACCATCCCAAGACTCCTGTAGTGATCACTGCTCCCATGCCTAGTCACGAAAAGATTGATTAATGTCTAGAAGGATGAACTTTTTAGATCATTAGATCTACTTTCATTTGCAAGTTTCTTTTCTGTTTGGTTAAACATTCAGCTTATGATAGACATTATCTGTTTTAATAATCATCATCAGTGCATTGCATATGTTTGTCTTGAATAAATTATTTCGCTATCACTCATTTTAAATTATGTCTTTACTTTGCATATGTTTCGTGATACTCAACTCCTGCAAAGCCGTAAGCCTTTTGAGGGAGGATGACGAAAATGATACCACAACCTCATACAGTATGCTTTTGAACGGACTATGCTGACGATGTACATGCATTGTTTCAATTCCTAAACAGTGGAGATATAAGGATGTTAATCCCTCGTCAACCCCTTTGAGCCTAAGAAGTAGAAGTTTCTTTCTTGTACTAATTAAAACCCTTGATCATAACCTGGGGCAGGGTAGTTCTCAGTTAATTTGGCTGTGCATTCTATTTTAAGAGAACCATTCGGTACACCTTTCAACAAAGGTTTCAATCACAAGCGTTCATCCGCACACATCAAAGAAGTGTTGGAGATGTCAATCAAAAGCCAATGACGGTTCATCAATCATTAAGCAAGGCAGTCAACATCTTTCAAAAAAAATGAAAAAACATATATACAAAGAAAAGCCTGCTAAGTCAAAAATCAAAAAGAAGACTTAGGCAAAAAATCAAGGCATCCCGCTGCCTGTAAGCTCAAAATAGACAGTTCACGCAAAAGATAGGGATATCAAAAAGATGAAAAAAGAGAAGTCAATAAATTCCTGAACAACACAATGTTGTGACTACCAAAAGGAAGAAGTGACTGCCATCTCAAAAGTTCTCTTTGCTTGTGAACCATCATCATTATCAAAGGTGCAAATTCAAAAGTCTCTTGGAACCTGAATGCATAAGCTGAATTAACTGAGCTTAGGACTGAAGATCATCACGAAGAGGGGTGGGTACAATCAAATTTTGAGCCTTTATCCTTTGTTTCTTAAATCGTGAACCAAGCCACGTTACAACCCTTGAAAGTCCTAATTGAAGCATGGTTAGTTCGAAAGCATACTGTCACAAAAAGTATCCCGACTCCTTAAGGTTTACTACAAATGTTAAGTTGATATCCTGTTTTTTACAAACATCATGTTTTTATAAATATCATGATTTTACATCTCTTGCTTTAATGTTTTTTCAAAAACTTAAGACAAACGTATGCATTGCATCTCATGAATTCATTATTAAACATATTTTGCTACATAATTTCAAATGTTAGCATCAGAAAGAACTTGCGCAGGGTACAACTAATGAATGGAAGTTATCCCGACAGACAAGATTACTCCGAGAAGCAATGTCTCCTACGTATACAAGGGGCATGGCACGCTTTGCCCAAATCAATCTGGGGCAATCAAGTCAAGATTCGAAGAATCTCTCAAGGGCGCCAAAACAATCAGGGGCATACATCCAAATAGATCTGAAGCTACTTCCCAACCAACATGGGATATTGTCTTTGGCCTATGATTACTAGGGGCATGTCGCCCATAGTGCACGTCTCATAAAGTCCTCGCGAGACGAATCTTTTCAAAGTCTCTACTTGCAGGGGAAAATCTATGCAAGTCCAGTTGGACATCTTGATCAATACTCAGCGGTGTGTCCTAATCAAATCCAGGAATGGTAGTTACTATAATACTGAGGGCAATGTTCAAGGCATCCATGCCTTCCCACAGCTCCGATTTCACAAGATCATATCCCCACAGAGCAATTCTCAAGAAGGTATCTTCAAACATACTCGTCCCGACAAAGACATGACTCCCCAACAGAGTTTACACCTTCAACGCTACCAGTTCTCCAACACTTTGCTCTTCTCTAACATGGTGTATTAATATCTCTAATCCCCAATCAGGGTACATCAAGTTACTGATCATCCCCAAGCAAAAATCATAAATCCCCAGCTGAGCATCCTCAAGATAGGATCAAACATCAAAATTACAATGACATGGAGATCCACCTTCTCAATCAAGATGTGTCAAATAGCATAAATCATAGTCATACGTCATAAATCATAAACATATTCATACATCGCATACATTTCATACAAAGTTTCTCATTTATTCTAAGGGACTCATTACACCATACATCATATAATTGCATACATGTTCATACATAATACATAATGCATCGCGGCAAATGCGTACATAACATGCAAGGCTCTCATTTATTTTGAGAGTCCCGTCACATAAACGCATTACATGCATCATGACATGGCATAAAAAAACTAACTTTGCCTTTTTCAGGTTACTGCTGCAGTCAAATAAACAACTTCAAAACCTTTCAGATCTAAGTCGATACCTTGGACAGTTCCTTAATGATCTACCTTCAGATCTAAGTCGATACCTTGGACGGTTCCTTAATGATCTACCTTTGGATCTAAGTCGATACCTTGGACGGTTCCTTAATGATCTACCCTTGGATCTAAGTCGATACCTTGGACGGTTCCTTAATGATCTACCTTTGGATCTAAGTCGATACCTTGGACGGTTCCTTAATGATCTACCTTTGGATCTAAGTCGATACCTTGGACGGTTCCTTAATGATCTACCTTTGGATCTAAGTCGATACCTTGGACGGTTCCTTAATGATCTACCTTCGGATCTAAGTCGATACCTTGGACGGTTCCTTAATGATCTACCTTTGGATCTAATTCGATACCTTGGACGGTTCCTTAATGATCTACCTTTGGATCTAAGTTGATACCTTGGACGGTTCCTTAATGATCTACCTTTGGATCTAAGTCGATACCTTGGACGGTTCCTTAATGATCTACTTTTGGATCTAAGTCGATACCTTGGACAGTTCCTTAATGATCTACCTTCGGATTTAAGTCGATACCTTGGACGGTTCCTTAATGATCTACCTTTGGATCTAAGTCGATACCTTGGACGGTTCCTTAATGATCTACCTTCGGATTTAAGTCGATACCTCAGACAGTTCCTTAAATGATTGACCTTCAGATTTAAAGTCGATACCTCAGATGGTTCCTTAAACAATCTACCTTCAGATTTAAGTCGATACCTCAGATGGTTCCTTAAACAATCCACTTTTCAAAATCTAAAGCGGAAACCTCGGACGGTTCCGTAATGATTAACATTTAAGCGGACACCTCAGACGGTTCCATAACGATCAACTTTCAAAATCTAAAAGCGGTAACCTCGGACGGTTCCGTAACGGTCAACACTCTAAGATCTAATTCATTTACTACGAACGGTGGTGACACGATCATTCTCAAAGATCTAATTCAGTTACTACGAATGGTGCTGACACGATCAACTCTAAGAGATCTAATTCTACCATCACGAATGGTGTAGACACGATCATCTTTCCAAGATCTAATTCAGGTATTACGAACGGTACTGACACGATCAAAGAAATAGACAGACTTAACCATGACACTCAATTCAGAAAAGACCGCGACAATGGAGTCACGACAACTGAGTCACGATAATGGAATCACGACAACTGAGTCACGATAATGGAATCACGACAATTGAGTCACAATAATAGAATCACGACAATAGAGTCACATATCTATTCCCGATATTCAATTCAAAAACATTCATGACAATAGAGTCACAACAATCAATTCACTCACATGATCCTGAAGCTCTTGGCAATCTAGCCAACAACTTAATTCTGACACCACAGATTTAGTCTAACGTATGACTCATCCTAAAGACATCCTTCAAATACGATCTAACGTACGACGTATTCTAACTCTCAACTCTATCAAGCTGGATGGCATCTTCAAGCCCATCTAAATCAAGTATCTCAACACCTGGACGGCATCTTCAAGCCCATCTCCGACAAAAATCCCTACTTCAGCAAGGGCAAATTCCTGGGTATTCTAGTGTTCAATCCACTTCTACCTTCAGACTTCGACTGGCACACAAACCACTCTACATCTTCAGATATAAGAAGATTGAACAGGGGCAGCTGTCATACCCCAAAATTTGCCCATCATATTCATCCATATTTCAGTCCATCTGACTTTCAGATGCTCAAAGATACTCAAGAAGGAAGCTTACAGTCTCTCTTCTAAACAACAGCCCCTAAAACTAGGGTTTTGTTTCTTTCCAAGAAAAATCAACTTCTGATACCTCAAGTTGACTTCATGGTCTCTCATATGCCTCATAGTATCCTCAGGCCAAGTTTCAAGCCCTGATTCAAAAGATTACTCAATCAACTGCTCAAACGATCAATAATCGACTGGTTGACCTAAAAGTCAAACTATGGTCAAAGTACAGTCAAAACTCCTGATTTTTTGTCAACATCAACATTTTAATGTTAGATTCATCATTTTATCAAGGATTGATCATGATTCATTAAGAAAAGCTCCAGAATCATCAAGAACCTGAGTTTCTAAATTAGGGTTTTTAAGGAAAAGTCAACTGAACTTTGACCGGTCATAACTCCCACATGGAACATCATAAATTTCCCATCCAAAGCTCAATTTGAAGGAAATTGAATTCCCTACAATTTTGTCTCTCACATGCCAAAGCCAAAAATGCTTCATTTGAGAGATATGAGCCAAAACATTACAGGTCCTTCTAAAGATCGCAAAAAAGTCGTTTTTTCTCAAAGCTCACAACCTGAACATGGTAGACTCAAATGAGATGAAACCAAAATGAGCTTTTAGAGGACTATTTAAGCTTTCTAAACAGTCCTAGAATACCTTCATACAATAAAAATGGAGAGATATATGGCTTGCACAAGTTGGTCGATTTTTGAGAATTGTATGAAGCCCTAATGGATGTATTTCATATTTTTGAGTAATGGGTGTCGCGCCCTCGGTTTTTTGCCATACCTCTCATGGAGAGATACGCGAACTGACTCTTTTTTGTTCTGCTTTTGTATTTTTGAAAATCAGAGAGTCGCCACCGACCTTTTATTTTATCCAATTAAGGAAAGGTTTATAAAAGAAACAGAAAAAAGACCTTTAAGAAATTCTGGGTAAGGGGGTAGGTTATACAAAGGGAAGGTGTTAGCACCCTTTGTATCCATGGTTATCCATGGGCTCTTTAATTTGCTTAGCTCACTTGTTTTCAATTACTTTTCTATTGCCTTGAAATGCTCGTATGTGGTTTCAAATACCTTTGTAAATTGACTTTGTAATGATCCTTGTGCGGATGTATACAAAGTGTTTTTATCTTTCAAAAGATGTTTTGAAAAAAAGAACGTTAACTTCGTAATGATCCTTGTTTGGATATATACAAAGTATTGTCTTTTTTGAAAGTTTTGTTTTGAAAAACAATGATATATGAGAGATTTGTTTGTTTTGATTTGAGCAAGCAAATTAGGAGGTCTACCCTGAGTTATAAGGTCTTTATCCTATTTCCTTTAAAAATCTATCCTTTCAACGGATATAAACAAAAGTTCGATTTTGTACTCGAAACAGTAGAATTTGATTTTGATTGATTTTGAAAAGAATGAGAAAAGGGATTACCTTAAGAGGTGCAAGTGTGACTGTGTTTAGGTTCAGATATTTTATCTTTGAAGTTTAGTGATCTAACGGTTCAATTTTATCTTTGACATACACGCAGTTTATATGTGCTGGAATTTAAAATGCGGAAAGTAAATCTACGCTATTACATCGATTGTGCAGGAAATGTAAACTACACTATTTACATGGATTTGACAACCTATACATTTATCTAGGAATTTAAATTGCAAGAAAATAAAAGAAGTATTTTTGGATTTTTTGATGATTGATTTTAATTAGAATTAATGCATGATTAATTTAATTAAAATGAGGAAAAGATGGAAATAAAATTTAAACCTAAAAATTAAGTTTAAAATATGTTCAAAATGCTTGTTAATTAATTTTAAAACAAAACTAATTTTTTTGGAATTTTTTGAAATTGATTTTGAAATCATTAAGTTAATTAATACATAATTATACAAATAATTATACAAATAATTATACAAATAATTAAAATTAAAGAGAACATTATCCTAAATATGTACAAAATTAGTTTATAATATATAAACAATATTTAATATAAAGAACAAATTTTTTATAATTTTTTTTATTGGTTAAAATAATTAAAAGGTAAATATATGCATATTATCTAATTAATTATACAAAATATTTAAATTATGAAGAAAAATAAAATATTTTTATATCAGAAAATAAAATATTATTTTAGAAGCCTAAAAATATTTTTTGTGTATTTTTTGGATATTTAAAACTATTTTTAATTAATTTTATGAAGAAAATAAAAATAAAATAGAAAATATAAAGATGATAATCAGACGTGGTAATTAAATAAAGTCCATGGTATGGGGATTCATTCTGATGCGTTAGATTGATGAGTGGACGGATCTGATGGTCACCAGCATGAGGGACCATACCACGTGACGTACCTGCAAAACACTGAATCCAAGGTTAGTTTAAAAACACGCGCGCGCCCTCCAGCCAATCAGAGGACGCCACGCATCATCTTCTTCCTCAGGATGGGGCTTTTACACCTTTCATTTGCAGGTGGTGTAAAAACTCTAACCTTTTACACCTGTTGGAAATAGCGAATACAAGCAAACAACAATATAAATTTGGCGCGATGCCATCATTTAGTTCGTCTTGTTCACGCGAGTTTAATGGTACTATTTAGAGCTTGTAATTTTGCATGAATTGTAAAGCCCTAAATTTGAAAGTAAGAACCCTAAAATGGTGGTTCCTCGTATAGGTGTTCAAACTTCAATTAAGTTTCCAGAAATGATTAGGACCTCAAACTAAACTTAAATATGAGTCTACATCTTGTTAAATATGCATGTATTATGAGATTTTGGTGAGTTTTATTTCGAGCAAACCGTGAGGTCTTGTGGTCGTATCTGGATGTTCCAAGGCTTGCAACTGATCTGGTTATGTTCAATGATACTTGAGGATTGTGTTTAAGTGTTTAGTTTGAATTGAAACAAGCTAGAATGTAAAATTTGAATTTTAAATTTCCTTAAAAAAAACAAGTTGATACAAGTATGTTACAAGCTATGCTTAGGTTCTGAACTTGTCTCTCTTTGATTACTGAAGTGTTATAGCTCTTATATAAGCATTGAAGTGCTTAAGAACTAAGCTAGAAAGCATTAAGTGCTTTTGTTGAATTCTTGACTTTTTCAACACATGTGGCTTTGCATTTAAGCTACCATGGCTTGACTTTCCACTCTCCTTCTGCTGTACTTGGCTTGGGGCAGAGTTTTTGATTGATTCCTTGATGAGTCATGCTTAGAAATTAAGCTATGCATTATCCTTCCATTTTCCATTTTCAATTTAATTTTAAATGGGATAAAATTAAACCAAAAATGAATAAAAATGATGTGGGCTTTGTCTTGGTCTTGGGAGGCCCATTATATCATGTTAAACATGTTTGAACTATGAAAACTTGGCCCCATTTGGAAAAAATACATTTTTGATCAATGTTGGTTTCATGCATTTTCCCAAAATTTAGCCAATTTCAACAAGGTGTAAATCCCTCAATTTTTGTCATATGAAGGAGATCTTGCACTTTTTGAAAACCTCAAAGAGTCCTCTAACCAATGTCTTTGGTCTCATGTCAAAATGATTTTTGATGCTCCTTGTGTGTCCTTTTGAAAAAAGTGTCTTTTTGTTGACTTTGAAAATGACCTGTAATGTCTTGATTCATATTTTTCAAATGGTGAATCAAATGGCCATGGGACCAATTGCATTTGAAAGATAATTGAATTTCCTTCAAAATAAGCTTTGGTTTGAATTTTTTGGATGAAGGATGAGAGAGTTATGACCAGTCAAAGTTCAGTTGACATTTTAGGAGAAAACCCTAATTTTGAATCTTAGGGTTTTGTTGATTTTTGATCTTTCCTTGATGAATTATGATCATCCAATGATAAAATGATGAATCCTTTGACAAAATATGGATGTTGACAAAAAATTTCATTTTTGACTGTCTGTTGACTTTTTTGGTCCAACGGGTCGTCTGTTGACTGTTTGAGCTGCTGACTGTGCGTCTGAGTGAATTGAAGTTTGAAAATTTGTATGGTGGTACTTTGAGATATATGGAGGTCCATGAAATCCATTTGAGGTCTCAAAAACTTGTTTCTCCTGAAAAAAACAATAAACCCTAATTAGGGACTGTTTGTGTAGGAGACAGTTAAGCGTACCTGATTTTTGTGCAGTGCTGAGTCTCTGCTAATCATGTGATATTCAGAAGACTTCTAGAACAAAAATCTTGGAATTTTGAATTGTAAAAGTTTGATTTGATTGATGGTACAAAACACGGAGAATTGCACTGTCAGCGGTTTGACTGCCAACTGACTGTTCAGGCATTAATGAAGCAGTTAGAGTGAAAAATCAACAGTCAAAGTTAATTTTCTTTTTGTTGTTTTTGTTTTATGTGAAAGATGAAAGTTTATTTACATGACTTGTTAAAAAACACAGACATAATAAATAACTAAT
The DNA here is from genome assembly GCF_029867415.1 of Vicia villosa. NCBI lineage: Eukaryota > Viridiplantae > Streptophyta > Magnoliopsida > Fabales > Fabaceae > Vicia > Vicia villosa. Next base: position 48,457,885 of record NC_081181.1, on the reverse strand, counting down.
ATTTACTGTACGTGAGCAAAATTACCGATAACCCTGAAAATCATTTAATGCACAGAAAAATAAATATTTAACTGGCAGAAAACACACAAAATATTATCTGAATAATTAAGCAACAGTATGACAAATAGTACAACATTTAATACTGACAGTACAAACATTACATACTATAATGAACGGTACGACGAGTAAACGGTACATTTAAGAAAATAAGAGATACGGCAAACTTTAAGAATGACGATTAATAACCCATGCTATGACCAACAGAAAATAGATGATCGGGAGTGTAACCATCGCAGGTCCACATTTTTCAGGACTATGCAGACAGAAGAAGGACAGGATCACCGTAGCAATGGTGATGACCATAAGAAAACATGTTTCCATCCGCTTCGCCATTTTGCCGGGGAAGAAGAGAGAATGGATATGAAGTAGAAATTTGAGAGATGAGTTAGAATTTGATGTGAGATTTTATGAAAAAAATGAGAGGTATTTATAGAATGAAAAGAAGGATAGAGACGTTGGGGAATGAAGTGATTCCGTACAAAAGGAAGATTTGAGTGGAAGTAAGATTTGAAAGAAAGTGTATGATAGTCTTGGAAAAAGAGAGATGTGTAGAATAAAGTTAAGATTTGATTTTTGAAAAAGAGATTTGAAAAGAGATTTTGAAAATAATGGAATATAGTACAAAAGTTAGTGGGAAACAAAAAAATTAGTAATAATTTACTTGTTACCAGTACAGTTTGAATCCCGGACCCTGCGCCTGCAAAAGATTTAACTCTGTACCAATTGCGTCAGTACTATTTATCTGTAAATAAATATCAAATAAATAGCGTGTGTGAAGTAATAAACAGTAACTGGCGTTTGCGTAAGAATAAATTCAACAGCGAGCCAAAATACCGTATAAGAAAAATTCTAAAAACCAAGTATTCATAAATCAGGATATGAAAATCCAAGATTATATGAAACTCTTAATTTTTAGATTGAAGTTTTCTTGAAAAAAAGATGCGGGCAAATTTTGGGGTATAACAGTTGCCCCTATTCAATATTCTTAAACCTGAAGAGATTGTTTGAAATCTGAAGGTAGAAGATGATTGAATATTTTAGATGCCCTGAAAATTTGCACTTACCTCCAACGGGAGTGATGCTGGAAGTTTGTCTTTGAACGTTGTCTGAGAAATGTTGTTAGAAGATTGAATCATTACCTGAGATGGGCTTTCCAGATGCCATCTGGCAAATGTATTTGATGGTATGTTCACCAGAATGAATCCATTGATTATATCTTGATGAAGGATTTGAAAACCTCTGCGTTGACTGTTCCGGAACCGTCCAAGGTTACCGCTTTAAGTCTAAGAGGATGATCGTTATGGAACTGTCCAAAGTTTTTCCGCTTTAGATTTTGAAAGTTGATCATTGTGGAACCGTCTGAGGTATCAGCTTTAGATCTTCGATGGTAGATCGTTCTGGAACCGTCTGAGGTATCAGCTTTAGATCTTCGACGGTAGATCGTTCTGGAACCGTATGAGGTATCATCTTTAGATCTTTGTTGGTAGATCATTCTGGAACCGTCTGAGGTATCATCTTTAGATCTTTGTTGGTAGATCGTTCTGGAACCGTCTGAGGTATCAGCTTTAGATCTGCGTTGCTTGTTTTTTGAGTTGATAAGTAATTTGAAAGGAGAGATCTCTTCAGAAGGAATCCTTGGCTTGATTATATCTGAGAGGACTGCTTATTTGAATAGAGTTCAAGGGGAACACTGTATGTGATTGAGAACATCTTTGTTGAAGACATCCGTCTGCCTAAAAAATCAAGTTAATGATATGCAATGGCATGATGTATGTAATGCATGAGATTCTCTAACTAAAGGAGAAATATGCATATTATGTATGCGTTTGTCATGAAATATTATATGCTGTGTATGAATATGTGTATGACGTATGATGTATGATGTATGATGTATGATGTATAATGTATGATGTATGACGTATAATGTATGACGTATGGTTGGGAAAATAAATCCCAGCTTAGTCAGTCATCTGGAGATGAAGGTATTGTGATCGTTGATGATTTTTTCCGTCTTGTTTGAGTACCCTCGACTGGGAACCTTTTTTGAGAACCATGGTACTCTGTTGAAGGATCTTTGACTACCGTTCGGGGATGAACGGTAATTGGAAAGTTCTGATTTTGATGCCCTTTAAAGTGGGAATGAGGAAGATGCATAATCCTCCGATGCACTATTTGACCAAGTCCTGGTGTGGAGACCACACCTTCTGGGGATAACAATCTGGAACAGCCCTGCTGGGGAATAAGATTTCTCGAATCACTTTGTTGGAGAGAAAAATCTTATTGAGGAATTTGCTGAGAAATGCATCTCTGTTGGAGATTTTTCTTCTGATACTGGTTTCGGGATGATGTCCAAATGATTGGGACATTACCTGAATTCTATTCCTGTTTTTCCTGGTAAACATCAATCATATTCAAATGCACATGTTCATTCAAAATTATCATTGGGACGTTTACGTATTCAAAACAGAAAAAAGTGAAAATGTTGATTTTGAGCCTAAGCTGCATTGATTTTTGAAAAAGAGCCATGATAGGCTGATTAGTACAGGGAGACAACAATCCTAGTAGTAGGAAATTGTCATAAAGTTTTGAAAAGAGTTTATAAAGAAAATAGCTATGTGAAAACAACCCAGTCAAGTTTCAATTCTGCTATTGCCAATCTGTCTTCGAGCATCTCATCCCTCACTTGTTGGAAGAAAGTAATTGGACTGATCGGTGTCTTTGATGTGTTGAATCTTGAAGGTGAATAGGCAGCTATATAGAACATAGTTGTACGCTTTATTCCCTAACTTTTGCCTAGGCTGCCTTTTCAGGTTTTCAGCCTACCGGGATAGTATTTATTTAGTCTCTAATTTTTGCTTGGATTGCCCTTTCGGGTTTTCGATCCACCGAGACGCTCATTTTTTGCCTAAGTTGCCCTTTCAAGTTTTCAACTTAGCGAGCTTTTCTTTTCAAGCGAAGTATTTTTTGACTATGTCCGCATTTACCGGGTGTGGGAAATCCTCGCCATCCATGGTGGTAAGCAACATGGCACCGCCGGAGAATATTTTCTTGATTACGAATGGTCCCTCATAAGTGGGAGTCCACTTGCCCCTGGGATCACCTTGTGGTAAGATGATGCGTTTGACAACCAAGCCACCAGTTTGGTATGCTTGACTTTTGACTTTCTTGTTGAAGGCTTTAATCATACATTTTTGGTACAATTGACCATGACAAATAGCTGCGAGCCTTTTCTCATCAATCAAGTTTATCTAGTCCAACCGAGTCTGAATCCAATCGTCTTCATCTAGATCGGCTTCTTTCATAATCCTTAGGGAAGGAATCTGAATTTCAATTGGAAGAACTGCCTCCGTACCATAGACTAAGGAGAATGGAGTTGCCCTTGTTGAAGTACGCGCAAATGTGCGATAACCATGAAGAGCAAAAGGTAACATCTCATGCTAGTCTTTGTAGGTTACTGTCATCTTTTGTATGATTTTCTTGATGTTTTTATTGGCAGCTTCCACTGCGCCATTCATCTTTGGTCGATATGGAGAAGAATTATGATGTTTGATCTTGAACTGTGTGCAAAGTTCAGTAATCATTCTGTTGTTTAGATTTGTGCCATTGTCTGTGATGATCCGTTCAGGGATGCCATACCGACAAATGAGATTGTGCTTGATAAATCGGGCCACAACATTTTTGGTGACAGAAGCAAAAGAAGCTGCTTCTACCCATTTAGTGAAGTAATCAATAGCGACCAGGATAAAGCGATGTCCGTTGGAGGCAGTAGGCTTGATTTCTCCAATCATATCAATACCCCACATTGCAAAAGGCCAAGGAGCTGTCAGGACATTTAGCGGGACTGGAGGTACTTGTACTTTGTCGGCATATATCTGGCATTTGTGACAGGTTCTGGAATGATGATGGCAGTCTGTCTCCATGGTAGACCAGTAATAACCTGCTCTTAGGATTTTTTTAGCCATCGTATGTCCACTTGAATGAGTACCAAAGGCACCATCGTGTATGTCTTCCATAATCTGTTCTGCTTCCTTCTTGTTTACACAACGAAGTAAAGTCGAGTCATGGTTGCGTTTGTACAGGGTTCCATTACTTCGGAAGAATTTGGCAGCAAATCTTCTTAGAAACTTTCTGTCGTTAATGGATGCCCTTTCAGGGTACTCCCGAGCTTCGAGATATCTTTTTACTTCATGGAACCATGGTTTTTCTTCCGTTCCTTCGGCATCGATCTTATTGCAATAGGCTGGTTCATCCTGCCTGTAAATGGTGATCATTGGCGCCTCGTTGTCCCACCGGACTTTGAACATGGATGACATGGTAGCTAAGGCATCAACTATTTGATTTTCTTCGCGCGGGATGTGTTCAAAAGTGATCTCTTCAAAGTAAGGAATCAAACTCAGCACATATTCTTTGTATGGAATTAGGTTCGGGTGCTTCGTGTCCCATTCCTCTTTGACTTGGTAAATTACCAAGGCCGAGTCTCCGTAGACCTCCAGGAACTTGATTCTTAGATCAATTGCAGCTTTGAGACCTAGAATACATGCTTCGTACTCGGCGATATTGTTAGTGCAGTTGAAGCATAATCTGGCAGTGAATGGTGTATACCCTCCTGCGGGGGATATGATTACAGCTCCGATGCCATTGCCAAGTGCATTAGAAGCTCCATCAAAAGCCATAGTCCATCGGGATTGTTATACCCCAAAATTTGCCCACATATTTTTCAAGAAAACTCCAATCTGAAAATTAAGAGTCTCATATAATCATGGATTTTTATTTCAACAAATATCCTGACATATGAGATACTTAGTTTTTAGAATTTTTCTTATACAGTAATTTGGCTTGCAGTTGAATTTATTCTTACGCAAACGCCAAATACTGTTTATTACTTCACACATGCTATTTATTTATTTACAGATAAATAGTACTGACACAATTGGTACAGAGTTAAATCTTTTTGCAGGCGCAGAATCAGGAAACTCAGACTGTACTGGTAACAAGTAGATTATTATTATCTTTTGTTTCCCACTAATTTTTGTACTATATTCCATTATTTTCAAAAATCTTTTCAAATCTCTTTTTCAAAAATCAAATCTCTCTTTTTCCCAACACTATCTCCACTTTCTTTCAAATCCTACTTCCACTCAAATTTTCCTTTTGTACGGAATCACATCATTCCCCAACGTCTCTATCCTTCTTTTCATTCTATAAATACCTCTCATTTTCTTCCATAAAATCTCACATCAAATTCTAATTCATCTCTCAAATTTCTACTTCATAATCCATCCTTTCTTCTTTCCCCGACAAAATGGCGAAGCGGTGGAAACGTGTTTTCTTACAGTCATCACCATTGCTACGGTGATCATGACTTTCTTCTGCCTGCATAGTCCTGAAGAGTGTGGACCTGCAATGGTTGCACTCCCAATCATCTACATGTTATTGTTCATAGCATGGGTCATTAATCGTCATTCTTAAAATTTGTCGTATTTCTTATTTCTTAAATGTACCGTTTATTCGTCGTACTGTTCAATATAGTATGTGATATTTGTACTGTCAGTATTAAATGGTGTATTACTTGTCATAATATTGCTTAATTACTAAGATAATATTTTGTGTGTTTTCTGCCAGTCAAATATTCCTATTTCTGTGCATTAAATGATTTTCAGGGTTATTATCGGTAATTTTGCCCGCATACCGTAAATATTAGTTATTTATTATGTCTGTGTTTTTTAACAAGTCATGTAAATAACTTTCATTTTTCACATAAAACAAAAACAACAAAAAAGAAAATTAACTTTGACTGTTGATTTTTCACTCTAACTGCTACATCAATACCTGGACAGTCAGTTGACAGCCAAACTGCTGGCAGTACAATTCTCAGTGTTTTGTACCATCAATCAAATCAATCTTTCACAATTCAAAATTCCAAGATTTTTGTTCTAGAAGTCTTCTGAATATCACGCGATTAGCAGAGACTCAACACTGCACAAAAATCAGGTACGCTTAACTGTCTCCTACATAAACAGTCCCTGACTAGGGTTTTCTTGTTTTTACAGGAGAAACAAGTTTTTGAGAGCTCAAATGGATTCCATACACATCCATATATCTCAAAGTACCATCATACAAATTTTCAAACTTCAATTCACTCAGACGCACCGTCAGCAGCTCAAACAGTCAACAGACGACCCGTTTGACCAAAAAAGTCAACAGACAGTCAAAAATGAAATTTTTTGTCAAAGTCCATATTTTGTCAAAGGATTCATCATTTGATCATTGGATGATCATAATTCATCAAGGAAAGATCAAAAATCAACAAAACCCTAAGATTCAAAATTAGGGTTTTTGCCTGAAAAGTCAACTCAACTTTGACTGATCATAACTCTCTCATCCTTCATCCAAAAAATTCAAACCAAAGCTTGTTTTGAAGGAAATTCAATTATCTTTCAAATGCCATTGATCCCATGGTCATTGGATTCACCATTTGAAAAATATGACCAAAGACATTACAGGTCATTTTCAAAGTCAACAAAAAGACACTTTTTTCAAAAGGGCACACAAGGAGCTTCAAAAATCATTTTGACATGAGACCAAAGGAATTGGTTAGAGGACTCTTTGAGGTTTCCAAAAAGTGCAAGATCTCCTTCATATGACAAAAATTGAGGGATTTACACCTTGTTGAAGTTGGCTAAATTTTGGGAAAATGCATGAAATCAACATTGCTCAAAAATGTATTTTTTCCAAATGGGGCCAAGTTTTCAGCATTCAAACATCATTTCCATGATGTTATGGGCCTCCCACGACCAAGACTAAGCCCATACCTTTTTTTTATCCATTTTGCATGATTTTATCTTATTTTAAGATTAAAATTAAAAGGAAAATGCATGGATAATGGTTAGCTTACAAATCAAGCATGACTCACCTCAAAGAATCTTCATCTTTCTGCAGAGAATTGAAGGGCAAGGCAGGTGCATTGAAGGCAAGATGACTTGGTCAAGAATTCAAGGTTTTTAATATTAAAAAAACCAAAGTTTCAACAAAGGCAACTAAAGACACTTCTTAGCTTCAATTGTAAGCACTCAATGCTTATAAATAAGCTATCATAGTTCAGTAACAAGAGGGAGGCGAGTTCAGAAGCATACATAAGCTCATAACACTTGTAATCACTTGAAAAAAATTCAAAGAAAACTCAAATTCGAATTTGTAATTTCAGTCCATTTCAATACAAACTAAGCATTCATACACCTTCTTTGAACATCACTGAAACTATCTCAATCAATTACAAGCCCTGAAGCTCACTGAATCGAGCTACACAGGTCATAATTTGTTCAAACTAAAATCGATTCGTATCTGGTTATTCACACATGTTTAACAAGATGTAGACATACTATTGAGTTTGGTTTGAGGTATAGATCATTTCTGGAAACTTAATTGAAGTTTGGACACGTACAAACGAAACCACCATTTTAGGGTTCATAGCTTCAAAATTAGGGCTTTCTAAATTAGGCAAAATTAGAGGTTCTAATTAGTACCATTGAATTCGCATGGACCAAACGAATTGAACTGATAGGTCGCGCCAAATTTATGTGTACGTTTGACCCTATTCGCTATTTTGCAGGTTTAGTAAGTAACCAATTACAGCGCTTTTGGTAAGAAAGCGCTATTAAAAGTCTTGTCTGAAGGTTGAAGACGAAGACGTGTCACCCCCTATTGGTTCTGACGCGCGCGTTTTTTTGAATATAACCCTTGGTTTCAGTGTTTTGCAGGCGTGTCATAAGTGATGTTCCCTCACCATCTGGACCATCTGATCTCATTTATGACTCATCCAACGCTTCAGAACGCGCGTGCACATCATACTCCCTCAATCAAACCACACAGGATCAGTATCCTTTTATTTTCTATTTTATTTTCTATTTTATTTTAATTTCTTTGTTAAATTAATTAAAAATAGTTTTAAAAATCCAAAAAATACACAAAAAATATTTTTAGACTTCTAAAATAATATATTATTTTCTGAAATAAAAATATTTTATTTTTCTTCAAAATTTCAATATTTGCATAATTAATTAGTATATATTTATATATTTGCTTTTTTTAATTATTCTAACCAATCAAAAAATCATAAAAAAAATTGTTCTTTATGTTAAATATTGTTTATATATTATAAACTAATTTTGTACATATTTTGAATAGTTTTATCTTTAAGTTTTAATTATTTGTATAATTATTTACATAATTATGTTTTAATTAACTTAAATCAATTCCAAGAAATTCCAAAAAAAATTAGTTTTGTTTTAAAATTAATTAACAAATATTTTGTACATATTTTAAACTTAATTTCTAGGTTTAAATCTATTTTCATCTTTTTCTTCATTTTAATTTAATTAATTATGCATTAATTATAATTAAAATCAATCATAAAAAATCCAGAAACATGCCTTTTATTTTTCTTGCAATTTACATTCCTAGATAAATGTATAGGATGTCAAATTCATGTAAATAGGCTAGTTTACATTTCCTGCACAATCGATGTAATAGCGTAGATTTACTTTCCGCACTTTACATTTCCGCATTTTAATTTCCAGCAAATATAAACTGCGTGTATGTCAAAGATAAAATTGAACCGTTAAATCACTAACTTCAAAGATAAAATATCTGAATACAAACACAATCACACTTGCACCTCTTAAGGTAAATCCTTTCTCATTCTTTTCAAAATCAAAAGTCAAAATTCCACTGTTTTGAGTACAAAATCGAACCTTGCGTTTATATCCGGTGAAAGGATAGATTTTAAAGGAAATAGGATAAAGACCTTACAACTCAGGGTAGACCTCCTAGTTTGCTTGCTCAAATCAAAACAAACAAAATTCTCATACACTGTTGTTTTTCAAAACAAAACTTTCCAAAAAGACAATACTTTGTATACATCCAAACACGAATTATTACAAAGTTAACGTTCTTTTCAAAACATCTTTTGAAAGATAAACAAGCATTTTGTATACATCCACACACGGATCATTACAAAATTCAAATTACAAAGGTATTTGAAACCACATATGAGCAATTTCAGAGCAATTGAAAAGTCATCGAAAAACAAGTGAGCTAAGCAAACTTAAGAGCCCATGGATAACCATGGATACAAAGGGTGCTAACACCTTCCCTTTGTATAACCTACCCCCTTTCCCAGAATTTCTTAAAGGTCTTTTTTCTGTTTCTTTTATAAACCTTTCCTTAACTGGATAAAATAAAAGGTCGGTGGCGACTCTGTGAATTTTCAAAATGCGAAAGCATTAAGCGATAAAAAAGAGTCAGTTCACGTATCTCTACAGAACAGAGGTATGGCCCGGGATTAAAAAATCGGAGGTCCACAGAACTGGCGACTCTGCTGGGGACATACTTTCAAAAAACAAAATGTTTTCAAAAGGGGTTACCTTAAGAGAATAGATCACTTCGATGTTTTCAATTGTTTGACTTGATTGCTCTATTTTTCAAAAAGCTTGCTTGGGTATTTTGCTTGTGTGAAAGATTCTAACCCGAATCTCGAGATACCTTAAGTATATGACAATAGACCAAGGAAACTGTATGGCATGTACCGGTACGGTTGATCTGGTAGTCATCGTTAGTGCGATACTTTGGTTTATACTGATATCCCTTGAAAACGATCAAGGAGTATATTAGGCTTCCGAAATGTCATTAAACACTAATTTGTCTTAGAACCTTTTTAGTTGAACTTGACTTGTGGCCTATTAAGTGGCTAGCTTTGAAATTGATCGAAGTTAGTTATCCTCGAGGAATATTTTGATCGGCCGCTCGAGCGCCGTATTGAGATGTTACTTCCAAGGATCATAGAACCCGAATACTATTCTAGGACAGGTTTTAACCAACTCAACTTCAGTGGGGAGGGTATCACCTATCAGCTCCATGCAAGCCTTTAAACCTAAGGCTATTGTTTGATTTGTTTTTGTGTGCCACATGTTTGCATCATAAGCATATCATTTTTGCACCAAACACTTCAAGGATCAAAGAGTTTACCTTTGTTTTTGCAGGTAATGGCTCCCGCCACCAAAGATTACATCCGAATCAACATCTCAACGGTACCATCTGAACTAAAAGACTTAGTGTCAGAATTCCCCAGGAATGTTCAATTCACTGAAAGGCATGGTCACCTACTCCATTTGGTTACCTCAAAATTTGAAGAAGATATGATACGGGTCCTGTTCCAGTTCTTTGACCCTGAACATCATTGCTTTACCTTTCCTGATTACCAGTTGGTACCCACTTTGGAAGAATTCTCTGACCTAATTGGATTGCCTGTTCGAAATCGATTACCTTTCACTGGTTTAGAAAGGATTCCAAAACCTGAAGTCATTGCTGCTGCTTTACATCTGCGAAAATCAGAAATCGAGTCCAATTGGGAAACAAAGAGTGGAGTTAAGGGTTTGCTTGCCAAGTTCTTATTGGAAAAGGCTCAACTACTACTAGAAAACAAAAGTTATCCAGCTTTTGAGGAAGTCATGGCACTTTTGATTTATGGGTTGGTTTTATTCCCAAATCCCGACCAGTTCATAAGTGTACACATCATCAACCTTTTCCTAATCCGTAACCCGGTACCAACATTGCTGGGAGACATTCTACATTCTCTACACACTCGTACCATGAAGAAACGAGGAACTCTCATGTGCTGTATACCACTACTGGCTAGGTGGTTTACGTTTCATCTTCCCCGATCAGTGTTGAGAAATGAACAAAGAATGCAATGGTCTCGCAGGATTATGTCTTTGTCTCATTCAGATATCCGGTGGAACAACTTCTTTCAAAGAGACATTACTATCATTGATCATTGTGGAGAGTACCCTAATGTGCCACTCCTTGGCATCAAAGGAGGCATCACTTACAATCCCTCTTTAGCTCTACGCCAATTCGGATATGCAAGGAGCAACGGTCCTCATGACATGATTATCCATGGCATTGTGTTTGATTACGAAAATGATTCTCATAGACACCGACAAAGGTTCATACACGCATGGGGCAGTGTCTATAGAATAGAAAGCAAAACTCTGGGGCAATGGAATTCTATTCCTATGGAACCCTACCTCAGATGGGTCCGCACTCATGCTCAGAAACTCCTTATGCCATATCCTGCTGTTCTACCTGTAACTATTGAACTAGAGGTCGAAGGATATGAACCTCAAGTTATTCTACACCCGGACATGCCAACTGACCTAGAAGAATTGCAAAAATCTTGGGTTCAACTCAAAGAGGAAAGAGACACCTTCAAATCATACTGTCAAGACTATGAGAGAAGGATATTGGAGCTCACCGGACATCTTCAAGAAGAACAGCAGATCAACACATTCCTGGGGGCAAAGAGAAAGCGTCCACGGGAGACCTGAAGGATCATTTATTTCTGTCTTGTAAGCCCAAATGAGGCAAAGAAAAAAGAAGCAAAAAAAAAAGAAATAAATTGATTAACTAACGTTTGTTTCTTCTTTAACAAATCTAAACTCTAAGATCCTTGAAACATTGCACACACATTTCACTTCATGCATTGCATATACATTTCATACATTGCATTCATATACATTGCATATACATTTCATACATTGCATACACATGGCATCCAGTCATACACATTGCATAACAGGTTCACATGACGGATTTCTCATCTTCTCGCTGTTTATTTCAGTCAGAAGAGATGGAATCTGAAATGAGCATCAAGAATCTCGAAGCACAGAATGCCCAAGTTCAAGTGGCAATTCTGGAACTGGCAAAGGGGCAACAAGAACTGAAAGCCCTGATAATCAAGAAGAAAAAGAAGCCCAAAGGATCTGTAGGTGTGAGTCACCTGAGAAGAAAGATCAAAATCCCAGTCAAAAAGTTCACAAAGCCACCGATCCCTGAAACAGTCGGTGATGGTGAACCAGAAGACAATCAAAGCAACCAGGGTTCTGCTAAACCCTCTCTCTCTTCAAATGAAGAAAATGATCATTCTGGGGACAAACCGGATGATGAAAAATACCAACAGCTGGAAGACCGTATGAAAGCTATGGAGATACAAAAAATACCTGGCTTAGATTTCAATGATCTAGGGCTCATCTCGGATGTTGTTATCCCTCCAAAATTCAAAGTTCCTGTCTTTGCAAAATATGATGGAGTTTCTTGTCCGAAACTACATCTGAGATCCTATGTAAGGAAGATACAACCTCATACAACGGATAACAAATTGTGGATTCACTTCTTCCAAGAAAGTCTGTCGGGTACACAACTCGAGTGGTACTATCAGCTGGAAAATACCAAGGTTCATACTTGGGAAGAATTAGTTGCTGCTTTTTACAAACAGTACCAATACAATGCTGATCTCGCGCCAACCCGTACTCAACTAAGGGGCATGTCTATGGGACCAAAAGAAAGTTTCAAAGGATATGCACAAAAGTGGAGAGATATGGCTGGAAGGGTTCAACCACCCTTATCTGATCGCGAACTAGTCGACATGTTCATGGGCACTTTAACTGGCCCTTTCTATAGCCATTTGCTGGGAAGCTCATCATCAGGTTTCACTGACCTGATACTGACCGGAGAACGTGTCGAAAGTGGCATTCAAAATGGAAAAATTCAAATAGGTTCCACCTCTGGTACTACAAAAAGGCCCATCAGCGGGAGAAATGAGGTCAATGCAACACAAATTCAGAAAAGTCGCAAAAGTGAGCAGCATCAATCTGTAGGGGCAGTTCTGATCTCCGCATCTGCACCTCAAAAAGATCAACAGCCAAAATATACGCATCGACCAGATGCACCAAGAAGAAATTTCACCAAAATCAACATGCCAATCTCTCAGGCATTGCAGCACTTGCTAAAAGCAGATCTGATCACCTTAAGAGGTCCTCCAAAGAATGTCAACACTTCCTCTCCGAATTATCGCCCTGATGCGACATATGCCTATCACTCAAACTGTCCAGGACATGACGCAGATCACTGCTGGGCCCTGAAAAATAAAATACAAGATATGATAGATGCTGGTGAAATTGAGTTCGATCCTCCAGAAACTCCAAATGTCATCACAGCACCTATGCCAAAGCATGACAAAACTGTTAACGCTATCCTGGACACTGTTTACATCTATGATGTGAACGAATTATCAACTCCACTCTGCGAAGTCAAAGGAAAGCTAATCCGAGCTGGTTACTTTCCAGGGTGTGACCCCGACTGCTTTTACTGCTCCTGCCTGCCCAATGGTTGTGAAAATCTGAGGATGGGAATTCAAAAATGGATGGATCGCCGTATCATTATGTTTGAGAGGCTCCCTTCTATGGACGTGCTGTGCGAAGTCTTTACAAACAGGATGAGAATAGAGGATGCCTCAGTGATCTCCAGCTTACCATTCAAAATCTCTGCCAAGGCTCCATTCAAAATTTCTGCTACACTCAAAGTGGCATCAGTAGTCATTGCTAGTCCAACTCCATTTCCATATTCCTCAGACAAAGCTGTCCCATGGGGATATGACACTAATGTTTATGTTCATGGAATTAAGCAGGGTACCTCGACTGAAGAGGCCGCAAAGTTAACTACTCCAACTGTGGGTAATATTGTGGGTACCAGCAAGATCACGAGAAGTGGAAGAATCTTTTCACCAGAAATTTCTCCAAATGTTGCTGCTGGTCCAGTCCGAGTCCCAGTTCCTAATCAAAATGTCAACGCTCGAGGCAAAGAGCCACAAGTTGAACAAGTTCAAACCCCGGTGGAGATCACTGTTGAGGATCCATCAAAGCAAGAAATGGAGGAAATATTGAAAATCATCTGCAAAAGTGATTACAATATTGTTGAGCAACTGGGGCACACCGCTTCAAAAATCTCAATGCTATCTCTGCTAAAATATTCAGAAGCTCATGCCAAAGCTCTGATGAAGTTCCTGAAAGCTGCGCATGTGCCTCAAGAGATCTCAGTCGACCAATTTGAGAATTGTGTTGCCAATCTAACCGTGAGCAATGGTCTCGGTTTCTCCGATGTGGATCTAACCCCTGCTGGGAAAAATCACAACAAAGCCTTGCATATCTCCATTGAATGTAATGGCACCACTCTATCTCATGTGCTAGTAGATAACGGTTCTTCTCTGAACGTGTTACCAAAAACAGTACTAGAAAAGCTTGACTTCGAAGGAATTGTGTTACAGCCAAGTGATGTTGTGGTAAGAGCCTTTGACGGGTCAACCAGAACGGTATACGGAAAAGTGAATCTCCCAATCAGAGTGGGTTCTCAAATCTTCGATTCTATCTTTTACGTAATGGAAATTCACCCAGCCTACTCCTGTTTACTTGGACGCCCTTGGATACATGGGGCAAACGCTGTAACTTCTACCCTGCATCAGAAGTTAAAATATCCAGTAAAAGGAAAGATTGTCACAGTCTATGGCGAAGAGGAATATGTGGTTAGTCACCTAAGCAATTCCAAATATGTTGAGTTGGAGGACGAATTCATCGAAACTCCATGCCAATCATTTGAGGTGGTCTCCCCAGATGTCTCTACCACCAAGCATACTCCTGCTACTCCAACCACAACTATGGCTTCTCTCAAAGATGCCAAAGCCATGATTGAACAGGGTGATTGCACAGTATGGGGACAACTTCCCGATATACCCTACAAGTCTGACAAGCTAGGTGTAACGCCCATAAATGTGTTTTTCTGATTAATTGTGATGTTTGCTACATTTTCCTAATTTTACCGTTTTCGAATCGAGTCAGTCGGTAAATATTAATTATGTTAATATTTTACTTATTACTTTCTATGTGTGTAATTATTATGTTTTGGGTGTTAATTGGTTAGAATTAAGGTTTAGTGACATTTGGGCCAAAATTAGAATTTATGAAAGTTGAGTGGGGGAAAATGAGAAGTAGAGAAATAGAAAGAGATATTTTGATAAAGAGAGAAAAAGAGATATTTTGAGATAGTAAGAAAGAAAGAGAACTTGGGGAAGAGAAGAGAAAGAAGAGAAAAACAAAGAGAAGAAGAGAGTTGTAGAATCCAAACCAAGCTAGAGCCAAGAATCCAACCAAGGTAAGGGGGATGAATATAGTTTATCTTGATTGTATGGTTCTTGTAGTTTTGTGTGTTTTGTTCTTGTTCTTACTCTTTTCCAAGCTTGTTCAACAATGGCAAATTGTGTGTTTTGTGAGTTTTGAAGATATAAACTTGATTTTGTGGTGTGTATGTGTACTATGATGATAGATATTCCCATGGATCATGTTTGTTTTTCATTTCTCCATGTTTTCTTGCTTATGAAGAAATTTAGGTCAAAGATGATATGTGATGATCCAACCATATGATAATCATGGATTAGGTGTATATATAGCATGTTTGTGTTGTATTGGTGTTGGGATGAAGGTTTAAATGGGTTTTGAATGGTTTAGAGGGGGCTGAGACGGTCTGTTACAGAACTGGTTTTTCTGGGTTTACGCAGGTCCGCTGAGCGGAGGGGGTCCGCTGAGCGGAGGTTCTTTTGCAGGAATCTCTGTCTGGGTCCGCTGAGCGGAGGTTCTGCATTTTCGTTTGGTGAATTCTCTGTCTGGATCCGCTGAGCGGAGCTCAAGCGGACTGTGTGGAATTTTGTTTTTCCAAACTTTGTTTTGTTGTATCTTTTGAACCGTAGGTCGTTTCTACGCGCCGTTTGAAGTATTATGAGAACCCTTGAGTATGCTTTATGATAAAGAGGAGTGTGTTGGTGGTTGAATGATTTTTCATAAATGTATTTTGTGAAATGATATTTGCTAATCAAGTATGTTTTGACGGTATACGTGTGCTGTGTGAATATGAACGCCTGAGTGGCAATTTTGATGATGTATCCGTATAGAATAATATAACCGGTGTGATGTAGATATGTGACCGAGTTATATTGTTGTTGTTGTTGTTATGTAATTGAGTCGTTTGTATGCACAGCATGACATTTCATTACGTTAATGGCGGAATGCTATTAACAGGTGGCCTGAATTGGCAATTATTACCAGTGGGAGCTTAATGCTCGGTAAAAAGGTGTATTTGCCCGAGTGGCAAGAGGTCATCAGTGGGGGCTAGATGCTCGATGACGGTTAGTCGTAGCTTACTGCTCGACAAAGGTGTATTTTCCTTAGGGAAAGAAGTCCCAGCATAATGCTCGGCAAGGTGTATTTGTCATAATGACAAGGAGGAGTTTTACTCCAGATTTGGTACCACATGCATACGCATAGTCGAGTCTCATTCATCATCTTCGGTCTTTATAATTTATGTTATCATCCATGTACCGCATTATTTATATATTGATTGTGGTTGACTTATTGGATTATCTTGTTATATGACTCTTAATGATATTGTTGGAATTACTATATTGATCATGCTTTCATTATGAATTGTATTCTCACCCTTCTGCCTTAATGTTACCTACTCGTGGGTAATGTGCAGGTGATCCGCAAGTGTAGGTGCTCTCTTTGTAGTCGTCCGTTTTGGTGTCGTCCGCTCGTGATACGTAACACCTAAGGGGGGGATCGAACACTTATTTTGTAGATAATGCTTATAGGATCCTTTTGATGTATATTTGATCCTTTTTATGTATTCGTATTATGTATTTTGGATACCTTCTCATGCGATGTATTTTGGAAGGATGTTGTGGATATTTTGTTTACCGATGCATTTATACAAGTATGAATACATTCAGGTGTTTATGTGTATCCGTCCTCTTGATTATTTGTGTTACGCATCTTTTGCGAGTATGTTATATTTGGTTATGTGGTTACTTAAGTGTAACGCCCTAATTGTTTTTATGAATTTAATTTTATACTCTGATATTTGTACCTATATGCCTGGGTAGAATTGGGGTGTTACATTAGTGGTATCAGAGCGGGTCGGTCTTGTCCGACCAAGTGTCGTGTCGTTTGGTCTAACAATTCTTGTGTTATTTTTTTTTTTGGGCTTACTTCTCTTGGTGTTATTGTGAAGTTTAGAGATGGCTGGACGTAACGACGCTGCTATTGCTGCTGCATTGCAAGCTATGGCTGAAGCTATGCATACGGATGAGAATGCAAGGTCTCGGAGTTTAGCGACTTTCCAGAGGGAGAATCCTCCTGTGTTTAAGGGAACGCATGACCCCGAGGGAGCCTTGACTTGGATGAAGGAGATGGAGAGGATCTTTCGTGTGATGGATTGCACGCAAGAGCAGAAAGTTAGGTATGGCACTCATCAGTTAGCTGTGGAGGCTGATGATTGGTGGCTGGAGACTTTGGCAAGGTTAGAAGCAACCGGTGAAGAGATTTCCTGGACGGTGTTCAAGAGGGAGTTTTTGAGGAAGTATTACCCGGAGGATGTCCGTGGAAAGAAAGAGACTGAGTTTCTGGCTTTGGTTCAAGGCAGCATGTCCGTGTCTGAATATGCGGCCAAGTTTAATGAACTTGTGAAATTCTACCCGCACTTTGTTGGTGAGGGAGCAGAATTTTCTAAGTGCATTAAGTTCCAGAATGGGTTACGTTCTGATATCAAGAAGGCGGTGGGGTATCAGAAGATTCGGGTGTTTCCAGATTTGGTGGACAGCTGTAGGATTTATGATGAGGATAATAATGCTCATCATAAGGTGATTAATGAAAAGAGGAACAAAGGTCCGCAGAATCGTGGGACGCCGTATGATGGAGGGAAGGGTAAGCAAAAGATGAATTATGGACCAAGGTTTAGTGGGGGAGATGCTCCTGCTAAGATTGTGTGTTTTAAGTGTGGTAAACCTGGCCACAAAAGTAATGTCTGCTTTAGTGACGCAAAGAAATGTTTCAAGTGTGGAAGGGTAGGACATGTGTCATCCGACTGTGCATCCAAAGGAGTTGTGTGTTTTAATTGTGGTGAAGAGGGACACATGAGCGGTCAATGTCAGAAGAAGAAAGTTCAAGCTGGTGGGAAGGTGTTTGCTTTGGCTGGAACTCAGACGGACAAGGGTGATCGACTGATCCGAGGTACTTGTTTTATTAATGGCATTCCTTTAATTGCTATTATTGATACGGGTGCTTCGCATTGTTTTATAGCCGATGATTGTGTTAAAAGATTAGGTCTTGTTCTATCCGATTTGGGTGGTGAGATGGTTATCGATTTACCAGCAATGGGGTCGGTGATTACTTCTCTAGTTTGTAAGAATTGTCCGGTATCAATCTTCGGTAAGGACTTTACTGTTGATTTAATTTGTTTGCCGATGAGCGAGTTAGACGTGGTTCTGGGAATGGATTGGTTGATGAATAATCGTGTCCATATCGATTGTTATCATAAGTTGGTGAGGTTTCCATTTCTTGAGAAGGATGTGGAATTTGATGTCTTATCTACCAAGGAGTTGAATCGACTGTTAGAAGATGGGGCACAATTGTTTGGTGTGTTTGCATCGTTGACTGTGGAGAGTCGAGCTGCAGTTGGGGATTTTCCAGTAGTGCGAGAATTTCCCGAAGTGTTTCCTGAAGACTTTTCTGATGTGCCGCCAAAGAGAGAGGTGGAGTTTTCCATAGATCTAGTTCCTGGTACGAGGCCTGTTTCTATGGCGCCGTATAGAATGTCGGCATCAGAGTTAGTGGAATTAAAGAAACAATTGGAAGAGTTGCTAGCAAAACATTTTGTGAGGCCTAGTGTTTCACCATGAGGAGCATTTGCGTGTTGTGCTACAGGTTTTGAAGGAGAAGGAGTTGTATGCTAAGTTATCCAAGTGCGAGTTCTGGTTATCAGCGGTGAGTTTTCTTGGTCATGTGATTTCAGGTAGCGGGATTGCAGTGGATCCATCCAAAGTAGATGCAGTGCTACAATGGGAGGTTCCGAGATCGGTTACTGAGATCAGAAGCTTTTTAGGTTTGGCAGGTTATTATCGAAGATTCATCGAAGGCTTTTCGAAGTTGGCACTTCCGTTAACTCAGCTTACTTGCAAGGGTAAGGCGTTTATTTGGGACATAGTTTGTGAAAGGAATTTTGAAGAGTTGAAGAGAAGGTTGACTTCAGCTCCGGTTTTGGTTTTACCTGATCCTGAGGAACCGTTTGTGGTGTATTGTGATGCATCGCATATGGGGTTAGGTGGTGTTTTGATGCAGGAAGGTAAGGTGGTGGCTTACGCTTCGAGACAGTTAAGGATTCATGAGAAGAATTATCCCACCCATGATTTAGAGTTAGCTGCAGTGGTTTTTGCATTAAAGATTTGGAGGCATTATCTCTACGGTGCAAGGTTCGAGGTCTTTAGTGATCATAAGAGTTTGAAATACTTATTTGATCAGAAAGAGTTGAACATGAGACAACGTAGGTGGTTGGAATTCTTGAAGGACTATGACTTTAGCTTGAATTACCATCCTGGTAAAGCTAATGTGGTTGCCGATGCCTTGAGTCGGAAATCTTTGCATATGTCCGCTATGATGGCGGAGGAGTGGGAACTTTTGGAGCAATTTCGTGATCTTAGTTTGGTATGTGAATTGACACCAGATAGTGTGAAGTTGGGTATGTTGAAAGTGACGAATGATTTTCTGTCAACTGTTAGCGAGAGACAGAAAATGGATGTGAAACTTGTTGATTTGTTTATGGTGGCAAATCAAAGTGATGATGGCGACTTCAGAGTGGATGGTCAGGGTGTTTTGAGATTCCGTGGTAGAATTTGTGTACCTGATGATTCCGAGCTGAAAAAGATGATTTTAGAGGAAGGTCACAGAAGCAGTTTGAGTATTCATCCGGGAGCCAATAAGATGTATCAGGATTTGAAGAAGATCTTTTGGTGGTCTGGTTTGAAAAGGGATGTGGCTCAGTTTGTGTATGCGTGTTTGGTATGTCAGAAGTCAAAAGTGGAGCATCAACGTCCTGCAGGGTTGTTGCAACCATTGGATATTCCAGAGTGGAAATGGGATAGTATCTCTATGGACTTTGTGACGAGTTTACCAAATACTGTGAGAGGTTTCGATGCGGTTTGGGTGATTGTTGATAGGTTGACAAAGTCTGCTCACTTTATTCCTATTAACATCACTTTTCCAGTTGCGAAGTTGGCTGAGATTTATATCAAGGTGATTGTGAAACTACATGGTATACCGTTGAGTATTGTGTCGGATAGAGATCCAAGGTTCACATCAGATTTTTGGAAAGGTTTGCAAGAGGCTCTAGGTTCTAAGTTGAGGTTGAGTTCGGCTTATCATCCTCAGACAGACGGTCAGACCGAAAGGACTATTCAATCGTTAGAAGACTTGTTGAGGGCTTGTGTTCTAGAGAAGGGAGGTTCGTGGGATACTTATCTTCCGTTGATAGAATTCACTTACAACAACAGTTTTCATTCTAGTATCGGAATGGCACCTTTTGAAGCGCTATATGGTCGTAAGTGTAGAACTCCACTGTGTTGGTTTGAATCGGGCGAGAGTGTGGTACTCGGACCTGAAATAGTAAGAGAGACTACAGAGAAGGTGAAATTTATTCGAGAGAAGATGAGAAGTTCACAGAGTAGGCAAAAGAGTTATCATGACAAGCGAAGGAAAGATTTGGAATTCCAAGCCGGTGATCATGTATTCTTAAGGGTTACACCTATGACTGGTGTTGGACGGGCTTTGAAATCGAGGAAGCTTACTCCGCGTTTTATTGGTCCTTATCAGATATCGGAGCGAGTTGGCAAAGTTGCGTATCGGGTGGCGTTACCGCCAAGTCTTTCTAATCTGCACGATGTATTCCATGTGTCTCAGTTGAGGAGATACATTGCGGATCCGTCCCATGTGATTCAGATGGATGATGTGCAAGTGCGTGAGAACCTGACGGTTGAGACGATACCAGTGCGTATTGAAGATCGTGAGACTAAGACTCTGCGAGGCAAGGAAATCGCCTTGGTGAAAGTCGTATGGTTAAGTGCGGCAGGTGAGAGTTTGACCTGGGAGTTGGAGAGCAAGATGCGAGATTCCTATCCTGAGTTGTTTGTAGCAGGTAATCTTATTTTCGAGGACGAAAATCTTTTAAGTGGGGGAGGGTTGTAACGCCCATAAATGTGTTTTTCTGATTAATTGTGATGTTTGCTACATTTTCCTAATTTTACCGTTTTCGAATCGAGTCAGTCGGTAAATATTAATTATGTTAATATTTTACTTATTACTTTCTATGTGTGTAATTATTATGTTTTGGGTGTTAATTGGTTAGAATTAAGGTTTAGTGACATTTGGGCCAAAATTAGAATTTATGAAAGTTGAGTGGGGGAAAATGAGAAGTAGAGAAATAGAAAGAGATATTTTGATAAAGAGAGAAAAAGAGATATTTTGAGATAGTAAGAAAGAAAGAGAACTTGGGGAAGAGAAGAGAAAGAAGAGAAAAACAAAGAGAAGAAGAGAGTTGTAGAATCCAAACCAAGCTAGAGCCAAGAATCCAACCAAGGTAAGGGGGATGAATATAGTTTATCTTGATTGTATGGTTCTTGTAGTTTTGTGTGTTTTGTTCTTGTTCTTACTCTTTTCCAAGCTTGTTCAACAATGGCAAATTGTGTGTTTTGTGAGTTTTGAAGATATAAACTTGATTTTGTGGTGTGTATGTGTACTATGATGATAGATATTCCCATGGATCATGTTTGTTTTTCATTTCTCCATGTTTTCTTGCTTATGAAGAAATTTAGGTCAAAGATGATATGTGATGATCCAACCATATGATAATCATGGATTAGGTGTATATATAGCATGTTTGTGTTGTATTGGTGTTGGGATGAAGGTTTAAATGGGTTTTGAATGGTTTAGAGGGGGCTGAGACGGTCTGTTACAGAACTGGTTTTTCTGGGTTTACGCAGGTCCGCTGAGCGGAGGGGGTCCGCTGAGCGGAGGTTCTTTTGCAGGAATCTCTGTCTGGGTCCGCTGAGCGGAGGTTCTGCATTTTCGTTTGGTGAATTCTCTGTCTGGATCCGCTGAGCGGAGCTCAAGCGGACTGTGTGGAATTTTGTTTTTCCAAACTTTGTTTTGTTGTATCTTTTGAACCGTAGGTCGTTTCTACGCGCCGTTTGAAGTATTATGAGAACCCTTGAGTATGCTTTATGATAAAGAGGAGTGTGTTGGTGGTTGAATGATTTTTCATAAATGTATTTTGTGAAATGATATTTGCTAATCAAGTATGTTTTGACGGTATACGTGTGCTGTGTGAATATGAACGCCTGAGTGGCAATTTTGATGATGTATCCGTATAGAATAATATAACCGGTGTGATGTAGATATGTGACCGAGTTATATTGTTGTTGTTGTTGTTATGTAATTGAGTCGTTTGTATGCACAGCATGACATTTCATTACGTTAATGGCGGAATGCTATTAACAGGTGGCCTGAATTGGCAATTATTACCAGTGGGAGCTTAATGCTCGGTAAAAAGGTGTATTTGCCCGAGTGGCAAGAGGTCATCAGTGGGGGCTAGATGCTCGATGACGGTTAGTCGTAGCTTACTGCTCGACAAAGGTGTATTTTCCTTAGGGAAAGAAGTCCCAGCATAATGCTCGGCAAGGTGTATTTGTCATAATGACAAGGAGGAGTTTTACTCCGGATTTGGTACCACATGCATACGCATAGTCGAGTCTCATTCATCATCTTCGGTCTTTATAATTTATGTTATCATCCATGTACCGCATTATTTATATATTGATTGTGGTTGACTTATTGGATTATCTTGTTATATGACTCTTAATGATATTGTTGGAATTACTATATTGATCATGCTTTCATTATGAATTGTATTCTCACCCTTCTGCCTTAATGTTACCTACTCGTGGGTAATGTGCAGGTGATCCGCAAGTGTAGGTGCTCTCTTTGTAGTCGTCCGTTTTGGTGTCGTCCGCTCGTGATACGTAACACCTAAGGGGGGGGGATCGAACACTTATTTTGTAGATAATGCTTATAGGATCCTTTTGATGTATATTTGATCCTTTTTATGTATTCGTATTATGTATTTTGGATACCTTCTTATGCGATGTATTTTGGAAGGATGTTGTGGATATTTTGTTTACCGATGCATTTATACAAGTATGAATACATTCAAGTGTTTATGTGTATCCGTCCTCTTGATTATTTGTGTTACGCATCTTTTGCGAGTATGTTATATTTGGTTATGTGGTTACTTAAGTGTAACGCCCTAATTGTTTTTATGAATTTAATTTTATACTCTGATATTTGTACCTATATGCCTGGGTAGAATTGGGGTGTTACACTAGGTCTGGGCTATGATAGTGAAAATCAAAAGAATGATCAAAGTCCTCGTTCTGGAGGATTAATGTCACACTTCGTCAGCCAAGAAGTAAACGCTATTGAAGATGAAGGAGTGTTCTTGAACCATATCATTCAGCCATATCCAGATGTGATTCCACCCATTTCCATGGGAATGTGGGATGCTGTGGGAGAACCAAACGGCGAGTATAACTATCAGTATATCACACCTCAAAATTCCTATATTGCTATGGAAGACCTTACCCCGACTGGATGGGGTGATCAAATTGGAAATGATCAAATTTTCACAAGTCCCGTCACTGAGCAATATCAAAATCCACCCAAAGAAGTATGGGACACGCTAGGAGAACCCAGCGGCAAATATGACTATATGGTGAAATACTCCGCTCCTCCGAGCTCACAAATTCCTATGGAGGACATTGTCCCAACTGGATGGGATGAACAGTACGATGACAATTTCCCTTTTGAAGAAGCCAGGGAAATACCAAATAACGAGGGTTGCTTTCTATCATCATACACTCCTTATCAAGATGCACAAGTCTCTATTCAAAGCATCATCCCGACTTCATGGGACGGCCTTATCGAGCATCTCGCTCAGCCAACAGAGATATCTCAGCCTGGGCTCTCGTATCCAGCAGAGTATATCCCTTATCCCGAAGGATCACCGGCTCATTTTCCCACTAATGAAATCAATGCTGTGGAAGATGAAAAAGACAACTGCAACTGGAACAGCTGGGTACCCCCTGCTCACAATAGTGGATTGAACAACTGGAAAGCTGAGGATGTGATCTCCTTTGACCAGGAGTAAATGCCATTTCCTGTTCTCTTTGTGTATCTTGTGCAAAGATAAAAGTGGTTCCTGAACAATCGAACCATGAGCTTGAAAGCCGTGTGCCTTAGCACACCGGTCCTTCTATAAGGGCTTATCATATCATGATCATGTGCATTCAATAAAATCATGGGACGCTTGCATATTTAAATTTTATGATCCTTTTTCTTTCTTTCTTCGCTTTCTAATAGCTATGTTTTTTTCTTCACACACACTCACATAATTAACATGCAGATTCACATACACTCTGGATCCAGTCAACAACGATTCTGCTATTGCCCGTCATGACTTTGAAAATCCGATCTACCAAACTGAGGACGAAAGTGAGGAAGATTGTGAAGTGCCAAGAGAACTTGCAAGGCTGCTAGAACAAGAAGACAAGGCCATACAGCCTCATGAGGAGCCAATTGAGGTCATCAACTTGGGCAGCAACGAAGAAATGAAAGAAGTCAAAATAGGGGCTGATTTAGAACACAGCATCAAGCAAAGACTGATTCAAATGCTGCGAGACTACGTCGAGATATTCGCCTGGTCCTATGAGGATATGCCAGGCCTTGACACGGACATTGTAGTTCATCGCCTGCCAATCAAAGAAGGTAGCACTCCAGTCAAACAGAAACTACGAAGGAGTAGGCCTGATATGTCAAAAAAGATCAAAGACGAGGTTGAAAAACAGTTCAATGCCGGATTCCTAAAAGTTGTAAGTTATCCTCCTTGGATAGCTAACATCGTCCCTGTACCTAAAAAAGACGGGAAAGTCAGAATGTGCGTGGACTACAGAGATCTGAACCGGGCAAGCCCCAAAGATGATTTCCCTTTACCACATATCGATGTACTGGTTGACAATACCGCACAATGCAAGGTATTCTCCTTTATGGACGGATTCTCAGGGTACAATCAAATCAAGATGGCACCCGAAGACATGGAAAAAACAACCTTCACAACACCTTGGGGAACCTTTTGTTACAAAGTAATGCCCTTTGGTCTGAAAAACGCAGGAGCAACCTATCAACGTGCAATGGTAGCGCTATTTCATGATATGATTCATCAAGAAATAGAGGTGTATGTCGATGACATGATTGCAAAATCCAACACCGAGGAAGAACATTTGGGTCATTTACACAAGTTGTTTGACAGACTCAAGAAATATAAGTTGCGACTGAACCCAAATAAGTGTACCTTTGGAGTAAGATCCGGCAAACTCTTAGGTTTCATCGTCAGCAGCAAAGGTATTGAGGTTGATCCCGCCAAGGTTAAAGCCATTCAAGAAATGCCTATACCTCGTACCGAGAAACAAGTCAGAGGATTCTTGGGACGTCTAAATTACATCGCCCGATTCATTGCCCACGTGACTACTACTTGTGTGCCGATCTTCAAACTGTTGAAGAAAGATCAAGTGGAAAGGTGGAATGACAAATGCCAGTTAGCCTTTGACAAAATCAAAGAATATCTCCAAAAACCTCCAATCTTGTTGCCACCTGTGGAAGGCAGACCTCTGATAATGTACCTAACTGTGTTAGAAGACTCAATGGGGTGTGTACTAGGACAACATGACGAATCCGGCCGAAAGGAGCACGCAATCTACTATCTTAGCAAAAAGTTTGCCGATTGTGAAACAAGATACTCACTACTCGAAAAAACTTGTTGTGCCTTAGCTTGGGCAGCTCGCCGGCTAAGACAGTACATGCTAAATCACACCACTTTCCTAATCTCCAAGATGGATCCCATCAAATACGTGTTCGAAAAACCTGCTCTCTCTGGAAGAATACCGAGATGGCAAATGATCTTAACAGAATATGACATTCAATACACTTCACAAAAAGCAATCAAAGGAAGTGTGGTAGCTGATCATCTGGCTCATCAAGCAGTGGATGATTATCAAGCATTGAACTTTGACTTCCCAGACGAAGACATTATGCTAGTCAATGACTACTAACAATCAGGACCAGAAGAAGGACCCGAGCCAGGATCCCGGTGGACTATGGTTTTTGACGGAGCTTCTAATGCACTTGGCAATGGCATCGGAGCTGTGATCATTTCCCCCGCAGGAGGTTACACACCATTCACTGCCAGATTATGCTTCAATTGCACTAACAATATAGCCGAATACGAAGCATGTATTCTGGGTCTTAAAGCTGCAATCGATCTAAGAATCAAATTCCTGGAAGTCTACGGAGACTCGGCCTTGGTAATCTACCAAGTCAAAGGGGAATGGGACACGAAGCACCCGAATCTAATTCCTTACAAAGAATATGTGCTGAGTTTGATTCTTTACTTCGAAGAAATCACTTTCGAACACATCCCACGCGAGGAAAATCAACTAGCTGATGCTTTAGCTACCATGTCATCCATGTTCAAAGTCAGGTGGGACAACGAGGCGCCTATGATCACCATTTACAGGCAAGATGAACCATCCTATTGCAATGAGATCAATACCGAAGGAACCGAGGAAAAACCATGGTTCCATGAAGTAAAAAGATATCTCGAAGCTCAGGAGTACCCTGAAGGGGCATCCATTAATGACAGAAAGTTTCTAAGGAGATTTGCTGCCAAATTCTTTCTAAGCAATGAAACCTTATACAAACGCAACCATGACTCGACTTTACTTCGCTGTGTAAACAAGAAGGAAGCAGAACAGATCATGGAAGAAATACACAATGGTGCCTTCGGTACTCATTCCAGTGGACATACAATGGCTAAAAAGATCCTAAGAGCAGGTTATTACTGGTCTACCATGGAAACAGACTGCCATCATCACTCCCGAACATGTCACAAATGCCAGATATACGCTGACAAAGTACATGTACCTCCAGTTCCATTAAGCGTCCTGACGGCTCCTTGGCCTTTTGCAATGTGGGGTATTGATATGATTGGAGAAATCAAACCTACTGCCTCCAACGGACATCGCTTTATCCTGGTCGCTATTGACTACTTCACAAAGTGGGTAGAAGCAGCTTCATTTGCTTCTGTCACCAAAAATGTGGTGGCCCGGTTCATCAAATACAATCTCATTTGTCGGTATGGCATCCCTGAACGGATTATCACGGACAATGGCACAAATCTAAACAACAGAATGATTACTGAACTTTGCACACAGTTCAAGATCAAGCATCATAATTCCTCTCCATATCGACCAAAGATGAACGGCGCGGTGGAAGCTGCCAACAAGAACATCAAGAAAATCATACAAAAAATGACAGTAACCTACAAAGACTGGCATGAGATGTTACCTTTTGCTCTTCATGGTTATCGCACATCTGCGCGTACTTCAACAGGGGCAACTCCATTCTCCTTAGTCTATGGCATGGAGGCAGTTCTTCCAATTGAAATTCAGATTCCTTCCCTAAGGATTATGAAAGAAGCCAATCTAGACGAAGACGATTGGATTCAAATACGGTTGGACCAGATAAACTTGATTGATGAGAAAAGGCTCGCAGCTATTTGTCATGGTCAGCTATACCAAAAGCGTATGATCAAAGCCTTCAACAAAAAAGTCAAAAGTCAAGCATACCAAACTGGTGGCTTGGTTGTCAAACGCATCATCTTACCACAAGGTGATCCCAGAGGCAAATGGACTCCCACCTACGAGGGACCATTCATAATCAAGAAAATATTCTCTGGCGGCGCCATGTTGCTTACCACCATGGATGTCGAGGATTTCCCACATCCTGTGAATGCTGACATAGTCAAAAAATACTTCTCTTAAAAAGAAAAAAACAGCTCGCTAAGTTGAAAACCTGAAAGGGCAACTTAGGCAAAAAAAAAAAAATGAGCGTCTCGGTGGATTGAAAACCCGAAAGGGCGGTCCAGGCAAAAATTAGAGACTAAACAAATACTATCCCGGTAGGCTGAAAACCTGAAAGGGCAGCCTAGGCAAAAGTTAGGGAATGAAGCATACAACTGTGTTCCGTTCAGCTGCCTACTCACCATCAAGATTCAACACCTCAAAGACACCGATCAGTCCAATCACTTTCTTCCAACAAGTGAGGGATGAGATGCTCGAAGACAGATTGGCAATAGCAGAGTTGAAACTTGACTGGATCGTTTTCACATAGCTATTTATCTTTATAAATATTTTCCAAAACTTTCTGACAGTTTCCTACTTCTAGGATTGTTGTCTCCCTTTGCTAACCAGCCTATCATGGCTCTTTTTTCAAAAATCAATGCAGCTTAGGCTCAAAAATCACTATTTTCACTTTTTTCTGTTTTAAATACGTAAACGTCCCAATGATAATTTTGAATGAACATGTGCATTTGAATATGATTGATGTTTACCAGGAAAAACAGGAATAGCATTCAGGAAATGTCCCATTTATCTGGACATCATCCCATCAGAAGAAAATCCCCAAGAGAAACGCATTTCTCAGCAAATTCCTCAAAAAGATTTTCTCTTCAAAAGAAGTCTTATCCCCCAGCAGGGTTGTTCCAGATTGCTATCTTCAGAAGGTGTGATCCCCGCACCCGGACTTGGTCAGATAGTGCATCGGAGGATTATGCATATTCCTCATTCCTATTTGAAAGGGCATCAGAACTTCCAGCTACCTTTCGTTCCCAAGAGATATTCAAAGATCCTTCAACAGAATACCAGGGTTCTCAAAGGATTTCCCCAGCCGAGGGTACTCAAACAAGACAAAAGATCATCAACGATCACAATGCATTCATGTCCAGATGACTAGTGGGAATTTATTTTTCCAACTAGAAATTTGACACGCATCGTATTCATACATCACATTCATACATCACATATTCACATTCATACGTCACACATTCAGATTCACATTCATACATCATGCATTATGCGCATATTCATACACAACATCACATGCATATTTCTCCGGGAATATCTCACATTTACATGCATCATAAACAGTGCATATCACTAACTTGATTTTTCAGGTAGACGGATATCTTCGACAAAGATGTTCTCAATCACATGCAGTGTTCACCTGAATTCCATGAATGGTTCTCTCAGATATAATCGAGCCGAAGATTCATTCTGATCACTTACCAACTCAAAAACAGACATCACAGATCAAAGTTGATACCTCAGACGGTTCCAAAACGATCTAGCATCACAGATCTAAAGCGATACCTCAGACGGTTCCAGAACGATCTAGCATCACAGATCTAAAGTTGATACCTCAGACGGTTCCAAAACGATCTAACATTGCAGATCTAAAGTTGATACCTCAGACGGTTCCAGAACGATCTAGCATCACAGATCTAAAGTTGATACCTCAGACGGTTCCAGAACGATCTAGCATCACAGATCTAAAGTTGATACCTCCGACGGTTCCAGAACGATCTAACATTGCAGATCTAAAGTTGATACCTCAGACGGTTCCAAAACGATCTAATATTGCAGATCTAAAGCGATACCTCAGACGGTTCCAGAGCGATCTAACGTTGCAGATCTAAAGCGATACCTCAGACGGTTCCAGAACGATCTAACATTGCAGATCTAAAGTTAATACCTCAGACGGTTCAAGAACGATCTAACATCAAAGATCTAAAGCTGATACCTCAGACGGTTCCACAACTTTCAAAATCTAAAGCAAAAAAAAAAACTTTGGACAAGTTATCTTCCAAGACTTAAAGCAGTAACCTTGGACAGTTCCGAAACAGTCAACACAAAGACTTTCAAATCCTTCATCAAGATATAATCAATGGATTCATTCTGATGAACAAACCATCAACACAATTGCCGGGTGGCATCTGAAAGCCCATCTCAGGTAATGTTCCAATCTTCCAACAACATTTCGCAGACGACATTCAAATGCAACTTCCAACATCTCTTCTGATCAAGGTAAGTGCAAATTTTCAGGGCATCTAAATATTCAATCATCTTCTACCTTCAGATTTCAGACAATCTCTTCAGGTTTAAGAAGATTGAATAGGGGCAACTGTTATACCCCAAAATTTGCCCACATATTTTTCAAGAAAACTCCAATCTGAAAATTAAGAGTCTCATATAATCATGGATTTTTATTTCAACAAATATCCTGACATATGAGATACTTAGTTTTTAGAATTTTTCTTATACAGTAATTTGGCTTGCAGTTGAATTTATTCTTACGCAAACGCCAAATACTGTTTATTACTTCACACATGCTATTTATTTATTTACAGATAAATAGTACTGACACAATTGGTACAGAGTTAAATCTTTTTGCAGGCGCAGAATCAGGAAACTCAGACTGTACTGGTAACAAGTAGATTATTATTATCTTTTGTTTCCCACTAATTTTTGTACTATATTCCATTATTTTCAAAAATCTTTTCAAATCTCTTTTTCAAAAATCAAATCTCTCTTTTTCCCAACACTATCTCCACTTTCTTTCAAATCCTACTTCCACTCAAATTTTCCTTTTGTACGGAATCACATCATTCCCCAACGTCTCTATCCTTCTTTTCATTCTATAAATACCTCTCATTTTCTTCCATAAAATCTCACATCAAATTCTAATTCATCTCTCAAATTTCTACTTCATAATCCATCCTTTCTTCTTTCCCCGACAAAATGGCGAAGCGGTGGGAAACGTGTTTTCTTACAGTCATCACCATTGCTACGGTGATCATGACTTTCTTCTGCCTGCATAGTCCTGAAGAGTGTGGACCTGCAATGGTTGCACTCCCAATCATCTACATGTTATTGTTCATAGCATGGGTCATTAATCGTCATTCTTAAAATTTGCCGTATTTCTTATTTCTTAAATGTACCGTTTATTCGTCGTACTGTTCAATATAGTATGTGATATTTGTACTGTCAGTATTAAATGGTGTATTACTTGTCATAATATTGCTTAATTACTAAGATAATATTTTGTGTGTTTTCTGCCAGTCAAATATTCCTATTTCTGTGCATTAAATGATTTTCAGGGTTATTATCGGTAATTTTGCCCGCATACCGTAAATATTAGTTATTTATTATGTCTGTGTTTTTTAACAAGTCATGTAAATAACTTTCATTTTTCACATAAAACAAAAACAACAAAAAAGAAAATTAACTTTGACTGTTGATTTTTCACTCTAACTGCTACATCAATACCTGGACAGTCAGTTGACAGCCAAACTGCTGGCAGTACAATTCTCAGTGTTTTGTACCATCAATCAAATCAATCTTTCACAATTCAAAATTCCAAGATTTTTGTTCTAGAAGTCTTCTGAATATCACGCGATTAGCAGAGACTCAACACTGCACAAAAATCAGGTACGCTTAACTGTCTCCTACATAAACAGTCCCTGACTAGGGTTTTCTTGTTTTTACAGGAGAAACAAGTTTTTGAGAGCTCAAATGGATTCCATACACATCCATATATCTCAAAGTACCATCATACAAATTTTCAAACTTCAATTCACTCAGACGCACCGTCAGCAGCTCAAACAGTCAACAGACGACCCGTTTGACCAAAAAAGTCAACAGACAGTCAAAAATGAAATTTTTTGTCAAAGTCCATATTTTGTCAAAGGATTCATCATTTGATCATTGGATGATCATAATTCATCAAGGAAAGATCAAAAATCAACAAAACCCTAAGATTCAAAATTAGGGTTTTTGCCTGAAAAGTCAACTCAACTTTGACTGATCATAACTCTCTCATCCTTCATCCAAAAAATTCAAACCAAAGCTTGTTTTGAAGGAAATTCAATTATCTTTCAAATGCCATTGATCCCATGGTCATTGGATTCACCATTTGAAAAATATGACCAAAGACATTACAGGTCATTTTCAAAGTCAACAAAAAGACACTTTTTTCAAAAGGGCACACAAGGAGCTTCAAAAATCATTTTGACATGAGACCAAAGGAATTGGTTAGAGGACTCTTTGAGGTTTCCAAAAAGTGTAAGATCTCCTTCATATGACAAAAATTGAGGGATTTACACCTTGTTGAAGTTGGCTAAATTTTGGGAAAATGCATGAAATCAACATTGCTCAAAAATGTATTTTTTCCAAATGGGGCCAAGTTTTCAGCATTCAAACATCATTTCCATGATGTTATGGGCCTCCCACGACCAAGACTAAGCCCATAACTTTTTTTTATCCATTTTGCATGATTTTATCTTATTTTAAGATTAAAATTAAAAGGAAAATGCATGGATAATGGTTAGCTTACAAATCAAGCATGACTCACCTCAAAGAATCTTCATCTTTCTGCAGAGAATTGAAGGGCAAGGCAGGTGCATTGAAGGCAAGATGACTTGGTCAAGAATTCAAGGTTTTTAATATTAAAAAAACCAAAGTTTCAACAAAGGCAACTAAAGACACTTCTTAGCTTCAATTGTAAGCACTCAATGCTTATAAATAAGCTATCATAGTTCAGTAACAAGAGGGAGGCGAGTTCAGAAGCATACATAAGCTCATAACACTTGTAATCACTTGAAAAAAATTCAAAGAAAACTCAAATTCGAATTTGTAATTTCAGTCCATTTCAATACAAACTAAGCATTCATACACCTTCTTTGAACATCATTGAAACTATCTCAATCAATTACAAGCCTTGAAGCTCACTGAATCGAGCTACACAGGTCATAATTTGTTCAAACTAAAATCGATTCGTATCTGGTTATTCACACATGTTTAACAAGATGTAGACATACTATTGAGTTTGGTTTGAGGTATAGATCATTTCTGGAAACTTAATTGAAGTTTGGACACGTACAAACGAAACCACCATTTTAGGGTTCATAGCTTCAAAATTAGGGCTTTCTAAATTAGGCAAAATTAGAGGTTCTAATTAGTACCATTGAATTCGCATGGACCAAACGAATTGAACTGATAGGTCGCGCCAAATTTATGTGTACGTTTGACCCTATTCGCTATTTTGCAGGTTTAGTAAGTAACCAATTACAGCGCTTTTGGTAAGAAAGCGCTATTAAAAGTCTTGTCTGAAGGTTGAAGACGAAGACGTGTCACCCCCCTATTGGTTCTGACGCGCGCGTTTTTTTGAATATAACCCTTGGTTTCAGTGTTTTGCAGGCGTGTCATAAGTGATGTTCCCTCACCATCTGGACCATCTGATCTCATTTATGACTCATCCAACGCTTCAGAACGCGCGTGCACATCATACTCCCTCAATCAAACCACACAGGATCAGTATCCTTTTATTTTCTATTTTATTTTCTATTTTATTTTAATTTCTTTGTTAAATTAATTAAAAATAGTTTTAAAAATCCAAAAAATACACAAAAAATATTTTTAGACTTCTAAAATAATATATTATTTTCTGAAATAAAAATATTTTATTTTTCTTCAAAATTTCAATATTTGCATAATTAATTAGTATATATTCATATATTTGCTTTTTTTAATTATTCTAACCAATCAAGAAATCATAAAAAAAATTGTTCTTTATGTTAAATATTGTTTATATATTATAAACTAATTTTGTACATATTTTGAATAATTTTATCTTTAAGTTTTAATTATTTGTATAATTATTTACATAATTATGTTTTAATTAACTTAAATCAATTCCAAGAAATTCCAAAAAAAATTAGTTTTGTTTTAAAATTAATTAACAAATATTTTGTACATATTTTAAACTTAATTTCTAGGTTTAAATCTATTTTCATCTTTTTCTTCATTTTAATTTAATTAATTATGCATTAATTATAATTAAAATCAATCATAAAAAATCCAGAAACATGCCTTTTATTTTTCTTGCAATTTACATTCCTAGATAAATGTATAGGATGTCAAATTCATGTAAATAGGCTAGTTTACATTTCCTGCACAATCGATGTAATAGCGTAGATTTACTTTCCGCACTTTACATTTCCGCATTTTAATTTCCAGCAAATATAAACTGCGTGTATGTCAAAGATAAAATTGAACCGTTAGATCACTAACTTCAAAGATAAAATATCTGAATACAAACACAATCACACTTGCACCTCTTAAGGTAAATCCTTTCTCATTCTTTTCAAAATCAAAAGTCAAAATTCCACTGTTTTGAGTACAAAATCGAACCTTGCGTTTATATCCGGTGAAAGGATAGATTTTTAAAGGAAATAGGATAAAGACCTTACAACTCAGGGTAGACCTCCTAGTTTGCTTGCTCAAATCAAAACAAACAAAATTCTCATACACTGTTGTTTTTCAAAACAAAACTTTCCAAAAAGACAATACTTTGTATACATCCAAACACGGATTATTACAAAGTTAACGTTCTTTTCAAAACATCTTTTGAAAGATAAACAAGCATTTTGTATACATCCACACACGGATCATTACAAAATTCAAATTACAAAGGTATTTGAAACCACATATGAGCAATTTCAGAGCAATTGAAAAGTCATCGAAAAACAAGTGAGCTAAGCAAACTTAAGAGCCCATGGATAACCATGGATACAAAGGGTGCTAACACCTTCCCTTTGTATAACCTACCCCCTTTCCCAGAATTTCTTAAAGGTCTTTTTTCTGTTTCTTTTATAAACCTTTCCTTAATTGGATAAAATAAAAGGTCGGTGGCGACTCTGTGAATTTTCAAAATGCGAAAGCATTAAGCGATAAAAAAGAGTCAGTTCACGTATCTCTACAGAACAGAGGTATGGCCCGGGATTAAAAAATCGGAGGTCCACAGGGATCCTGACTCGGGTCCTTCTTCCGGTCCTGGTTGTTTGTAGTCATTGACTAGCATAATGTCTTCGTCTGGGAAGTCAAAGTTCAATGCTTGATAATCATCCACTGCTTGATGAGCCAGGTGATCAGCTACCACACTTCCTTTGATTGCTTTTTGTGAAGTGTATTGAATGTCATATTCTGTTAAGATCATTTGCCATCTTGCTATTCTTCCAGAGAGAGCAGGTTTTTCGAACACGTACTTGATAGGATCCATTTTGGAGATTAGGAAAGTGGTGTGATTTAGCATATACTGTCTTAGTCGGCGAGCCGCCCATGCTAAGGCACAACAAGTTTTTTCGAGTAGTGAGTATCTTGTTTCACAATCGGTAAACTTTTTGCTAAGATAGTAGATTGCATGCTCCTTTCGGCCGGACTCGTCATGTTTCCCCAGTACACACCCCATTGAATCTTCTAACACAGTTAGGTACATTATCAGAGGTCTTCCTTCCACAGGTGGTAACAAGATTGGCGGTTTTTGGAGATACTCTTTGATTTTGTCAAAGGCTAACTGGCATTTGTCATTCCACCTTTCCACTTGATCTTTCTTCAACAGTTTGAAGATCGGCACACAAGTAGTAGTCATGTGGGCAATAAATCGGGCGATGTAATTCAGACGTCCCAAGAATCCTCTGACTTATTTCTCGGTACGGGGTATAGGCATTTCTTGAATGGCTTTGACCTTGGCAGGATCAACCTCAATACCTTTCCTATTGACGATGAAACCTAAGAGTTTGCCGGATGTTACTCCAAAGGTACACTTATTTGGATTCAGTCGCAACCTGTATTTCTTGAGTCTGTCAAACAGCTTGTGTAGATGACCCAGATGTTCTTCTTCGGTGTTGAACTTTGCAATCATATCATCGACATACACCTCTATCTCCTGATGAATCATATCATGAAATAGAGCTACCATTGCACGTTGATAGGTTGCTCCTGCGTTCTTTAAACCAAAGGGCATTACTTTGTAACAAAAGGTTCCCCAGGGTGTTGTGAAGGTTATTTTTTCCATATCGTCGGGTGCCATCTTGATTTGATTGTACCCTGAGAATCCGTCCATGAAGGAGAATACCTTGCATTGTGCGGTATTGTCAACCAATACATCGATGTGAGGTAAAGGGAAATCATCTTTGGGGCTTGCCCGGTTCAGATCTCTGTAGTCTACACACATTCTGACTTTCCCGTCTTTTTTGGGCACGGGTACTATGTTAGCTATCCAAGGAGGATAACTCACAACTTTCAGAAAGCCGGCATTGAATTGCTTTTCAACCTCGTCTTTGATCTTTTTTGACATATAGGGCCTACTCATCCGCAATTTCTGCTTGACTGGAGTGCTACCTTCTTTGATTGGCAGGCGATGAACCACAATATCCGTGTCAAGGCCAGGCATATCTTCGTAGGACCAGGCGAATATCTCGACGTAGTCTTGCAACATTTGAATCAGTCTTTGCTTGACATTGTTTTCTAGATCAGCCCCTATCTTGACTTATTTCTTTTCTTCGTCGCTGCCCAAGTTGATAACCTCAATTGGTTCTTCATGCGGCTGTATAGTCTTTTCTTCTTGTTCTAGCAGCCTTGCAAGTTCTCTTGGTACTTCACAATCTTCCTCACTTTCGTCCTCAGTTTGGTAGATCGGATTTTCAAAGTCATGACGGGCAATAGCAGAATCGTTATCGACTGGAACCAAAGTAAATGTGAATCTGCATTTATTTATGTGGGTGTGTGTAAGAAAACATAGCTATTTGAAAAGCAAAGAAAGAAAAAGGATCACAAAATTTGAATATGCAAACGTCCCATGATTTTATTGAATGCACATGCTCATGATATGATAAACCCTTATAAAAGGACCAGTGTGCTTCGGGCAAGGCACACGGCTTTCAAGCTCATGGTTTGATAGTACAGGAACCATTTTTATCTTTGCACAATATGAACAACGAAAACAGGAAATTGCATTTACTCCTGATCAAAGGAGATCACATCCTCAGTTTTCCAGTTGTTCAATCCATTGTTGTGAGCAAGGAGTATCCAGCTGTTCCAATTGCAGTTGTCTTCTTCATCTCCCACAGCATTGATTTCCTTAGTGGGGAAATGAGCCGGTGATCTTTCGGGATAAGTGATATACTCTGCTGGATACGAGATCCCAGGCTGAGATATCTCTGTTGGCTGAGCGAGATGCTCGATAAGGCCGTCCCATCCAGTCGGGATGATGTTTTGGATAGAGACTTGTGTATCCTGGTGAGGGGTGTATTCTGACAGAAAGTAACCCTCGTTATTTGGTGTTTCCCTGGTGTTTTCGAGAGTGAAATTGTCGTCGTAATGTTCATCCCATCCGGTTGGGACAATGTCTTCCATGGCGATCTGTGAGCTCGGAGGAGCGGAATATTTCACCATAAAGTAATATTTACCACTTGGCTCTCCTAGCGTATCCCATACTTCTTTAGGTGGATTTTGATATTGCTGAGTGCTGGGACTTGTGATACTTTTGTCATTTTCAAATTGATCACCCCATCTAGTCGGGGTAATATCTTCCATAGCAATAAAAGAATTCTGAGGTGCGGTATATTGATAATTATACCCGCCGCTTGGTTCTCCCAAAGTATCCCACATTCCCATGGGAAGGGGTGGAATTTCATCTGGATATGGCTGAATGATATGGTTCAAGAACACTCCATCGTCTTCAATAGTATTCACTCCTTGGCTGATGAAATGTGACATTAGTCCTTTAGAACAAGGACTTTGATCATTCTTTTGATTTCCACTATCATAGCCCAGGCCTAGCTTGTTGGACTTGTAAGGTATATCGAGGAGCTGTCCCCATACTGTGCAATCACCTTTTTCGATCACAGCTTTGGCATCTTTGAGAGAAGCCATAGTTGTAGTTGGAGTAGCAGAAATATGCTTGGTAGTAGAGACATCTAGAGAGACCACCTCAAAAGATTGGCAGGGAGTTTCGATGAATTCGTCATCCAACTCAACATATTTGGAATTGCTCAGGTGACTAACCACATATTCCTCCTCGCCATAAACTGTGACAATCTTTCCTTTTACTGGATATTTCAACTTCTGATGCAGGGTAGAAGTTACAGCATTTGCCCCATGTATCCAAGGGCGTCCAAGTAAACAGGAATATGCTGGGTGAATTTCCATTACGTAAAAGGTAGAATCAAAAATCTGAGAGCCCACTATGATTGGGAGATTTACCTTTCCGTACACTGTTCTTGTTGACCCATCAAAGGCTCTTACCACAACATCGCTTGGTTGTAACACAATTCCTTCGAAGTCAAGCTTTTCCAGTACTATTTTTGGTAACACGTTCAAAGAAGAATCGTTATCTACCAGCACATGTGATAGAGTGGTGCCATTACATTCAATGGAGATATGTAGGGCTTTATTGTGATTCTTTCCAGCAGGGGTTAGATCAACATCAGAGAAACCGAGGCCAATATTCACTGTTAGATTGGCAACACAATTTTCAAATTGATCGACCGAAATCTCTTGAGGCACATGGGCAGCTTTCAGGAACTTCATCAGTGCTTTGGCATGAGCTTCTGAATACTTTAGCAGAGACAGCATTGAGATTTTTAAAGCAGTGTGCCCCAGTTGTTCGACAATATTGTAATCACTCTTGCAGATGATTTTCAATATTTCCTCCATTTCTTGCTTCGATGGATCTTCAACAGTGACCTCCACCGGTATTTGAACTGGTTCAACTTGTGGCTCTTTGCCTCGAGCGTTGATATCTTGATTAGGAATTGGGACCTGGACTGGACCAGTAGCAACATTTGGAGAAATTTCTGGTGAAAAGATCCTTCCACTTCTCGTAATCTTGCTGGTACCCACAATATTATCCACAGTTGGAGCAGTTAACTTCGTGGCCTCTTCAGTCGAGGTATCCTGTTTAACTCCATGGACATAAACATTAGTGTCGTAACCCCACGGGACAGATTTGTCTGAGGAGTATGGAAATGGAGTTGGACTAGCAATGATTACTGATGCCACTTTGAGTGTAGCAGAAATTTTGAAGGGAGCCTTGGCAGAGATTTTGAATGGTAAGTTGGAAACCACTGAGACGTCCTCTATTCTCATCCCGTTTGCAAAGACTTCGCATAAAACGTCCATGGAAGGGAGCCTCTCAAACATAATGATACGGCGATCCATCCATTTTTGAATTCCCATTCTTAGATTTTCACAACCGTTGGGCAGGCATGTGCAATAAAAGCAATCAGGGTCACAACCTGGGAAGTAACCAGCTCGGATTAGCTTTCCTTTGACTTCAAGGAGCGGAGTTGACAATTCCCTCATATCATAGATGTAAACAGTGTCTAGGATAGCGTTAACAGTTTTGTCGTGCTTCGGCATAGGTGCCGTGATGACATTTGGAGTTTCTGGAGGATCGAACTCAATTTCCCCATCATCTATCATGTCTTGTATTTTATTTTTCAGGGCCCAACAGTGATCTGCGTCATGTCCTGGACAGTTTGAGTGATACGCATACGTTGCATCAGGGCAATAACTCGGAGAGGAAGTGTTGACATTCTTTAGAGGATCTTTTAATGTGATCAGATCTGCTTTTAGCAAATGCTGCAATGCCTGAGAGATCGGCATATTGATTCTGGTGAAATTTCTTCTTGGCGCATCTGGTGGACGCGCATATTTTGGCTGTTGATCTTTTTGAGGTGCAGATGCGGAGATCAGAACTGCCCTTACAGATTGGTGATGCTCATTCTTGCGACCTTTCTGAATTTGCATTGTATTGACCTCATTCCTCCCACTGATGGGCCTTTTTGTAGTACCAAAGGAAGAGCCTATTTGAATTTTTCCATTTTGAATGCCACTTTTGACACGTTCTCCAGTCAATATCAGGTCAGTGAAACCTGATGATGAGCTTCCCAGCAAATGACTATAGAAAGGGCCAGTTAAAGTGCCCATGAACATGTCGACCAGCTCGCGATCAGATAAGGGTGGTTGAACCCTTCCAGCCATATCTCTCCACTTTTGTGCATATCCTTTGAAACTTTCTTCCGGTGTCATGGAGATGCCCCTTAGTTGAGTACGGGTTGGTGCAAGATCAGCATTGTATTGATACTGTTTGTAAAAAGCAGTAGCTAAATCTTCCCAGGTATGAACTTTGGTACTTTCCAGCTGGTAGTACCACTCGAGTTGTGTACCCGACAGGCTTTCTTGGAAGAAGTGAATCCACAATTTGTTATCTGCTGTATGAGGTTGTATCTTCCTTACATAGGACCTCAGATGTAGTTTTGGGCAAGAAACTCCATCATATTTTGCAAAGACAGGAACTTTGAACTTTGGAGGGATAACAACATCTGAGACGAGTCCCAGATCATTGAAATCTAAGCCAGGCATTTTTTGTATCTCCAGAGCTTTCATGCGTTCCTCCAACTGCTGGTATTTGTCATCATCCTGTTCGTCTCCAGAATGATAATCTTCTTCATTAGAAGAGAGAGAGGGTTTGGCAGAACCCTGGTTGCTGTGATTGTCTCCTTGTTCACCATCACCGACTATTTCAGGGATCGGTGGCTTTTTGAACTTTTTGACTGGGATTTTGATCTTCCTTTTCAGGTGACTCAAGCCTACAGGTCCTTTGGGCTTCTTTTTCTTTTTGATCATCAGGGCTTTTAGTTCTTGTTGCCCCTTTGCCAGTTCCAGAATTGCCACTTGAACTTGGGCGTTCTGTGCTTTGAGATTCTTGATGCTTGTTTCAGATTCCATCTCTTCTGACTGAAATAAACAGCGAGGAGATGAGAAATCCGTCATGTGAACCTGTTATGCAATGTATATGAATGAAATGTATATGCAATGAATGAAATGTATATGCAATGTTTTCAAGGATCTTAGAGTTTAGATTTGTTAAAACAAAAGAAAAACAAACATTTGTTAGTCAAACAATTTATTTCTTTTATTTCTTTTTTTTTCTTTGCCTCATTCGGGCATACAAAACAGAAAATAAAGAAAATGAAGGATCCCTCAGGTCTCCCATGGACGCTTTCTCTTTGCACCCAGGAATGTGTTGATCTGCTGTTCTTCTTGGAGTTGTCCGGTGAGCTCGAATAATCTTCTCTCATAGTCTTGACAGTGTGCTTTGAAGGTATCTCTTTCCTCTTTTAGTTGAACCCAAGATTTCTGCAACTCTTCCAGGTCAGTTGGCATATCCGGATGTAGAATAACTTGAGGTTCGTCTCCTTTGACTTCTGGCTCAATAGTCACAGGTAGAATAGCGGGATATGGCATGATGAGTTTCTGAGCATGAGCCCGAACCCATCTGAGGTAAGGTTCCATAGGAATAGAATTCCATTGTCCCAAAGTTTTGCTTTCTATTCTATAGAC
Organism: Vicia villosa; assembly: GCF_029867415.1. Taxonomy (NCBI): domain Eukaryota; kingdom Viridiplantae; phylum Streptophyta; class Magnoliopsida; order Fabales; family Fabaceae; genus Vicia; species Vicia villosa. The sequence continues at coordinate 48,416,868 of NC_081181.1, read as the reverse complement.
ACTGCCCCACGCATGTATGAACCTTCGTCGATGTCTGTGGGAATCATCCTCGTAATCAAACACAATGCCACGGATAATCATGTCATGAGGACCGTTTCCCCTTGCATATCCAAATTGGCGTAAAGCTAGAGAGGGGTTGTAAGTGATGCCTCCCTTGATGCCAAGTAGTGGCACATTAGGGTACTCTCCACAATGGTCAATGATAGTAATGTCTCTTTGAAAGAAGTTGTTCCACCGGATATCTGAATGAGACAAAGACATAATCCTGCGAGACCATTGCATTCTTTGTTCATTTCTCAACACTGATCGGGGAAGATGAAATGTAAACCACCTAGCCAGTAGTGGTATACAGCACATGAGAGTTCCTCGTTTCTTCATGGTACGAGTGTGTAGAGAATGTAGAATGTCTCCCAGCAATGTTGGTACCGGGTTACGGGTTAGGAAAAGGTTGATGATGTGCACACTTATGAATTGGTCGGGATTAGGGAATAAAACCAACCCATAAATCAAAAGAGCCACAACCTCCTCAAAAGCTGGGAACTTTTGTTTTCTAGTAGTAATCGAGCCTTTTCCATTAAGAACTTAGCAAGCAAACCCTTAACTCCACTCTTTGTTTCCCAATTGGACTCGATTTTTGACTTTCGCAAATGTAAAGCAGCAGCAATGGTTTCAGGTTTTGGAATCCTTTCTAAACCAGTGAAAGGTAATTGATTTCGAACAGGTAATCCAATTAGTTCAGAAAACTCTTCCAAGGTGGGTACCAACTGGTAATCAGGAAAGGTAAAGCAATGATGTTCGGGATCAAAGAACTAGAACAGGACCCGTATCATGTCTTCATCAAATTTTGAGGTAACCAAATGGAGTAGGTGACCGTGCTTTTCGGTGAATTGAACATTCCTGGGGAATTCTGATACTAAGTTTTTCAGTTCAGATGGCACCGTTGAGATGTTGATTCGGATGTAATCTCTGGTGGCGGGAGCCATTACCTGCAATAACAAAGGTAAACTCTTTGATCCTTGAAATGATTAGTGAAAAAATGATATGCTTATGATGCTTATGATGTTATGATGTCAAACATGTGGCACACAAAAACAAATCAAACAATAGCCTTAAGTTTAAAGGCTTGCATGAAGTCCATAGGTGATACCCTCCCCACTGAAGTTGAGTTGGTTAAAACCTGTCCTAGAATAGTATTCGGGTTCTATGATCCTTAGAGGTAACATCTCAATACGGCGCTCGGACGGCCGATCAAAATATTCCTCGAGGATAACTAACTTTGATCAACTTTAAAGCTAGCCACTTAATAGGCCACAAGTCAAGTTCAACTAAAAGGTTCTAAGACAAATTAGTGTTTAATGACATTTCGGAAGCCTAATATACTCCTTGATCGTTTTCAAGGGACATCAGTATAAACCAAAGTATCGCACTAACGGTGACTACCAGATCAACCATATCGGTACATGCCGTACAGTTTCCTTGGTCTATTGTCACATACTTAAGGTATCTCGAGATTCGGGTTGGAATCTTTCACACAAGCAAAATACCCAAACATCCTTTGAAAAATAGAGCAATCAAGTCAAACAATTGAAAACATCGGAATGATTTATTCTCTAAAGGTAACCCCTTTTGAAAACATTTTGTTTTTAGAAAGATATTCCCCAGCAGAGTCGCCAGTTCTGTCGCGCCCTCGGTTTTTTTTGCCATACCTCTCGCGGAGAGATACGCGAACTGACTCTTCTTTGTTTCTGCTTTTGTATTTTTGAAAATCAGAGAGTCGCCACCGACCTTTTATTTTATCCAATTAAGGAAAGGTTTATAAAAGAAACAGAAAAAAGACCTTTAAGAAATTCTGGGTAAGGGGGTAGGTTATACAAAGGGAAGGTGTTAACACCCTTTGTATCCATGGTTATCCATGGGCTCTTTAATTTGCTTAGCTCACTTGTTTTCAATTACTTTTCTATTGCCTTGAAATGCTCGTATGTGGTTTCAAATACCTTTGTAAATTGACTTTGTAATGATCCTTGTGCGGATGTATACAAAGTGTTTTTATCTTTCAAAAGATGTTTTGAAAAAAAGAACGTTAACTTCGTAATGATCCTTGTTTGGATATATACAAAGTATTGTCTTTTTTGAAAGTTTTGTTTTGAAAAACAATGATATATGAGAGATTTGTTTGTTTTGATTTGAGCAAGCAAATTAGGAGGTCTACCCTGAGTTATAAGGTCTTTATCCTATTTCCTTTAAAAATCTATCCTTTCACCGGATATAAACAAAAGTTCGATTTTGTACTCGAAACAGTAGAATTTGATTTTGATTGATTTTGAAAAGAATGAGAAAAGGGATTACCTTAAGAGGTGCAAGTGTGACTGTGTTTAGATTCAGATATTTTATCTTTGAAGTTTAGTGATCTAACGGTTCAATTTTATCTTTGACATACACGCAGTTTATATGTGCTGGAATTTAAAATGCGGAAATGTAAAATGCGGAAAGTAAATCTACGCTATTACATCGATTGTGCAGGAAATGTAAACTACGCTATTTACATGGATTTGACAACCTATTCATTTATCTAGGAATTTAAATTGCAAGAAAATAAAAGAAGTATTTTTGGATTTTTTGATGATTGATTTTAATTAGAATTAATGCATGATTAATTTAATTAAAATGAGGAAAAGATGGAAATAAAATTTAAACCTAAAAATTAGGTTTAAAATATGTTCAAAATGCTTGTTAATTAATTTTAAAACAAAACTAATTTTTTTGGAAGTTTTTGAAATTGATTTTGAAATCATTAAGTTAATTAATACATAATTATACAAATAATTATACAAATAATTAAAATTAAAGAGAAAATTATCCTAAATATGTACAAAATTAGTTTATAATATATAAACAATATTTAATATAAAGAACAAATTTTTTATCATTTTTTTTTATTGGTTAAAATAATTAAAAGGTAAATATATGCATATTATCTAATTAATTATACAAAATATTTAAATTATGAAGAAAAATAAAATATTTTTATATCAGAAAATAAAATATTATTTTAGAAGCCTAAAAATATTTTTTGTGTATTTTTTGGATATTTAAAACTATTTTTAATTAATTTTATGAAGAAATTAAAAATAAAATAGAAAATATAAAGATGATAATCAGACGTGGTAATTAAATAAAGTCCATGGTATGGGGATTCATTCTGATGCGTTAGATTGATGAGTGGACGGATCTGATGATCACCAGCATGAGGGACCATACCACGTGACGTACCTGCAAAACACTGAATCCAAGGTTAGTTTAAAAACACGCGCGCGCCCTCCAGCCAATCAGAGGACGCCACGCATCATCTTCTTCCTCAGGATGGGGCTTTTACATCTTTCATTTGCAGGTGGTGTAAAAACTCTAACCTTTTACACCTGTTGGAAATAGCGAATACAAGCAAACAACAATATAAATTTGGCGCGATGCCATCATTTAGTTCGTCTTGTTCACATGAGTTTAATGGTACTATTTAGAGCTTGTAATTTTGCATGAATTGTAAAGCCCTAAATTTGAAAGTAAGAACCCTAAAATGGTGGTTCCTCGTATAGGTGTTCAAACTTCAATTAAGTTTCCAGAAATGATTAGGACCTCAAACTAAACTTAAATATGAGTCTACATCTTGTTAAATATGCATGTATTATGAGATTTTGGTGAGTTTTATTTCGAGCAAACCGTGAGGTCTTGTGGTCGTATCTGGATGTTCCAAGGCTTGCAACTGATCTGGTTATGTTCAATGATACTTGAGGATTGTGTTTAAGTGTTTGGTTTGAATTGAAACAAGCTAGAATGTAAAATTCGAATTTTAAATTTCCTTAAAAAAAACAAGTTGATACAAGTATGTTACAAGCTATGCTTAGGTTCTGAACTTGTCTCTCTTTGATTACTGAAGTGTTATAGCTCTTATATAAGCATTGAAGTGCTTAAGAACTAAGCTAGAAAGCATTAAGTGCTTTTGTTGAATTCTTGACTTTTTCAACACATGTGGCTTTGCATTTAAGCTACCATGGCTTGACTTTCCACTCTCCTTCTGCTGTACTTGGCTTGGGGCAGAGTTTTTGATTGATTCCTTGATGAGTCATGCTTAGAAATTAAGCTATGCATTATCCTTCCATTTTCCATTTTCAATTTAATTTTAAATGGGATAAAATTAAACCAAAAATGAATAAAAATGATGTGGGCTTTGTCTTGGTCGTGGGAGGCCCATTATATCATGTTAAACATGTTTGAACTATGAAAACTTGGCCCCATTTGGAAAAAATACATTTTTGATCAATGTTGGTTTCATGCATTTTCCCAAAATTTATCCAATTTCAACAAGGTGTTAATCCCTCAATTTTTGTCATATGAAGGAGATCTTGCACTTTTTGGAAACCTCAACGAGTCCTCTAACCAATGTCTTTGGTCTCATGTAAAAATGATTTTTGATGCTCCTTGTGTGTCCTTTTGAAAAAAGTGTCTTTTTGTTGACTTTGAAAATGACCTGTAATGTCTAGATTCATATTTTTCCAATGGTGAATCAAATGGCCATGGGACCAATTGCATTTGAAAGATAATTGAATTTCCTTCAAAATAAGCTTTGTTTTGAATTTTTTGGATGAAGGATGAGAGAGTTATGACCAGTCAAAGTTCAGTTGACTTTTTAGGAGAAAACCCTAATTTTGAATCTTAGGGTTTTGTTGATTTTTGATCTTTCCTTGATGAATTATGATCATCCAATGATAAAATGATGAATCCTTTGACAAAATATGGATGTTGACAAAAAATTTCATTTTTGACTGTCTGTTGACTTTTTTGGTCCAACGGGTCGTCTGTTGACTGTTTGAGCTGCTGACTGTGCGTCTGAGTGAATTGAAGTTTGAAAATTTGTATGGTGGTACTTTGAGATATATGGAGGTCCATGAAATCCATTTGAGGTCTCAAAAACTTGTTTCTCCTGAAAAAAACAATAAACCCTAATTAGGGACTGTTTGTGTAGGAGACAGTTAAGCGTACCTGATTTTTGTGCAGTGCTGAGTCTCTGCTAATCATGTGATATTCAGAAGACTTCTAGAACAAAAATCTTGGAATTTTGAATTGTAAAAGTTTGATTTGATTGATGGTACAAAACACGGAGAATTGCACTGTCAGCGGTTTGACTGCCAACTGACTGTTCAGGCATTAATGAAGCAGTTAGAGTGAAAAATCAACAGTCGAAGTTAATTTTCTTTTTGTTGTTTTTGTTTTATGTGAAAGATGAAAGTTTATTTACATGACTTGTTAAAAAACACAGACATAATAAATAACTAATATTTACTGTACGCGAGCAAAATTACCGATAACCCTGAAAATCATTTAATGCACAGAAAAATAAATATTTAACTGGCAGAAAACACACAAAATATTATCTGAATAATTAAGCAACAGTATGACAAATAGTACAACATTTAATACTGACAGTACAAACATTACATACTATAATGAACGGTACGACGAGTAAACGGTACATTTAAGAAAATAAGAGATACGGCAAACTTTAAGAATGACGATTAATAACCCATGCTATGACCAACAGAAAATAGATGATCGGGAGTGTAACCATCGCAGGTCCACATTTTTCAGGACTATGCAGACAGAAGAAGGACAGGATCACCGTAGCAATGGTGATGACCATAAGAAAACATGTTTCCATCCGCTTCGCCATTTTGCCGGGGAGGAAGAGAGAATGGATATGAAGTAGAAATTTGAGAGATGAGTTAGAATTTGATGTGAGATTTTATGAAAAAAAAATGAGAGGTATTTATAGAATGAAAAGAAGGATAGAGACGTTGGGGAATGAAGTGATTCCGTACAAAAGGAAGATTTGAGTGGAAGTAAGATTTGAAAGAAAGTGTATGATAGTGTTGGAAAAAGAGAGATGTGTAGAATAAAGTTAAGATTTGATTTTTGAAAAAGAGATTTGAAAAGAGATTTTGAAAATAATGGAATATAGTACAAAAGTTAGTGGGAAACAAAAAAATTAGTAATAATTTACTTGTTACCAGTACAGTCTGAATCCCGGACTCTGCGCCTGCAAAAGATTTAACTCTGTACCAATTGCGTCAGTACTATTTATCTGTAAATAAATATCAAATAAATAGCGTGTGTGAAGTAATAAACAGTAACTGGCGTTTGCGTAAGAATAAATTCAACAGCGAGCCAAAATACCGTATAAGAAAAATTCTAAAAACCAAGTATTCATAAATCAGGATATGAAAATCCAAGATTATATGAAACTCTTAATTTTTAGATTGAAGTTTTCTTGAAAAAAAGATGCGGGCAAATTTTGGGGTATAATAATGGGCCTATGACATTACACTTCCCACGTGATTTTGAGATTGGAAAAGGCCCATTTATCATATATTATTTATTTCATGATTTTATATTATTTATTTTTGATTTTATTCATTAAAAGTCAAAATAAATCAAAATAATATCATGTTTGAATGAAATAAAATTATATGGTTTATCCCTCAATATTTAATCAATCCAATATCAATCATGTGAATGAAAGAAACATATGAGAAGATTGGAAAACAAAATAAACCAAAATTAGAAAGATTTTTATCATATTTTATCAAACTTTCCAAATCACTCAATGGTATAAATCCAAGCCCAAATATTTGACCTAAAACATTCATTATAAAGGTGCAAGTAAAGTCAAATGGAGGGGGACGAAAAACTAGAGGAGAGGATTAGGGTTCAAGGGCTTCAAAGTATAAAGAAAATTAGGGCACAAGGATTCTTCTTCCACGACCAATATCAACGGGTACCAAGCACTGCATCATTTTCCTGACGTCATTTAACACCATGCCCAATCGTTCTTGAGGATTAAAAACGCCCAGAACCATCACCTCTTACAATAACGGTTTGCACTCACTTTCATGGCCTTGAATCTTCCTATATACGCATTATAAATAATTATTGCTTGCATATAATTCATAATATACACCATTAGGACAGGTTTGATGCGTGAGTCGCGAGTTTTGGTGCAGGAAACCATAGCTGCCATGGATGAAGCTTCAAGCTTCCATCTATGCGTATTGGAATTTTCAGGAATTTTTAAGTCCAAAGGAGAGTTCCATAAGGTTCGCAAGAGGCAAAATAAGGGATCTGGGCGCGATTTAACGCTTACTAACGTGTTTTTATGAGTTTGATTTTTCCAGAATTTTGCTATGAAATTTATGCAGCCAAACCGCAGCTAAACGGAAGCAAAAACGCAGCAAAAGTTTGGGAGAGATGATGAATAGGAACCAAGACCGTTTGACCGTACGCGTAAGGTCATGAGTGGTGGGTCAACAAACTTTAGTCTGCAGTCGCCTCTGATTGGCCAAAACGAGAGCACTAGGGACCCACGCGCGTTTCTAGTTTGAACCTCCAATAAAGCTATGTTTTATATTTGTTGATTTCTGTGGATTACGTTATCAGCATAGGATATTGGCATAGTTGGCAGAGACACGCTGTTGGTAATCAAAGATACCTGTGTTCGAACCCCAGGTCGTGCATGTTGTTTATTTTGTTTTTTATATAACTTGTTTGTTGTGTTATTGCGGAGCCAGCGCTTCCCTTCTTTCATACGCCCACCATGCACCTTCCCCGTCAGCCGTTGGATCTCCTTGACATCCAGATTTGAAGGCCCAGCGTGAATCTCTACCATACACCTTCAGGAAATCAACATAGCAAATTCCCAGGCCCAGGTTTTTATTTTATTTTATTATATAACTTGTGTTAATCTTTTTGTTTTAATAAAACCAATTACTTGTTTTAATAAAACCAATTACCTTTTTTTAATAAAACCAAAACTTTTTTATTTTATTATGAAAACAATAATTTAATTTTTTAGGTTTTTGATACAATTTTATATTTAGGGTTTAATTAGTAATAATTTTTTTTATTTACTTAAACTAGGATTTTAGGCTAATTTGTTTTTTAGGTTTTCAAACCTGATTTATTCTAGGCTAACTATTTTAATTTTTAGGTTTATAATATTTAATCTATTTTTATTTTTAGGGCTTATTAAAACTAACTATAATAATAATTTTAGATTTCCTCTAAGATTTAAGGTTTATCACCATGAACACCTCACTCGCCTTCAAACCTTGAATTTCTAAAAATGCGTCATTTCTCTTCTCATCCCTTATTCTGTGATTGTCGAATGCCTTTTGTTTAATGTTCTTTTGCCTTTTATTTAATCCTGCCTTCATTTTAATTTTAGTTTTTAATTAAGCCATTTACCTATTTATTTATTTAATTTCTGTTATTTAAATATTAGAAGGTGTATAGGTTGCACATTTTTTGGATGTAATAGTAATTAAGGTTTTTTTTCCGCATTCCCCGGTTTTGGTTGTGTATCCCCTAATCCCGAAGCTTTGTAATAGCGTAGGATTTAATTTCCGCAATTTATTTTCTGTCAATATATTAACTGCGTGGTTAGTAAATAGGGAGTGGCAAGATAATCAATCGATAGCTCACTTAACTCAAGATAAATACTCGAATCTAACTCACGTGATTGCTACACACACCCACCTCTAGGGTAACGCCTCTTGTTGCCTGTCGCCTTCTCGATCAAATAGTCAAGTCCCTCGGATGTAGGGATATCTTAGCACCTGTTGCCTTCGATTCAAAAATCACCACGTCCCTCCGATAAAAGATCATAGTCCCTTCGAGTTGCCTACGATAAATATGATCTCGTCCCTCGATTAAATGGTGATAGTCCCTTCGAATGCTAAGGTATCCTTACTGTTGCCTAAAATGACTATTATATCCTTCCCTTAGACTACCTACCCTCTTTATGGTAGGGACAGTCTTGTGGCGAACGATACCTCTCGATGACCCTTCGATGACCCGTACATCTAATTGAAAGACTTCCTGCCCTCTCATGGTATGGATAGATCCTTTCGCCCGAAAGACTTAAAGAACAAGAAAGACAACTTAGGGTAGGTAGTTCTCAATTGCTTGCTCAATTCAAACAAATCCAAAATACTTTTCACACCTCCTTTCAAAACTATTCAAAACAAGGCTACGCTTATTTACAAGCTAAAGTCCTTAACAAAATCTTTTCTTATTCACACACGACACTTCAAACAATTCAAAAGTGAGATAAGCAATTAAGAGCCCATGGGTAACCATGGATGCAAAGGGTGCCTTACACCTTCCCTTTGTATAACTTACCCCCCGAACTCAAAATCTTTCAAAGGTCTTTCCTGTTCTTTTTGCCTTTCTAATTGGATAAAATAAAAGTCGGTGGCGACTCTTGCTTACCGCGACATTTTCTTTAAAAGTCAGTTCACCGTATTACACTACCCCTAAAACTCGAACCTCATGGATAAATGAGTTGTTCTAAATCCAAAGAGAGAAAAAGTCTCGGCGGCTACGAACGATCCCATGAGACCTTCTAGAACATACCAGTGGGAAGGGTAGGCACCCTAAGCCGTTACGTCGAACCTATGAACCTAGGGCTTATGTACTTATGTGCTTATTATATGTGTGCAATTTATATACTACGAATATATGCATTTCAATTTTGCAGGTTTTTCTACGCGTTCCCTAGCCTGTAGGGATTCTACTTCCAGAGACCACGTCCTTCCCACGAAGGACATCCCCATTAATGCACGTCGATTGGCCTCTCGATGGCCATGAGATCTGGTGACTGTCTTGAACGGTCATCATGTGTTCGCTCCTACGCGTTCGCTAGCCTGTGGGGATTTCCTATATTGTGTCATAGTCCCTAGCCTGTAGGGATTTCCATCTATCTATCATTATCCACAGCCCTTAAGGGGTTTCCTTGGGTTTATCCCTTAAAATGTGTGGGGCGTCCTTGTAGTAATCCCCACTCTATGCCACATCGCATTGCATGAAAAAAACTATAAAATAAAATATATTCGTATACCATTGCATCATATGAGTTTATCATTCATACATGACATGCATTTCTACAAGGAGCTCATTCGCATCTTAACTTGTATTTGGAATCAGAGACTGCAAAATTGATTTCCCGACATTCGAGGTTGATCATGGAACAAATTCAGACAGACATGGCAGAGATTAGGGCTCAGATAGGGACTACTATGGGTCAATTTTTGGAAGCTATCCAAACCGTTACCCGTGGACAAGGAGAGTTAAGGCATCCTGTTCAGAGACCGGATGTTACTGTTGATCCAAGTGGCGTTCATCGAAAAGTCGTGAATCCTACCCAAGAGGTCCCTTTGAATCAGAATGTTAGAAACACTATGCAAGTTCCCGTTAACGAGGCTCCGCACCGTGAAAATCTTTCTGTTTCGTCATATGATACCTTTAAGTTTCCAATGGATGAAGATGAGGGTAAGCTTCGTCTTTTGGATAAGAGATTGAAAGCTGTTGAGGATCGTGATTGCCTTGGTTTGGATGCTGCTAGTTTATGCCTGGTGCCTGATATCAAGATTCCTCCTAAGTTCAAAGTCCCCAACTTTGAGAAGTACAAGGATACCACTTGCCCAATAACACACATCAAGGCATTTTGCAACAAGATGGCTCCTTATGCAGAAAATGATAAACTTCTTATGCACTTATTTCAGGATAGCCTTAGTGGGGCATCTCTTGAATGGTATACCCAGCTTGAAAGGACCAACATCCAAACTTGGAAAGATCTAGCCAAAGCCTTTTTTAAGCATTACAAGCATAACAGTGATTTGGCTCCTACTAGAATTCAACTTCAGGGCTTGACTCAGAAGGTTGACGAATCCTTTAGAGAATATGCACAAAGATGAAGGGAGCTAGCTGCCAGAGTTCAACCTCCCTTTTTGGAACGAGAACTTATAGACATGTTCATGGACACTTTACAGGACCCCTATCTGAATCGGATGGTTGGATGTGCCGCTTCTGAATTCTCAACTTTGGTTGTCATAGGAGAAAGAATTAAGCATGGTCTTATGACT